>NC_029791.2:8062200-8085609 GCF_000816755.2 Arachis ipaensis | reverse complement strand
TTTTAAAAATGATATATACATGCAAAAATATATTATTTTATTATATTTAATTTAATTTCAATTAAATTCCAATTAAACTTTTGAACTTTTGAACTTCTAACTCCATCAGTTCTATGTCTAATTTGATTTTTAGAACTTTATGTATGAATATTGATCATCCATCTATCTTAGTATTTTGAGTCGTACTAAATTTTAAATTTTATAAAACATGAATATTAAAGAGATGACCTATACTAAATTTTAGAAAACAATTTATAACCTAACTGCGTCACTTCATGCCTCGTTATTAATTAGACTAGATCAGAATCTATATTCTTTAATTTCTATATAAGGCTCTATAAGGCAGAATATGTTTATCCATCTCTCATTTACATACTTTTCTTGCTTCACAAATACTTTTGGCTTCTTTCTCGAGTAGACATGGCGCTAAGTGGTAAACTTAGTATTGAAGTTACGGTCCAAACACCAGCTGCAAAGTACTTCAACATCTTTATAACTCAATCCCACAAGTTTCAAAACATTTGTGAAAGAATCCATGAAGCCAAGTTGCATGAAGGTGATAACTGGCATGTCCCTCATTCGGTTAAGAATTGGACTCTTATCGTAGGTAATAATTTCATGGTTAAATTAGTGTGTTAGTTCTTATAAATTTTTTAAACTTATAATTAGATTTTTATATTTTAAACATTTTTAATTAGATCTTTGTACGTACCTATTTTAAATTTATAATTAGTTTTATTTTGATAGTAAACATTATAAAAACATTTTCATTCATCTTACAAAATTTTTTGAACGACAAGGGATACGAATACAAATTTAAAGTGTATAGAGTCAATTATAAATTTGATGAATTATAATGACTAATAGAATAATTTAACCTAATTTAATCAACGTCCAAATGAATATTTTTATATAAATTAATATATACATTTTTTATTTATTGTTTATTTTAATTGATTATTGTGACAAAAAATAGATGGCAAGCCAATTAAGTTTAAGGGGAAAATTGAAGCTATTGACAAGGAGAACAAGTCAATTACATACAATCTTTTCGATGGAGATATAAGTAAGAACTATAAAGTCTTTAAGTTGTTTCTTCAAGTGTTTGAGAAGAGTGATGGTGGTGCCTCAGCTAAATTCACTATTGAATACGAGAAAATCAATGAGAATGTTGAAGCTCCATATGGATTCATGGAGTTATTTGACAAGAATGCTAAAGAATTTGATTCTCATCTTCTCAAGGCATAGATAGATAGCTGCATCCAACAGCTATTTATGAAGAAGAATCTCAACAACTTATAAAATAATATGTTTGGCTATGTGGTTAATATTATTAAGAGGTTTTGTAATATATATATATAATAAGTGCAAATATGCAATAATCAATCATGGACACGAACAATATAATAAGGATGGTTGCTGCTGCTTGCTTCGGCTTTTCATCCTTGCTTTGTATATGTGTGCCAATGATTTCTCGTTTGTGTGCGTTGTGTAATTTTGTAATATATAGAAAAACTTTTAAGTATACCGGTACACCGGTATTCAGTAATTTTTAATCATTAATTTTAATTATATATATTTTTTATAATTAAGATCAATAATTAAAAATCACTGAAACACCGGTGTATCAGTACATTTAAAAGTTTTCCGATAACATTTAAGTAGTGCTACTTCCTTGATCATATATGTTTTAATTTTCCAAAATAAAATTTGGTATTTACATCTCATGACAATAATAACATGAGATTACTTATAAGTTGGACTTGACGCACGTATATAACAAGCTGGTTAGGGGCAATAAAAATTGGAAAAATTTAGGAGGCCAGCAACTTTTATGTTTTCTGACCAGTACTTAACCATCAAAAGAAAAGTGAGTGATTTGACTGATTTCTCACCATTGGATGTAATCTCACACCATTAAAAACACTATTGATGACCAATTGATGGTTACAAAATACCAAAGTTGCTGGCCCTAACATTGCTCGTAAAAATTAGCTAAACAAATAAATCTAATCGCTCGTTATTTTTTAATTACTTTTTTATTTCTTCCTCCCAACATTATAATTTCACTCACCATTTTTGTTGATTATCCGTTACTGTCCTATTGCTGTCGACCACCCCCCCTCTCCGCCAACCACCATCCGTCCTCCCAAATTTTAAATTCCAAATTTTAAATTTAAAATCTTAAATTATATACTTTAAATTGATTTTCTTTATTCATTTCAAATATTCTTTTTATACTTGAGTTGTGTGTATTTATTGATTTTATTATTGGATATTTTTTTTAATATTCAATTGTTGGCTGATTTTTGAAACAGTTGGTTGAATTAAATTGACTCTCTAAATTGTTCTATACTATATATAAACTAGCACTTGACCTTAATTAGACATGTACGTCATCGACATTTAAATAGATACATATATTTATTTATTTCACATTTATATTTTCATGAGTTTTGCAAACCATTTAGATTACTAGAGGAAAAAATAATAATATTTTAAAATTAAAAAATATATCCTAAAAGAATTGAAAAAAATACCAAAAATGTTAAAAACAAAAAAAACAAAAAATAGTAACACTTAAATACATGTACTGCAAAATACAATATTTTTGTGGCAGTTTAAACGAAGATCTAATGCTAATTACAAACTGTCACAAAAAAAATCAGGAATTTTATGCCAGTAATTACTAAAAACAACTGCAAATTTATTTCCACATCTTATTAAAAGATGAGGGTTATTAAATATTGATAATCTATTTTATGACGGTTTCAAACAGCTGCAAATCCCTAAAAAATTTGTCAAAGAAGTGATATGTTCGTTGTAGTAGTGTTTAATTTCGAACCTTGAAGAATACTTTTATAAATATATATTTACAATTATTAACTACCATTTCGAACCAACTCATACATTGATTAGCCAATATATTTCAAATATGTCCACGAAAACTTTATACAGGTTAGATATATATTTTAAAATACTCATCGATTACTTTTTGAATTTTTTAGGTTAAACAGCACATATATATCGGAAGTAGCCTATTATGTCTATTATAAAACTCCGTTTTACTCAACAACATAAATCAAACATGCTCGCACTACAAGAAAAAGTTACATTTGTAACTAAAAAAAATGGTTACAAAAATTACAAATTTTGTTACAAAACAATTTTATAACAAAATTAAAATTATTATAGAATTATTACGGCATTTAGAACACAATTTTAACTAAATACAATAGTTTAACTAAACACAATTTTTTCCTAATATAGATTAGTTTAATCAATATATCAAAAGTTTTTGAGTCTTTTAACTAGCTTGTATGTTGTCATCAGTTTTGCACCTTTATAAATGTAAAAAATCAAAACAAATATTCCTAATATAGATTAGTTTAATCAATATGTTTTCTCTCGATTAGGCATAGATGGCTTGGGTATTCCTAAAATGGACTATATAATTCGTTCTTTTTTATTACAATCACACACTGAGGAGAAAAATATGAATCACCGGCCATCTCCCAACACAAACATGTATGTGAATGGTAGTTGCTTTGTCATTATTATGTTTTCATATTTAACAACTTATTCACCATCATTCATTAGTCACTCTCATAACTATATTTTACCGGGCAGTGTCAAATAAGAATCAGTCCCTTGCATGTGCCCTAACCATAATACTACAAAAATGTATAAAAAGTGTCTTTATATTAATTTTACTAAAACTTTTTAAATATTGACAAAGTTATACAATCATAGTGTAACCATTATAATAATGACCACCATATATCGATTTCATATTTTATATACTAATTTTTTAGTTTAGAGAATATAATTTCATAACTTGATTAATACTGAAATTTTTATAATANTTTTTTTAATAAAATGAAATTTTCGCATAAAGTAGAGTAGACAACTTAAAATATTAAGAGAAATAATTTTATAACTTTGTAAATAATAAACTAAAATATTTCGCGCATTAACTTTTGTATTGGAGGTAGCAAATTGCAAAAGCGTGCTATATATGTAGATTAAATCTCATAGTGAGTCCTAAATTTCATGAGTTTTATTATTTTAGTTTTTCAGAATCAAAATTCATTATATTTGTTCTCGAAATCTAGTTCCAAACACTATATTAGTCCTTGGACCCTTTCTGACGTTGAGTCAACCAATAAAATATTGAGTTAATTCTGACTTGCTATGCTAGACACAGAACTAAATATAATGACATAGTTTGTTTTGATGTTTGAACAAGACAAAAATAAAACTGTTTTAGAGAATGAAAAGAGAGAAAATAGTTTACACATTATATAAATTCTTCATCTTTTTATTTTTGCCTTGTTTAAATACCAAAATAAAATAACACCATTTAACCTTATGTCCAACGTGATAAGTTAGAACCAGTTCAACACTTCGCTCGCAGACTCAATGCTGGAAAAAGTCCAAAAACTAATATGATGCCCAAATCTAAATCTCAGAGATCAATATAGTAAATTTTAAAATTGAGAGACTAAAATAATGAACATAGTGAATATGAGAAACCATTTTAAAATTTAGTCTCCGATACCATCTATTATTTGGGTAGAATATTAAGTTAGCGATCTCATCAAGGCATCGGAAAGTGTTGAAATCTTTAGTTTTTCATGAGATAAAACTTGTTATGAGTTTCTCATATGGATTCACATCAATAATTGATATAATAATATATAGTACATAACTTCAGTTCTATATAAGGTTCTATAACGCTGAATTTTGTACATTTTTTTTTTGTCGTTCATGTTATCCTCCATCTCGATCAGTCAAGAATTAATTCGTTGCGGATTCGATCTTTATTTAAGAGTCTGTCGTTGGCTAATAAATTGCTACGTGCATAAGACAGAATTCAAATTCTTAACACTTACTTAACTTTACGAGTGAATTGACTACTCGACTAACCCAAGTTGTTTATGCATTCGCTTTTCTCAAATCGAATGGGTTATTCAAAAGATCAAAAATATTACGAAGGTCGTAACTTGCCCTTGCAGGCCCATTGGCATACCTTATTTGTCTTTTTTTTGTTTCCAGAAAGGTGAATGCTATGGTGATGAAAGATTTTTGCTTCTTTAGGTGATGAAAATAACGGAGATAGTATTGTTTCGTGACGCGTGTCTTTGAAATCGTTTTTCAGGAGACAATATCTGACTTGAGTCAGTAGTGTCTCTGAAGCTGTTCCCTTCATGACATTATTAACTCAATGTAAATTAACTCTAATGAAAGTGATCTGTTTGTTGGGCTTTTTTGTGGGCTTAGGTTTATTTTTATCCTTCTATAAATATAGAGTTCAATTTTTGTTATCACATTAGTATAATTCCCAAAATTTTCACGCTCTCATGGAGAGAAAATAATTACATAACCAAAAAAAACAAAGATAATAATAATAATAATAATAATAATAATAATAATAATAATAATAATAATAATAATGTTAAAAAAAATAATAGTAACCATAAAAATACTCAAATTTCTGAATCTAACCCTAAATTATGCCCACCCATAATCAGCAATTCAGAATTCACTCGAATACCCCTACTTTCCATAGCAACCACTTTCCTCCCACTTCCCTCCATCGACCAGAGGTTGCCGTCGTTGGCCGCTCACGTAACTGTTGAACACGCCGCTTACCTCGCCTGGTCGCCCCTCCAGTCTCTAGCCTCTGCTCATCTCACCATCACTCACCTCTACGGTAAGCACTTCTTGACTCCTCTCTCAGTGGCCACTGCTTGCTACTTGCTTTGTTTTAGTGTTTTGTGACTTTTATTTTTTATTTCTTCTTTCGCGCTTCAATGGTTAGTGAGTTTTAATTGGTTTAGTTTAGTGCTTCTTGCTTAGTTGTTGATTTTAGTCTTCCTTTTTTTTTTGTGTTGTGAAAAATTAAAGAAGCAAGAAAGCAAATACCTAAAGAAAAAGACAAGGGGTTTCTCTAATGAAGATTCACAAATGGTCTTGGAGGTTAAATTCAATTCACCATTTCCGCTTTACTAAAAACTCCAATCATAGCAAGAAAATCAGCCTCATTGTTTGCATCTTTATGAATAAAATGAAACTCCACTTTTTATCCGTGATTTTAGTCATTCTAAACTAAATTAAATTGGTAATCTGATTTAGTGCTGTTATAATGGCTGGGTTTAGTCAGTTAGTAGTTGTTAAATGAGTAAATTCTAAACTAAATCAATTTTTTTTTTATTTTCATTCTTGGAAGGCTTCATTTTTTTTGAACGTTTATGTTGTTTTGTTGTTGATTTTGAATGAATTTGTATACACTGTAGCATGATCCATTTCAAGCATATGATTTCGTAATGTATCTCTTTCAATTTACATGGAAAATGAAAAACTAACGGCAACCTTTTGATTTATTTCTTCAGAGTGATTAGCTGCTTTACTATAACTCTTCTCGAAATTTTGCCATTGGTTTCTTATTTATTTTATTTTTTTTAAGAGTTGTTTTTGCAATTCCAAACTATGAGGTGGTTCAGTGAAGCCTCTTACTCAAAGTACTAATTCCAATGTTCGAACTGTGTTTGGAACAAATATTTTTGGATTGGTTTTGATTTAAAAAGAAGTAAATTGAAAATGAATTAGTGTGTTTGGAATTAATGGTAGTAATTGATTTGATTTAAAAATTGATATAATTAATTAGAAATTTCTTTTATTTTGAAGATGGATAGAAAGTATGATCAACAACCGCATTATATTGCTAGATTTGAATGTGGATTTAGCATTTGTGTGTATTTTAGTTTTCTTTGGTTATAAATTTTGATTTTTGAATTTGAATGTGAAATTTTATTGATAAAATATAGAAAATTATGTTAAATTCTAGAAGTTTGAAATTTATTATTATATAAATTAGTGAATTTAAATATTTAAAAGTTTCTATTATATTTTTAATATTTTTTAGTTTGTGTTCTGTTTTGAAGAATAAGCTAATTAGGTTGTGTTAGTGGATATAAGTTAGTTGATTTTTGTGAGTGTAGTATTATGGCAGCAACAATGAGGTTTTAATAGGTTCTTTAAGTGGATTTATCTTATATTATGGCCAATATGCTGGTTGCTTGATTTATTTGTTCATGAACTGTGGTGTTAGTAACTTTATCTTATTTACCTTGTTATGCTGAATTCATAGGGTGCATTATTTACATGGAGGCTCTATCAGCAGATTGCACAACTGATGTGAATAATGAGTTTGAGTGGTCTTTAGAGGATGAAATAGACGATGTTGAAGGGTTAGAGTACGGAGACATTTTGGGGTTGACTGCTGGAGACATAATGAGGATGGTTTTCCGCAGCGATGATGGAGCTTATGAGTTTTACAGGGTGTTTGGTAAATTTCACGGATTTGGCATTCGAAAGGGTGATTGTGGTAAGGATGATGACGGAAGGTTGATTAAGAGGAGGTTTTTCTGTAATAGGGCAGGATTGAGGGAGCATAAACACTATAACCGAGTTGATAGGCGGCGGGAGCACAAGCCTGAGACCCGCACAAATTGTGATGCAAAGTTATCAATTTACCTTGATATCAACATCAATGTTTGATGCATATAACTATGTTGACCAGAGTAAGCGTGCCAAGATAGTGGATGGGGATTCTAATGCCGCAATCGTATACCTAGAGGGAAAGGCAGTTGCAGACCTAATGAGCATGTCAAGATACAATTTAACTAAGGATAACATGTTGGCAAACATGTTTTGGGCCGACGGAGGTAGCAGGACTGATTATCAATTTTTTGGGGACGTTCTTGCATTTGACTCAACGTATAAGAAGAATAAGTACAAAAGACCATTGGTGATATTTTCAGGTTCTAACAATCATAAACATACCACAATTTTTGGATTCGGGCTAGTGCTAGATGAGAGCATTGGGTCGTACAAGTGGCTTTTAGAAAATTTGCTAGAAGTGATGTGTAACAAGATGCCTTCGGTTGTTGTCACCGATGGTTGTGACTCAATGAAAGCTGCCATAAAGTCAGTTTTTTCGAAGGCAACCCATAGGTTATGCGCGTGGCACATGGAAAAAAAAGTCACTGTGAATGTTAAAGATGCTGGGTTGCGTCAACTTTTCAAAAAGTGGTTGTATGCTGATATGGAGATCGAGGATTTTGAAGAAGAGTGGGCAACAGCTATGGAGGAGCATGGTTTGCATGACACCTTTTGGTTTAGGGAAACTTATGAGAAGAGAAGCATGTGGGCCAATGCATACCTTCGCGACAAGTTCTGTGCTGGGTTTCGGACAACTTCTCGGTGTGAAGGGATCAACTCGAATGTTAAAAAATTTTTAAAGTCAAGACATAGCATCCTTGAGATGGTACAAAACCTTGAACTGCTTGTGTGAGAGTATCGGAATAACAAACTACTTGCACAATTTAGATCAATAAATGGCGTTCCAGTGATGACTACTTGCCTAGACCCCATTGAGAAGTTTGTTGCGAGTGTTTATACGCGAGAGTTGTTTGCTGATGTGAAGAAAGAGATAGAAGGTGTTGGTGCCGTGAACTTCGTGGCAAAAGTGAGACGATCTACCACGATGGTGTACACGTTGGAGGAGTATAGGGAGCCCGGAAGACACCTAATTGTGTTGTATGATAGGGTTTTAAGCAATCTTGTGTGTCCCTGCTATTTTTGGAACAAAAAAGGGTATCCATGTCGACACATGTTCTTCGTGATGAAATACGAGCACCTAACAGAAATACCTGACCGGTTGGTGTTGAAAAAATGGAGGCAAGATGCGAAGTCGTTGGAGCACTATGTTGAGGTTACAGACGATGGTAGTGAGAGGAGTATTTTACTTCGACATGGGGCACTCCATACTGCGTCACAATGGATGTTGTTTGTCGGGTCAAGAAAGTCGTCATTCTTCATAAAGGCGATGAATGGGATACGTGCAATATGTGAGGATCTTGAAGCAAACTGCAAAGATTTTAGCGGTGCAAAGAAACAAACGAACGTGTCTCATATCAACGACCCAGTTGTCGTGAAAACGAAGGGAGCTCCTCGGGTGAAAAGGCAAAATGGTAAGAAACGACGGTGCGGCAAGTATAGGAAATTCGGTCACAACAAAAGACAGTGCCGGGGTCGGGGTGAGGACATGGCATCGAATCGTGAAGAGCAGTTACAAGAGGAGGGAGTTGCTGGTTTTGGATCGGAAGGGTCATCCCCAACAGAATTTGTGAGTCTTATTTGCCTTCAACTTAATTTTATTATAGTAGTTGATTATAAACTTGGTTAGTTTTGTATGAAGTACATCTATTAGGTGCGATGAATTATATTTGAATTGTGATTGTTCATGGTGGACCATGCTTATGTAAGGGTTTTAGGGTTTATTCATATATTGTAATTGAAATTATCAAGCTTGCAGGTTCGATGTTCAGTATCGACTGCCTATAAGAATGAGAGGGGTTGGGAATATTCTCGTGGTCTGAATGCTGATGGGCACAGTGAGTTTGTCGACCAAGCTGCTAAGGAGAACAATGGAGATCAATTGATGCAGGTACGCACAATGTAGTCATAAATTGATTGTATTAACGTAGGTCGACTTAGTTTCTCACCTAACTCCGTCCACAGATGATGAGCAAGATTAGTGCAATGAGTGCAAGGCTGGTAGACATGCTTGGACATCGTAGTTGAAAAAGATGGTAACGAAAGCATCGTTCTGATGAATCTAAGTGGAGGGCTGTTTGTTGTTGTGTTTCCAGCAACAATAGAATAGGGCATTGGACTAGTGAAACTTATTGCCTTGTATGAGCCAAATTTCTTATTAGACAACTAGATTCCACAAGTTATGAATTATGAATGTTTCCTGCCATATTTACTCTTTTTTTGTTGGTATTGACACTTGGCCTTTATTTCATGGTTATACATAGAAATGAGAAAAAAAAAAGGTTGGCCTTTATTCGATTTACTCCAATATTTCATTGCATAAAATAATGTAATATTTTCCAATAATACAGACAGTGATTTATAAAATAGAGATTTGACATTCACCATTGTGCCCGAAATGGTATAAAGTTTCCATTTGGTTAACCAATAACTACACCAAAAAAATTGTGCCCGAAATGGTATAAAGTTTCCATTTGCATAACCAATAACTACACCAAAAAAATAGCAAGATGTCTTGGTAAAGTGAATAGCCTTACAGCTCATGTATAACCAGATTTTAGGTCCACCACTACCTTCTTTACATGCTTATGTTGTGGGGCTGGAAGAACAGCTTGGCCTTTTAGTTCCTTCGGATGGCCTTTCTACGTCTCTTGTTGGACATTAGCATTTTGCTATCCCAGTATTTGATTGCTTTGTTGGCAACAGAATCCCTAAGTGGATTGTGTTCTCCCATCACAAGGTCAATTGCTAGTCATTCTAGTTATGTCGTTGACTACTACGTTATAAAAATTCCATAGATCAGACATTATCATCCATTGTAAGACCCAGACACCACAATCCAATCTATGAAAGAAGAAGATAATCAATAATGATTTAACAAAAACAAACCAAACAAGTTAGCCAAATTTTGAATAGGAGTACCCAGATTGTTGTGAAATGCATGGTTCATACACCCTGAATGTCAAGATTGATTTTTGTGACTTGCTCTTGTCATCATAAAACTTGTGCTGACTCAACGTGATGTCCAAAAATTCGGCCTGTTGAGAGAAATAGTAAATATGAGTTGTGGTTTCATGAGTCTAAATTGGCTATGTGAACTTATAACCTGTGTGGGATAAAATATGGCTGACTCCATTTACGATCTAATTAAAATACAGAAAAAGGGAAAAAATCTAGAGTGTTACGTCCACACATACAACGGTAACCATTTGCTTCACCCTGCGTTGGCGTTCGTCTTTGTCCTTCAAGGAATCCAAATAAACAAGCTTACCCTCCAACATGTCAACTATCATAAGGTACCAATGACGCTCAATGTAAATTGGGACATAAATCTGAAAGACAATTCCAAATGAAATTAGAGATGCCATTAGAGAATAATTTGACAAAATTCTTAGAAGTTGGGATACACATACCTTGACAAGGTTTTCTACCATACCCATGTACTTGGCTGCAATGTAGTCAAGGGTGGCTTTGCAGTGCAAATTTGGATCCAAAGCAATTTGCTTACAAGATAAATAATGTTACTAATTAATATCCTGTACATAGTATGTGTTTGGATTACCATTTATAAAATGGTGTTTGGATTAAATTGATTTCACAAATTTATTGGTTTTGATAAAGAGTGAGTTGGTGTAAATATGATTTGTTTGATAATTTTATATCAAAATAGATTATAATAAAATAAATGTTATTTAGATTACATCATCCAAAATCACTTATGTATAAAAAATAAAATAAAAAATGAATTTTTATTATTTATGACCATATTTAAACACTTTTTTACTGTAATTTTTTGGATTGAAAAGAACTCAAATTTATGTAGAGGAATTTAGTACTTTTTTATTGTCATAATTTTTACGGTACTCTTTATTTAGTATTCTTTTTGTATTTGCTTTGGCATTTATAATCGCCTTGATAATTTATATTATAGAAAAAAAAACGATAAATAAAGTGCAAACTAATTCAACATCACATACTGAAAACCATATAAAGACCGTAAAAAAATAAAAGTATTAAAAATATTTATTTATAAAGTATGACAATAAAAGAATAAATAAATACAAGGTAAGGGGTGAATTTACCGCAAAAGTTGTTGGTAGCCACCACATGCTGTCATTTCTACCAAATGAGACCATTCCAACCACCAAGTTCAGAACCTACAATGACAATTTAATTTCATGCAAGGATGGTTCTACTAAGGCATAAAACAATACATATGGTTCGTGGTCGAAAATCCTTGGTGATGGTTATCAGTGGCTAAGAGAAGGGGGTTTGAATTTTAGCCCCCTTTTTGCTTGATAATACTTGCTGATCTTTGAAACCAACTTAGGGAACTTTTTTGTCTTTTTATTTCGTCACTAGCCACGAGACTTTTTCTTTTGTCTCGTCCTTAGCCACGAGACTTTTCTTTTTGTCTCGTCAACTGACACGATATATTTTTGGTTTTTGCTCCTGTGCAGTGGAAACAGAAATAGAGTAGAGAGTAGAGAAAATTACACCCAGATATATCCTGGTTCAGCTGCTAAGTGCAGTGCAGCCTACATCCAGTCTCCATCACAACCATGATGGAATTTCACTATAATCTTCCTGATTACAATCTGTAAAGTGCTAACCCAACTTACAAGGGGATTCCCACAAAATCATGAAACACAACATAGATGAACAAAGGAACTCTAAGACATCTATGGCTTTTTCTTTTAATTTTGCACTCTCTGCCTTTTTCTGCTCTATGGTTTTTTCATACAAACCTCAATGTTTGCCTTTTTCCATGAGACTCAAGACATGACAAAATTAAACAGAAAAATTACAAAACAGAATACATTGAAGGAGAAGAGAAAACTGTTAGCTCAGGTAGCTCTGAGAACACTGTGCCTTGTACTCTCAAACTTTCTCCTTGCTCCAAACAGTGGCTGTTCTCTCTTTTTATATAAGAGGGAAGCCTCCACTTTTGAAGTAAAAAACCAAGCCAACTTCTTCTTCTCCAAGAAACAGAACCGGTTCGGCCACATAGAGAGATAAGAGATAACCATGCAAAACCCAACATGCAATTACCTCTAGTCCTTCCTTGGTCATCACTCTTCATCAATCCGGGCGCTCCATCCTTGGCTTGCTCTCCAAGATGGATTTCTGGCCCTTGATGCTTCATGATGATGATGGCTTCATCTGCTCCAATCTCTGCCTCTTCCATCACTTCGCCACTCTAGCTACTTCCTGTGGTGGTTGAGCAGAATCAAAGACAAGCCATAACTCCAAGAATCTCTTCCTTGCTGGCCGAGATCTTCTTCTTCTTTTTGGGTATGAGGAGCCCGAGATTACCTCACCAAATCTTACCATTTTTGGTGAATATCTCAGCCACAGCATACTTTTATTTTGTTATGTTTTCTTGCCATCATTGAGATGGTCTTGTAGCTTGTTCTTCCTTCACTTTGGTAGCTCATTTTTGCTTGCATGATTTCCTGGTTATTGACCGAAAGAAAGAAAGAGATGAGAGAGAGGATAAACTTGGAAGGAAAGTAATTAAATGAGTTAATCAATTCAAGTGAAAAAGTGCTTTTACTTCCCTTAGAGTGGCGTGTAGCTTTGAGCACATCAATCATGTCACTCCTTTTCTCTCTCATAGTTCCCATGCTATTAATGATAATTGAGTGAATTTGAAATCCATTGCATGGTAAAGTTCTTGGATCCGTTGGAAGCAAATGAAGCTTTGTTTTCTTTGCTTCATGGTTTCGGACCAAACATGCTTGCCTTCAAGCAATTATATTTTGGGCTTATAACATTGATAATCACAACTGGCCCAAAAATATTTTATCCATGAGATCCGATGAAGGGCATAAGGCAAATGATAACATTTGCTTTCCTGATGAATTTTTTTCGGATCAAGCATGAGAAACAATCATGGGCTTGTAGCATTAAGACTCATTCTGGCCCAATAAATCAAAAACATTGTTTCAGCCATTTTTTATCACAATGGTTTAGCATCAAGGCTGAATGAAAACTATTCCAATGGGCTTGCTTTAAAATTTTGTTCTGTTCGGCCCAAATTTAAAACCTGCAATACAAAGTTATTAATTAACATATATTAGATGAAAATCAAATTAATAATTTTGTAATTAATTATTTTAATAATATTTAGTCATCACAAATATTAATTTAGAGTTTTCTAAACTCATCACTTGGTAATACAATAGCAGTGGACAAAAATACATACATCGTCCACAAGCTCCAACCATGGACGCAATGTTCACAAGACCTCTCTACTCCCAGAACAGTGGTCATTATCCACCAATATTTCACTGCCATATGTAGGCCATAGCACTTTCTTTAGTTTGCAATGCAACTTTCTAAGGTCCAACTATAAACTTATACACAAGTTACGAATTTCGGAACAAACCTCATATCCAAATCATTCTCGAAAATATAGCAAGCAACTGCTAGCTCAACACCAACAAATTGCATGCCCTCGGGGGGCCAGAATGAAAGATTCAAGCACTACCAACAATCATGGGAGAAAAAATAAAATAATCGAGCAATCCACACTTAAAGAGAAGTTTAAAAAAGAAATCTTATCATCTAACATTTACAACATACCTCGGGAATGGAGTCCATACATATGGGTGCTTCTGGCCGAAAGCGGGATGCGTCCTTTTCAAATTTCTTCAGGATGGTCTCAACGACTGGTTTGGTCGTAACCCTTCCTCGTGTGGTTGGATACTTGGTCACGTCCTTTTGTTGTGGTCCACATCCTTTTTTTGTCGATGGTTTTCCTTGGAATGAATTTGCATCTTGAACCTCTTCAGTCAGGTTTTTGTCTTTCTTTCCAGACCTATCTCCAGCGAGATGGCTTGCAGTCAACACTTCAAGAACTTTACTATGTTGCACCATCAACTCAGTTAATGCTTGAATCTGTTTAGCTTGGGTACTCAGTATAGACATCACCATTTCCTCCTTGCTCATCTTCTTGATATCATTCAGTACTTCGTTTATCTGGTCGTCCACTCCACTAACGTCGTCCTTGACCATTGTATGTATGTCCCTAAAACCTCGAGTAAATGACTTCGATCATTAGACTCAACAAGGTGAGATTCTAAATACGAATTAGTGTAAACGATGAATCAACCTACCTTAAAGTTTCAGCTTCTTTTGCTTTCTTCATTAGTCGTTGGCTTTCATTTCCATTGTCGTCAATTTTTGGGACTTCCATTTACCTTTTTCCAAGCTCTGAGAAGGTATGAAAGCGTGTTGTGTAAGATTAGATACCAGGCACACCAAATTTTCATAAGCCATCACCTTCTCTGTGATGGACCTCTTTTGTTTCACTTGGCATAAGGCCCACATGATAAGGCCCAAAAATTTGAGATCCATATTGTTACAAATATAAAAAAGAGACGTTTTATTTTCTTCAAAAATAATTAAATAACATTAACAATTTTACCTACGCAGACTTATCCGACTTTTGACAAGACGTGTCACTGGCTCACTATCTGTCTCCATTTTGTCTTTTTATCGGTCAAATTCATTCCTAATCCTTCCACCTTTAGGGTCTGTTTGGAAAACTCCAAAAGCTACTTTTTTTTTAGCTTTTAATTTATAAAAAGTTATATTAATAGTGTTTGGTACAATTTTTTAAATAAACTTTTCACTTTTCAAAAAGTTATTTAAGAGTTTTTGAAAAAGTTAAAAAATATGACTTCTCTTATTTTCAAAAGCTATTTTATCACTCTTATTTAATGCACAACTTTAAAATAAGAACTTCTATAATAACTTTTCAAACACAAAATAATTTATTTAAAATTTGTTATTAATAAAAGTTCTTATATTTTAAACTCCTTTTTTAAAATAACTTATTTAAAAAGTTTAGCCAAACTGGCCCTAAATGATGTTATTAAATGGATTGTAGAGGAAGAAATAAAGTACTCTTCCCTCGTGGTGAAAATAAAGTACTCTACCTTAAATAAGAGATATATATTTGAATTAAGATTAGAGAAAAAAATAAAATAAAACTAAAAACGTGACTGGTGATTGAGATTGATAGGAGTTTTGGCTATAAAAGGTTAGTTTTAGGGTGTGTTAGAGGTGGTTAGAAAAAAAAAAAGTGAATGTCAAACATTTATTTGTTCAAATAAGTTGGAGAATAGACTTAACCAGTCCAAATTCGTTTCCCGCTCTCTAAACAAAAAAGTGACGATTTTAGCAGGTGAAATAATTTTCTCCGCCCATGGTTACCTGAAACGGTGATTTGGGTCTGGATGTGAGATTCAGACTCTTTGTGAGACAACATCTGCTTGTTCTTGAGCCGAGGTACTACCGTCTGAGTTCTTTGGAAGAAGATGAAGGATGGTACATGCAAGAGATTCCAATACTTAAGTTAACAACGACTTTAAGCATATTTTTAGTAGATTGTAACCTAAAATATTGAAAATAAATAAAGACTATTACATTCATAATAAGTATATATTTTATATTATTATTTTTTTGTAATAATAAAATAATTATCACTAATATGTATAAAAATCATTATTAACGAATATTTTAATCAATTGAATTACAACATATGCTATTTTAATCAAACGAATTATAACATATGTTCTACACTCGTCAATAAATTCTAAATTCTAAATTTAAAACCATAAATCATAAGCCCTTAACCATAACTAATAAGTACAATTTTTTTTCTTTACATATATTTAGACTATTATGTATAAGAATTAAATAAAAAAAATTCAATCAAATTTTAATTAGGAAGTTTTTTTCTTTTAATTAGGAAGTTTATTTTTATGTAAAGTTACAATTTGAGAATCGTTAGAAGATTTGACAAGTTTGACTAAATCATCATTTAACAGTTTTTAACTGTTAATTTCACATGAAGACAACTACTTATAAGTCTTTACTTTTAATAAATATTTAATCACTACTTATTCATTTTTATTTAAATTTTGATATTAAATCAAATTTAACAAGACAAACATATGTTAAATTTAATAAAATAAATATTTTAACATAAACCTCAAAAAAGTTATTTATAATTTATTATGGAGACAAATAAAATAAATCAAATAGGGCATATATATAATCTTTTACAATTTCAGTGGAGATAAGTACGTCGCTTTCAGTAAATGTTGATCTGCCCCCATTCTGAACTCTAAATTCTAAACCCTCTAAATTATTAAACTTTAAACCCTTCAAACCCTACCTTCCAAACTATAACCTTGTAAATCTTAAACATTAAGTTTCACCTGATAAACCCTAAACGATATTCTTAACTTCTAATCACTAAACTCTACACACTCATCAATAAATAAATTCTAAATTCTAAATCTAAGACCGTAAATCATAAACCCTTAACCATGTATAAGCTAAGTAGAATTTTTTTACATTATTTCTTTTAATCAATGTCAATTAACTTTTCTAAAATAGTTTTCTTCATTTTATATTTAAATCTTAAACCTTCCAAAAGTAGAATTTATACAATTAAAAAACAACATTGGTTAATGTGGATAGTTAAAAGTTGGTTAATTATTTCCAAAAAACTAGTTGGCTAGTTTTTAAAAAGATCAAAATTCATGTGTAGATATTTTTGTGTAAATTTGCAATTTGAGAATCGTTAGAAGATTTGACAAGTTTAATTAAATCATCATTTAACAAATTTTAACGATTAATTTCACATGAAGACAGCTACTTATAAGATTTCACTTTTAATAAATATATTATCACTACTTATTCATTTTTATTTAAATTTTGATATTAAATCAAATTTAACAAGACAAATATATGGTTAAATTTAATAAAATAAATATTTTAACATAAACCTCAAAAAAGTCATTTATATTTTATTATTGAGACAAACAAAATAAAACAAAGAGGCATATATATATAATCTTCTTTTACAATTTCAGTGGAGGCAAGTGTCCCTCTTCCGGTAAACGTCGCTCTACCATTATTTCCAACCCTAAATTTTAAATCCTATAAACTATTAAATTTTAAACCCTTCAAACTCTACATTTCAACCTATAACCCTCTAAATCTTAAACCCTAAATTTCACACAATAAATCCTAAACCTTATCTCTAATTTTTAATCACTTAACTCAACACATTCATCAATAAATTTTAAATTCTAAATCTTAGACCCTAAATCATAGATCTTAAATCATTATCTAGGACAATAAGTATAATAGTGCAAATACTTATTTATTTATTAGCAGTAAAATGGTAAATATTGTCAAATAAAATAATATAAAAAATTAGAAAAAAATATATTTACAAGTTTAGAAAATATTAATTTATTTTTCAATAGACTAAATTATATATTGAATAACAAAAGTTGTTATTGGTTTCTCTTCACACTAAATAATACTCAACAATAGTGTTTCGATATAATATGTTACCAAGAAATATTAATCGATCGATCTAATAACTTTTGTAGTGACATAAGTTTATGAATTTGAAAATTTAGAAATCATTTCATAAAATGTGAAGTTTTAACAAGTAACAATGCTGATCATGTTGTTTTGACTTTAAGAATGAATATGATAACAACAAATAAAATTGTCCCAAGTAAATTTCAACAAAACAAAAGTCCATAAGTATTACTATTAATGGAAAATTAATCTATTTTAGAGACAAATATAATTTTTTTCTACGGATTTTCTAACTCGGCAAGTCGATGACTAATCTACCACATATTGATGCTTTATTTATTAAGGGTCTGTCGCTAACTAATGAATTGTTATACACACAAGACGATATTCGAACTCTAAATACTTGCTTAAATAGACAAATGAAATGATCATTCACCCAATCTAAATTGATTAAAATAAATATTAATTATTTTTAATATTATTAAGTTAATTATAATGCTATTATTGTTCTTCCTGTTATGGCCACTTTTTTTAATTTTCCACTCATTTTTTTTTTTTTTCACTCATTTAATTAGTGTTAGTCGTTCCATCAAATTTTTGTTTGCTAGCAACTAATTTTTTCCAGTTTTACTCATTGCTACTAATATTTCTTTTTCTTGGTTGATTACCAAAAAATAAATTGACCCTAAACCCGTAACATCTTTTTTCTTAGATTATAAAAAACAATGAAACCCATATCCACATTTTGCATAAAAAAGCAATAGGCCCATGCAAAAATGGCCCACGAATTAATATCTTTAATATTAAGATTAACTTAAGCTAATCACAATAAAATAAATGGCAACATGACGTATGGCTCTGACTTTGATTTAGCAATTGTTGAGGTTTCTCTCAACATCGATGCCACGCGTATAGAAGCAGCTTTAGCCACATACTTTCATCACCTAAATAATCAATATGCCTTCATCACCATAGTATTGGCCTTGAAGAAATACCTTATGATTTGATCTAGAAAAAGTACAAGACCAAGAAACATATATCAAGTGAGTAAATTTAAGAGGCTTTTAACTATAAAACCAAAAACAAAGAAAAATGCGTTTATCCAGAGAATCTCGATAATTTGAGATCGATAAATTGTTGTAATTACATTTATAAAATTATTGCAAAACTTATGGTCATGAGACTAAGAAAATCACTTAACAGGTTAGTTTCACTTATTTAAAGTGTTTTTGTGGGTGGAGACTAATTCAGGATAACATAGTTATAGTTCAAGAAGCATATCACAGCTTAGAAAAAAAAGAAAAAGAAGCTTTAGAAAATTTAGTGATCAAATTAGACATGAATAAGACCTACAACCATCTGAAATGGGATTTTTTGAAAAATATCCTTCTAATTTTTGGATTCCAAAAAGAATGGGTGCAACTTGTGATGACTTGTGTTAGGAGTGCAAATTATAGATTCAAAATGAATGGGAACTTAACACAAAAAATGTATCCGCAAAGAGGGCTTAGGCAATGTTATCCTTTATCACCATACTTATTTATCTTAGCGGCTGAATTTTTCTCCATCCTCTTGGAAGAAGCTCATAGAAATGGCCGAATCCCAGAATTTAAAATCAGACTAGAGACTCCAACTCCCATTCATCCCTTCTTTACAGAAGATTGCATTATTTTGGCCGTAGCAAAAGAAGAGAAAATCTACCAGATTATGCTTATCATGAATGAATATACTGAAACTTCAGGTCAAAAGATTAATATAAAAAAAACAGGGATCACCTACGGAAGACAGGTTCCAATACAAGTAAGGGTGAACAAAGAGAAAAATTTAGGAATGTCAGTTTGGGATAATCCAGAGAAGTATTTGGGTTTTTCAGCCCAATGAAAAAGATAAAAAAAATAAAATTCTAGGATAGATTGAAGAGAGTTATGAATAAGATGCAATGGATGGATGGAAGGAAAAGCTTTTGAATCAAGTAGGTAAGGAGGTTTTAATAAAGTCAGTGATACAAGCTATCCCGGCATACACTATAAATGTGATTATGTTTTCTAACAATTTCTGTCAAAGACTAAGTACAAGAATTGTCCGATTTTGGTGGCATCACCAGGTGGAGACTGAGGCATACATTGGAAGGATTGAAAAACCATTAGCAAGTGTAAGCTGGAGGGTGGATTAGGATTTAAAGATTTTAAATATCAGAATATGGCCCACCTAGCAAAGCAGTCTTGGAGGATGATTAAAGAACTAGAGGCACTTTGGGTAAAAAATTTTAAAATCCATATATTTTTCCAATTCGAACTTTTGGCATGCACAGGTTCAAAAGAAATTACCATGAGTGTGGAGAAGCCTTTTAATAAGGAGGGATTTTTTAAAAAGAAATGACAAATGGTGTATGAAAAATGGAGAAAAACTAGTAATAGGAAAAGATATTTGGATTGTAGGCATGACGAGGGGCAATGATAGGATGGGCAGTACAGATAGGAGGGTGTGTGAGCTAATAATTAGAGGAGAAAGGTGGAATAGAGCTAAGATTGAAGTAGAATTTTTCCAAAATATGATTCAAAAAAATTTTTAAACGCTTGTCAGCTTAAGGTCAAGAGAAGATTTTTTATACTGGCCATATAAACAGGATGGGATATACATTATAAATTAGGGTATTACATAGCAAGAAAGGAAACGACAGCGGGGAAACAGCAATAAAAGCCTTCAAGCTCAATAACTAGAGCAGATTGGAGGAAATTATGGAAAGGTATATGAGGGTTACAAGTACCATAAAAAGTTGAGATATTTTTGTGGAAAGCTTCTCAAAATTGTACTAGTAAACTCTAATTTATACAAAAGGAAGATAATTAGGACACCAATATGCTATATTTTTCATGAGGAAGAGGAAACAACAAAACACGCCATTCTACTATGCTCGTGAACCAGGACCACTTGGTTTGGAGCTCAATGTCAATGCATGCCAACAGAGGAAACCGTTCCATCTTTTGGAAATTGGTTCTTAGAAAATATTTTGAAGATAAAACAAATCGAAGGGGAGGAACAAGACATCATGATTAGCAGAATTGCAAGCTTATGCTGGGAGATTTGGAAGACAAGAATAAGAGCAATATATCAGAAAGAAGAGGTGAATCTTAATTTGACTATCATGAAAGCAAAAATAGGAGAACATGAATACATACAAGCTATGCAATCAGACATAATTAACAAGCACAAAATCAACAGAGATAGAGTCAGGCCTATTACCTATAGAGTATCGCCAGAGGGTTGGCTAAAGGCTAATATTGACGCAGCATTCAAAGCAAGCACAGGGGAGGCAGTAACAACGGTTGTGATCAGAGACACAAATAAAAAGCTTCTATTGGTAGCAGCAGAGAAAATTGCTTCTTGCTCAGCCCTGACAGCAAAGGCAAGTGCTATTAGAAATGCAATTATCATAATAAGAAATTTAGGACTAAGCAATGTTTTGATAGAATCAAATTGCTTACCCTTAATCCAAACATTGAAATCAAAAGGTAGCTTGGGGGAAGTGGATTCGATTCTGATGGATATTGCATAGATGAAGCAGGAAGCCTCTGGTGGAGAGTTCACATGGACACCTCTGATGGATGTTGAGGAGATGAAGCAGGAAGTCTCTGGTGGGGATTCACATGGACACCACGCGAAGCGAATCAACTGCCTCACTATGTGGCCATTCTCATGCTCAGCGGAAGACTTAGCAGTGATTGGAACCGACGTCCATAGGGAGAAATAGCAAGAATCCTAAAGAAGGAGGAAACGACAACTTGGTGGAGCAGAAGAAGACAGAAAGATTCGCTTTAGCACCTCAATTAGGGAGAAAGAGTTACGGAGATACGATATCTCAGCAGATCAAGAGCAGCATCGGTCTCAGGTGTAGCAAATCGACGGTGAAAGCGCCAATAACCTGCGATGGCAACAGGATGCATGACGGCAACAATTGGGTTTCGAAGCACCGGATGACCAAGCAAGGGATAGGGAGTAGGATTCAATTGAAGGCAGAGGACAATGGTCTCCGAAATCTAGATTCGAAGGCAAGGAGCCAATGCAACCGGCGGCGAGGTGGTGCACCAAGGGGCAACCAGAGAGCAACGACGACGATTCTTGGGAATAGAGGAACAACACTGTGGGCTTGAAGGCGCAGTATCAATGCAACCTTCAGTGGAAGCCGGTGGTGACAACTGATACCAGGCCGACGGAGGAGACGACGTCGCTAACGAGGAAGACGGTGGTACCTTGAGGGCGTCCTGGGAAATGGTGCTAATCCGAAGACCTTTGAGAAAGACAATTGGAGTTGAAACCCATTTTGCCCCCTGAAATTTTCGACCAGCCTCAATTTTGACCCCAAAATTTATAGTTACCCAATTAACACCCCCAAATATTGGATTGTGCCCCACGTTTGCCCCCGTAGCTATCTCCGTTAACGGAGATCTGATGTGACACGTTAAGTTGACAGAGTGTGTATTCACGTAGCACCCAGTTTGCTAGAATGGATGTGTAATGAGTAAATGATGTGGCAAAAGTTGAATGAACTCAATTTGCAACCCTCTTTTCCCAATATGTTCGAGACTTTGCTAGAGAAATTGAGTTCATTCAACTTTTGCCACGTCATTCACTCATCACACATCCATTCTGATAAACTGGGTGTCACGTGGATACACACTTTGTCAACTTAACGTGCCACATCAAATCTCCGTTAACGGAAATAGCTACAGAAACAAATGTGGGACACAATATAATATTTGAAGGTGTTAATTGGGTAACTATAAATTTGAAGGTCAAAATTGAGACCAGTCGAAAATTTCAGGGGCAAAATAGATTTCAACTCAAGACAATTGAGTTAGGTTGGAAATTCGATTCTTTTCGGATGTTACTTGGACGGGTTATACTCGACCAGGCATATTTAGCCATGTGCCATGACAAAAAAAAAAGGCCTAAATTAGGTTGGCAATACCAAAAACAAAACAAAAGAAAAAATATTGACAACAAAAAATAAATTAGATTAGTCATGCAATCAGTTTATTTGTTAGTTTGAGTAAATTTAGATAATTTGAATATCGTCTCATGTATGTAACAATTCAGTAATTAATGTCAAATTCTTAAATAAAATTTAAATCTTTGATAAAATGTTCTTTATCCAATTAGATTGAAAAATACTATGAAAATATGAAAAATTAAGAGGCTTTTATTATTTCAACAGAAAAAAAGTTATTTTAAATTTTTTAATCTAATAAAACTTTTGATGATGAAATAAATTTTCCTTCAATTTCATAATAATTTTAAGTTTTATTCCTCAATTTATTCTATTTTCAACTTTATTAGCTACAACAATATACATGGTGCATATCAATAATAAATTAATAATTTCTGTACATGATTTAGTTAATCCAAAAACTAAACCTATTTTTTAGTTAA
>NC_029791.2:8037182-8062190 GCF_000816755.2 Arachis ipaensis | reverse complement strand
TGATATATAATCAATTGATTAAATCATTTTAATAAAATTTTTAATATAAATATAAAAAATTTTAATCAATTAACTTTGATTTAAATTTTTTAATTAAAAATTAACTAATTGGTTTTATTCTGATTTCAATTTTATAATTAAAAATTAATTAATTGGTTTTAGTTTTGATTTAAATTTTTTTTTTTAGATTAAAGTTTATAATTTTTAATCGATTAACACAATTTAGTTTTTTTAATGTACATGATCCCTCACATCTCTTCCTTACAAAATCTCCATCTTTTATCTCCTGGCAAGTGGCAACCAGTACGACGTCGTTTCGTTCCTTTCATTAACTTTAACAAAAGCGCTTTTTACGAAGCCGCAAATCACGCTCCCAATCAAGGAGATAAAAAAATCCCATAATAAGCCCCCTCCCAACTAAAATCCAACGTGTCATAAACTCATTGGTTACTCATCTCAACACTTAACTAACAAAACTTTGACTTTTCCTTCCACCAACGAACCAAATCAAAGCGCGCACCATAACTCCCCTGTTACCAGACCCACACTAAAACAAACCTCCAAAAAAGAAAAAAAGAAGTTTGCACCCGAAGTGCTTTTCTTCTTTCCCTCTCTTTTTCTCCTTTTTCCGTTTTCACCCGAAGCAGCAGCGTGGACCCGAGTCACTGACCCGCCACCCTTTTTGCACTACCGAGTTCGGGACTCGGTTCCCCACCACCATCATCACACTCACTCATTTTTGCCATAAATTTCAGAATGAACGCGTCGTCACTACAGAAGTCAAAGTCGAAGGGAGTTTCCAAGCTTGTTGCAAAACTCGGTGGTGTGTGGCAACAATGGCTGAGGAGACTCCAAATCTCGGTGGTGAAACCGGTTCGGGAATCAGGAAGGTTGGTTTGAGAGCTGAAATTGATACTTCGCCGCCGTTTGGATCGGTTAAAGAGGCGGTTACTCGTTTTGGAGGAAGCGGACCTTGGCTGCATGTAAGGTTTTTTTTCTTTCTTTTTTTAGGGTCAGAAATGAAAATGCAGTGATTCTGTGAACTGAACTTTTGAACAATGCGTTGATTTTTTTATTTCCTAAAACAAATTTAGGATTACATGATACAGGTTTTTGTTTCCGAGTTTTTTAGGGTTCAAGTTTCTGTGCTTGAAGTTGCAATGGTGGAACTGTTCTTTACTTTACATCTCATTATTTGATATTCATGAGCTTATGGAGTTAAATTTCTCAATTCACATTGAAAATTTAATTCTTTTATTCAGTAGTATTTAGCACAAACACAATGTTGGAATTGTAGATGATCAATTGTTGATAGAGAAAGATTTAGTTATTTTTCTTATTATTCATTCTATTGATATGTGCTGTAGTTATTTGAGACTTCAAAGGTTTTACATTTGAATTTGTCCTTGGAAATATGCTTATGATTTTCGCTTACTCTTTCTGCCAGCCTTTCTGTTTGAGGCTTTGAGCATAGTGTTTTCTTTAATATGAATTTGTGTGTTTGTTTTTCTCTCTAATGTGTTGAAGATTATTGTTTGCAGAATAGTGATGAGGAGTTTGACATAAAGAAAGTGGAGGAACAAGCAGCCAAGTTGGAGAAGGATTTGATAGTGAAAGAACTCGAAACACTCGATGTGCTCGAAGAACTGGCAGCTACCAAAAGGATTGTGGAGGGGTTAAAGCAGCAGCTACAAACTGAAGCATTGAAGTGTTCTGCAACTGACAATGAACATGTTGGTACCCCTGTTGTTGTTAAGGAGATGAATCAAGAAAATTATGGAACTGTTGCTGGCAATCAAGAACAAAGATTGCAGAATCCAAGCCCTGGCTCTGTCTCTGCTACATCATCTGATCAATTCTTTATCGAGTTGGAACAAGCTAAGATGAACCTTGGCAAAACCATAAATGATCTTGGGGTGATTCAATCTTCTGTTGAGTCTCTGAATAAGAAGATGAAGAAGGAGAGGCTTTTTCTTGAGAGGACGCGTGAGAAGCTAGCATCAAAGGTTGCAGCTGTCTCTGCACAAACGAGGGCACAAGAAGAAGCAAGATTGAATCCATCACCGGCTCCTATGAAAACAAGTTCCACTTCAGATAATCCTGGGAACATTTTGGTGAGTTTCAAACCTGATGCTGATCAAAGCAATAGAATGGTCGAAACACTAAGATCTGAAGTTTCAAAGCCATTATCATACGAAGAGAACATACTTAGCATTAAGACTGCTGAGATGAGGTGGTTTGCAGCTAAAAAGATGGAAGAAGCTGCGAGGGCAGCCGAAGCTATTGCTCTTGCCGAAATCAAGGCTCTATCTGGTGCTGAGATACCGTCTGGACTTGTTCTACCAGAACGTCGGAGAGTGACTTTTGCATTAGGAGAGCACACTCCTCTAAATCCTGAAGTTCAAATACCAGAAGAGTCTACGTTGAAGAAGGTAGTAGATTCGAGATTTCAAATCGATGAAATAAATGCTTCTAAATTGAATATTTTGAAGAAGTTGGAGGAAGCAACAGAAGAAGTTCTGCTTAGCAAACAACGCCTAACTGAGGCTTTAAACAGTGTTGAAACTGCAAACAGAAAGCAGCATGCTGCGAATGAGGCTCTTCGGAAATGGATTCCTCAGGATGATATGAAGGGACAATCAATGTATAGATCTATCAATCACAACTTTGCTTACACAGGATGCTGTCAGGATTCTTCTCTGCCAGATGTGACGAGGTCAACAACAGCGAACAATGACCGAAAACGTGTCCTGAAGTCCACAGTTTCAATGCGAGATGTGCTCAGCAGAAAGCAAGTTCCTGAAGATTACACTGCAACAAAGGAGATGGAAGAGCATGCTGCAAGACAGAAGGTAGCATTGAGTCAAATGCTCCAAGCGTTGAGGGAAGATCTTACTCTTCCTTCAAATCCTGAAACAGATAGGGATCATCAAAAGCATTTTATGGCTCAGAGGAAAAAGTTTGGATTCATCCAAATATCATTGGGAAGGCCTAGTAAGAAAAGGACATAAATCTAATCCTAGTTCCTTTGCATGGGGACATAATATGCAAAACTCTTGCATTAATTTATTGCGTCTTGTCATTCTTCATTGATTTTTGTTATGATGATTGCTTTCTTGTTAGCCAAGTGAAAGTTTGTGTTAAAGTGTCTGATTTTGTAAAATATGTTTTGTAAAATGGTAGGTTATGTTGTTCTTGTTGATTGGCAAAGTTGATTCCTCCATTTGTATATTTTTGTTTGGGGCATGGGCTTGTACGTGTTTCTTGATGTTATTTCTTGACAATAATTAAATTATGGATTTTTTTCAAAATATAATTTGACTTTTTTTCTGATGCAATTCAAATAAAAATTGTGTTTCTATGCTTCACTCAAACCAACACAATGTCATAAATAGTTGTCAAATTGTGAATCGTTTGATCAATTTTAGAATCAAGAATCGAGTATCGTTTCGAATCTAGGATGGAAAACCGTATTCATGAAAACCAGAAACAACCAAGGTAGATACTTTCGAAAGTGTAGTCCAAATATAAACCAAAAACAACAATATAAAAAAAAATGTAAACCAGTAAAATACTTTCGAATTTCGGCTAATTTTTTTTGCATATGAGGGAAGGTTTGGTTTAACGCCCGTTTATGGAGCTTGTAGGTGTTTAATACGGGTGTGACGACAGTTAGCTGACGGCGGGAAATCGGACGATCCGATTTCTTGCAGGGCTGGGGACACAAATCGGACCGTCCGACTTGTGGACGGTAATTTTGCGTGCAAAGAAGTCGGACCATGCGATTTGTTGCATGGGGGGATTTTTTTCGTTGGCCCAACCAAATCGGACCGATCGATTTTAGGGCTTCATTCAAAAATATTCGAAGAGCACCCAAATCGGACCCAGCGATTTATGGGTTTCAAATTTTTTGGGCGGACTGTTTAGTAATCGGACTGTTCGATTTTTTAGTTTAAAAAATTTCGAATGGCCATGCAAGCAGTTGGATGGTCCAATTTGAGTGTGATATATATATATATATGTTCCTACCCAAGCTGACCAGCCCATTTCATTTTCTTCTTCTCCGGTACTACAAGTCTCTAAACCTCTTCTCTGCAGATCTCTTCTTCTTCTTTGTAGATCTGTTCTTCTCTATTATCATGGATGATAGAGTAAGATTAAAAGTGTATTATCATGGCCAAATCTTATTACAAACATCAGAAGGAGTAAAATTTGTGTGTGAAAATCCGTTGGATATTATTATTCCATTCACACTGTCATTTGAAGAATTAAAAGGTGTCATTTGTGAGAAGATGGATTCTCAAATATCTAGGAGAGTGTCGTGTATTCTGTACAGATATCCTATATCTGTCTTTGGTGGGTTCGTGCAATTTCAAACGAAATACGTGACCGACGAAGCGAGCATGCAAGAAATGTTTTCAGTGTATCTTGAAAGTCAGTCGCGAATATCGTTCATCGAACTGTATATCGAGTTCGAGCAATCTGCAGCGGACCGAGATATTGAATTGGAAGATTACAACAGTGATAGTGAAGAAGAGTTCGAAAGTAACTACGAGGTTGTTGATCCGGGTGTAGACGAAGATCAAGCTGACGAGGCTATGGTGGCAGATGTGGCGGATGTGGCAAATGCACTAGCAAACCAGCAGCCGTTTGTAGAGCCGAGTTTCATACAGTCGTTGGATTTGGAGGCTATGCATGCACCGGAGTTTCCTCAATATGTAAATGCAGGTGAGCCATCAATCTCCTTACAGTCGACACGAGTTGTCCTACACAACGCTCTGTACAGGTGTGCCAAGCATGCCGAACCCCAACTGAACTGTATGATCCCGGAAAAGTTACGGAGTAACGACAGAAACTTTCAGTGCACCCCTGCTTCAGACTTATCTCCAAACATAACGGTCCCAAACAATAACATTATGTGGCACTTCATGTACCTCTGAATCTGGATATCATCAACCAACACTAATCGATCCTTCAATGCTTGAAACCACGTCAACTTGATGAAACTTCCCCTACAGTCTGTCTTCCTAGGTGCAACACCAAACTGATCCAAGCATTCAGCCTCTAACGCCTCATAACTACTCAGTGTCGGTCCCGTAACTGGCAAACCATTCGTCGGAAGACCAAGAATTAACGCCACATCCTCCAGTGTCACGGCACACTTACCAACCGGAAAATGGAAGGTGTGAGTCTCGGGGCGCCATCTCTCGATCAGAGCATTAACCAATGCCGACTGACATTGGACAACTCCGATCTGTGAAACATGATAAAAGCCAGTGTCCCGTAAATACCCCTCCACTATTGGATTGTACCGATCCGGCGGCATGTAGTGGTCACATTACAACATTTTAGATCCTTAAACACAAACCATAATATTAATTAATTAACAAATTAAATTTAAAAGAATCAAATTTTCATTATCAAATAACCAGAATCAATAAATATAACAATAATAACAATACTTTATACAAATAACTATTATATTATCTACTAATACTCAAATAACTAACTACTCTATTTTATTCTATTCTAACAACAAATATACAATAATAAATCAATCATTAATCTTTTATTAAATATTTTATTAAACTTATAATATAAATAATTAATTCAATAATTTTTAATTCATAATATTTATTTACGAACGACTAATACATTATTACTACAAAAAATTATTTATTATTAACAATTAAAACTAATTAACTTATTTAATTTCACACGTACATAACAAAACAATATTAGTACTACTATATTCTAATGATAATTAAACTATTACACTACTAGCAGTAATAATTATTATTACGATAAGCGGATTAATAACAATTAATATTAGTTATTCTATTTATCATACATCCAAATTTTTTAATAACCGTAGTATTATTATTATTAAGAATATTATTATTGTAATTATTCTATTAATAACAATAATTAATTTATTATTATAATGTAACATAATTTTTTCTTCTGCAAAATATTAGTACCCTACATCTTACCATCATAATTTATTATTAATAATCTCTAATATTATTTTAATTAAACTCAAATATTTAAAAATTATTACTCCACTAATTTCTAACATTATCACTATAATAAACTATTATTAATCTCTAACATTATAATTATTATTTTAACTAAAATAAAATTTTTTGAAATAAAAACTTACATAATTAAGATGATCAAGATAATTAGCAATGTGGAGATCCGGACGATTGACATCTTTTATTCTTCTTCTTCTAAGCATAATTTTTGTGTGGTCCAATTTTTTTTAACTCAAACCTTCATCAATGAAGAATGAATGAAGCTGGTGGTGGGATTTATTGGAGAGGAGAATTGGACGAAAGTGAAAAGAAAAGTGAAACTGGCTGAAGGGAACTTTGTGAGATTGGGAGTGTATACTTGGAGCTGGGCCAACTTGCATGCGCGATACGTGGTTGGGGGCGCAAATCGGATGGTCCGATTTGTGTACCTGTCCAGTCAGTAATCGAACCGTTCGATTACTATTCTCCAAAACGGACCATCCAATTTTTTCGATCTAGACCGTCACACTCTTGTCAAACACCATGCATCCTATAACGTGGTTATACACCATCCTTTCCCCAATATTAAAAATAAAAAAGTGTCGAATTTCAGACAAATCTTGTACACTCTTTAGCAGCCAAATGCAGCGAAAAAACATCAGACAAAAAAGAAGAAGCAGAACTACCATAAAGTAACCGATAAGAAATATTTATCTGTAAAGAGAATTTTGTTTTATTAACCTCGTTCTTGTTGTGTGGTTCGTTTTTATGCATGCGTCACAAAGTAACGTAATACTGTAATAGATCACCGTAAAACGTATGGGAGTTTGCGTTTTTAGGTATATTCTAACTGTTACTCCTGTTTGGAGTACAATTCGTAATTATCGAAATTATTTATTTGATAATAATTAAGAAGGATTAACATTCTTATCTTGATAAATTCTATGATTTAAATATATAATATAAATATTGTTAGTGAATAGATTAACGATTTCATGAGCGTTGCTCCAATTCATCATGATATTGCACTTAACAATAATATAATTGAAGAAAAAGAATTAAAGTTTCAAAAGTTTAAAAATATCTGTGGTTTTCAATGCCCTTCTCTTCTTTGCATATTCAAATAATCGAACAATGTCATGATATCAAATCAAGAACAATGGTGATTTGGAACCAATAATTAATGAACCTAGACAACTAACTTAGACTTTAATCACTATTTTCAAAATTAATAAGATATTAAATCAGTCGCCAATTTTACCCTAATGCTTGAAATGTATTCATATTTCATACATGCAGCATAATTACAATCAACAAAGAAATACAATTAGTGATATATTGCAAAAATAACTCATTATTTTTGTGCCATTATTTCATTCAGAGGGTTGTTTTCTCTCTCTCTTCCATGTTTATTGAAAGTAACTTCCCTTTTACAACAATAATGATGCGTTGATGACTAGCGCATAATAAATAATTGTTCAGAAATTCCAAGCATATGCACAAGAATCGGAAGTCAATTTATCCTATATATTTCTATGATAAACTAAAGTTTAATTAAGAACTTTATTTTTTCTCTTCCTTTACTTGTAATTATAATTGTTTATATATCTAAATAAGAGAAAAATTTCTCATATTATTAATTAGAAGTAAAACCCATTCTTGTAAAGGTGATAATAAAATACTATTTCATCTAAAGACTTTTGGCATAGTGGTCATGGAATATTATAATAGACTTAGGGTGTATGTGGTTAGAGAATTATAAATAATTTTTAAAAATTTTAAAATAAAAATATTATATTCTCATATTTGGTTTAAAATTTAAAAAGTTTAAACAAGTTTGATTTTAGAGAATCAAAATATCATTATTTTAATTTAATTTTCACCTTTTTCCTAGGTATATTTGATTCCTATGAAAATGGAATATGAATAACAAAGTAATACTTGAACCACACACACCTTTAATGATCCATAATATGTGCTTGAGAGACATTTTCACCAATTATTCTCTTCAAAAAGGAGATCTTGTAGTCTTTCCAAAATCAGACAATATATACAATGAAAAATATTCTCTAACAAAATGGGTAATGTGAGAAAATAAAATATTAGCCATTATATACTCAACAATGGTGTTTTGGTAATATTAACAAAGAATAGTAAACAATCTAGTAGCTTTTGTAATAATACAAGTCTATATGTTTAGAAAGTTAAAAATTAAGTCATAAAATGTGAAATTTTAACCGATAACATCATTGATCATATTTTTTGACTTAATGAATGAATATAATACCAACAAATAAAGTTGTAACAGTTAAATTTTAACAAAAATAAATTTCTGTAAATATTGCTATCAATGAGAATTGTTTTCCTTTCAGGACAAATACTATTTTTTTCATTGTATTTTCATATTCGGTAGGCTGAGAACTAATCCACTATGGATTGAAACTCCATTTATTAAGGATCTGTAGCTAGTTAATGAGTTTTATATATACAAGGCGGATTCGAAACCTTAATAATTGTTTAAGTGAACGAGTAAAATGACCACTCAACCAACCTAAATTAGTTAAGACAAATATTAATTATTTTTAATATTTTAAAAACTAAAAGTCTTTCAAATGAACTCTGTTGATATTTTAATATTTTAAAATAAAATTTTGATTTTATTTTGTACTACAAGTAAAAAACTTTAAAGACAGAAGGGATTTTGATCTTTTTAATATTGATACTAAAATACTATTTTTTCATAATATTAAAAAATTCTTTAATCTTTTCGAAAAGCAATGATAAAGATATTTTAGTCTTTTTATAATTAATTTAAAAGATATATTAATATTAAAGAATATATAATATTTTTTATAAGTAAACATATTTGTTGATGTGGATTTTGTAGTCCGGCCACATGTCAAGTTTTTATTAAATCATATATTTATTATACCAACACACACATTTATTTTTTAATGCATCAAAGCAAATTCCTTAGTAAGCCTGTTTGCACGAAACTATTAATGTGGATGAAAATGGCATGGAAGCGAACCAACTAGGAAAGCAGCATGGAAAGCGAGGCTCGTTGTACTCCCCAAGTTGCAAGAGCCAAGGCCGAGAAGATACAAGCTCTTCAAATTGTGGAACTTAAAATTAATATTTTTTTTTTATAAGTTGGAGTCTCCTACTGACTTCGCCTGTCTGCCTAGCAAACCTAACTGCAAAGGTCACCCTAAAACGTACCAGAGTTGTTTCTAAAAATATTCTAACCATTACTCCTGTTTAGGATACAATTCGTAATTATTAAAATTATTTATGTGATAATAATTAAGAAGGATTAACATTTCTTATTTTAATAAATTATGTGATTTACATACATAATATAAATATTGTTAGTGAATAGGTTAACGACTTCATGAGCGTTACTACATCTACAATTCATCATGATATTACACTTAACAATACCATTGAAGAAAAAAAAAATTAAAGTTTCAAAAGTTTGAAATCTCTTATCTCTGTGATCCTCAATGCCCTTCTCTTATTTGCAGATTCAAGTAACCGAATAATGTCATGATATCAAACCAAGGACAATGGTGATTTGGAACCAATAATTAATGAACCTAGACAACTTAGACTTTAATCAGTATATTCAAAATTAATAAGATATTAAACCAGTCATTTGGATGCCAATTTTACCCTAGTAATTGAAATGTATTCATATTTCATACATGCAGCATAGTTACCAATCAACAAAGAAATACAATTCATTGAGTAGTGATATATAGCAAGAATAACTCATTATTTTTGTGTCATTATTTTATTCCGAAGTAAAAGAGGAATTGAAAATCCTAAAAAAGACTACTTTGCAGTGAACCCAAGTAAGAAGAAATTAAAAAGCAGAGAATTCTAGAATAGAGAAGATTTCTTGAAAAAAATGAAAACAATGAATTCTATTGAAAATGTAAAATCAAAAGCACACTCAGTCTAAATCTGTATTCCTCACACCTATTTATATTTCTTTAACTATCCACTAAACAATTCTCTCAACACTCCCCCTCAAACTGAGGCACGATTTGTCTCGAAGTCGCAGTTTGAACCTGTATTTCTGAAACGAACTCAGGGACAATGGTTTAGTTAAAGAATCGGCCACCTGATCTTGAGAGGGTATATTAACAACATAGAGAGATTTTTAATTTACTAAATCCCTTAGAAAATGCAAATCCAGCTCAAGGTATTTACATCTACTATGCAAAACTGGATTTGCAGCCAATAGACAGGCACTCTGATTGTCACAAAAGATGGTTGGTGACATAGGTTGTGGGATTCGAAGCTCTCCCAAAAGCTGCTGTATGGACATTAGCTCAGTTTGTGCAGCACACATTGCCCTATATTCTGCTTCAGTACTGCTCCTGCTCACCTTTATCTGCTTGTTACTCTTCCATGAGATCAGATTGCATCCAAGATAAACACAAAATCCAGTGATTGATTTTCTATCATCTAGATCTCCACCCCAATCAGCATCTGAAAAAGCCAACAACCTAAAATCAGTAGATTTAGAAAATAATAATCCATGATCCACTGTACCTTTCACATATCTCAGAATTCTTTTTACACTCTTCCAATGCAGCAATGTTGGTTGATGCATAAACTAAGATACTCTATTAACAGCAAAGACAATATCTGGTCTTGTCATTGTGAGATATTGAAGTGCACCAACTATTGATCTGTACAGCTTGGGATCATGAAAAGGTTCCGAGTAATGAGCCGAAAGCTTTGTGTTGGACATCATTGGTGTAGGCATCGAATTCGCAGTCTCCATTCCAGCTCTCTTAAGTAATTCAGATGCATATTTGGCTTGTGAAATGTGAACACTACCTGTAGACAAATATGAAGCTTCCAAGCCTAAAAAATAACTAAACTTCCCCATATCCTTTAACAGAACAATATTGTTCAATTGATAAATTAATTTATCTAATTCTGCAGCATTATTACCGGTAACAATTATATCATCTACACAAACTAACAAGTAAATCACATTAGAGTAAAAAAATATAACAAACAAAGACACATCAGATCTGGTTTCTTTAAATCCAAACTGTTGAAGAGTAGTAGATAATGTTTTATATCAGGTCCTCGGTGCTTGTTTTAGACCATAAATGGCCTTGTTTAGCTTGCACACTAGTTGTTCACCCTTTGTAGAGTATCCCAGAGGTTGCATCATGTATACAGTCTCATTTAAGGTGCCATTGAGAAAGGCATTATCAAAATCAAACTGTCTCAATGGCCAATTTAATGAAACAGCAATAGTTAAGATAACTATAATGGTAGAAGGCCTTACCACTGGACTATAGATTTGATCATAGTCTATACCTTCCACTTGATGAAAACCCTGTCCAACAAGTCTTGTCTTATACCTCAGAATATCACCTTTAGCATTTTTCTTTATAGCAAACACCCACTTACTTCCAATAATTGTGGTATTAGCTAGTGATTCTGTTAATTCCCATGTCTTGCACTTCTGAAGAGCAGCAAACTTTTTATCCATTGCCTCTCTCTAGTGAGAACATTGTAACGCTTCAGCCACAGTCCTTGGAGTATTGTGTAGTAGATCAGTTTGTTGAACAGTCAAGACTTTTGGTTTGAACACTCCAGATTTCGATCTTGTTGTCATCGAATGAGCATTTTTTTAAGAGATGGAAGGAAGACTAGTTTTAATACCACTAATAGGAATCATGTACGGAGAAGAATTGGCATGAGATGATGAAGGTGGGTGACATTCTAAAATTCTGATCTCATTCTCATGACTAGAAGTAGTGTCATGAGTGTCCAAGCCTGAGTGAGAAGGAGATGCTGTATCGGGCAATGGTTCACTTGTAATTTTTAATCTAGTATCTGAATGTATACTCAAAGACTTCGTAGCTTGATTCGATGAAGACATTGATGGTGGAGTTGAATCAATGATGGTAAATGCAAGGGCCGTAAGCTGGCTGCCACTCTCTGGATTATTCTTGGAAGAATCATCTCTGCCCAAGGTGTTAGAAAACAATTTTTGATATGGAAAAGTATGCTCATGAAACAACACATGTCGAGCCATATAAATTTTACCATTTTGTGCCATACACTTATAGCCTTTAAAATTTGAATCATATCCTAAAAATAAACATGGTTCAGATTTGTAATTAAATTTAGTTTTACTATATGGCCTTAAGAAAGGAAAACACATACATCCAAAAATTTTAAAGAAAGTATAATCTGGTTGATGCTTAAAAAGAACCTCAAAAGGACTTTTGTTATCAAGAACTGGAGTAGGAAGTCGATTAATAATATAAACAAAACTCAAAAAGGCATTTTCCCAAAATTGTATAGGCAAAGAAGCTGTAGCTAAGAGGGAGAGACCCACTTCTGTAATATGCTTATGCTTCCTCTCAACACTTCCTTGTTGATGATGAGTATAGGGGCATGATTTTCTATGATGTATACCTTCATTTGCAAGAAAATCAGTGAAAGCACGTGACATAAATTCCATTCCCAAATCTGTTTATAAAGCCTTTATTTTCTGTCCAGTTTGATTTTCTATAAATGTTTTATAATTCTGAAAAGCTACTAAAGATTGAGATTTATTTGTGAGTAAGAAAATGCATGTGTATTTAGAATATGCATCAACAAAAGAAATATAATATCTAAATCCACTTCTTGATATTACAGGAGCAGCCCCAGATATCCACAAAAACAAGTTCTAAAGGTGTCATGTATACAGTATCATTTAAAGAAAAATGTAATCTATGCATCTTAGCTAAAGGACAGATTTCACATACATGATTGGCAGCAAAATGAGAACCGAAATGTAAAGAAATTGTATTCATAACATCCATTACAGTTTTAAGAGAACTATGGCCCAATCGTTTATGCCATAAATCCACAGTGTTATTCTGATTACATTTGGAAACAGGATATGCACTAGAATCTAAAGATTGATTAGCTAGCTGTGTAGTAGTAGTATAAGCACTAGAATACCGAGATCTAGAACTAGACAGGTTATCAGGGATCTGTAATGAGGTATTAGACAAATTTTTTGGTACTCGAAGGTTATCAAAAGAGTAAGTGCCATTTCTAGACATGCCTTGTAGGAGAAGTTCTTTGGTATCCTGATCATGAATAGCACAATAATCAGGCCGAAATTCAAAGTAGACATGGTTATCAGCTGCAAATTTAGAAACACTCAATAGATTTTGAGTAATTTGTGGTACAAGAAGTAAGTTCTTTAAACGAAAAGCAATATTTGAGGAGGAATAAAAAAGAACTGGAGAACCAGAATGAGTAATTGGAATACTTGACCCATTACCTACAAAGAGTTGATCATTATCTGAAGGATTTGGTGATGCTGTGAGGAGATTTCCTGGATTTGAAGTGACATGATGACTCGCTCCTATGTCCGGCAGCCAAGAAGCTTCACTTACTGAAGAGGAATGGGTAAGATATGCCCTAGGTTGATGAAAATTGACGGATGGAGGGGGTGGTTGTGTATTACTATATGAAATTTGCATTGGAGTAGAGTTGGTTGTGGAATTAGGCTGAAAAGCAGGATCAAAACGATGGAAATAGTCCCACACAACATGTCCTTGCCTTCCACATAATTGGCATTGAGGGCGATTTTGGGTGTATCCAAAATGTCCTCCACGATTACTGCGGCCACCACGGCCTCTTCGAAAGCCTCCGCCTCTTTGATATTCAAATGATGAGGAGGATTGAGCATAATGAGCTACAGGCATACCTACATCAGGTTTCTTGAACCTGTCCAGCATATCATCAAACGCAAGCAGATAAGATTCAGCCTCTGCAACCTTGAAAGTTCCAAGCCTTGACATTACCGAACCAATGTATACATTGTAGTCTTCATTAAGACCATCGATTATTGCTTGTATGTGATCTGAGTCAGGTACCTCATAGCCGAGAGCAAAAAGGGCGTCGACCACATTCCGAATCTTGTTCAGAAAGTCAGAAACAGTTCCATTTTTCTTACATGATTTGAGTTGGGATTTCAAACTCTGAATTCGTGAAGCAGAAGCATCTTCAAAGTATTTTTCAATTCTTTCCCAAACTTCATAAAATTGTGAGAGATGAATTACCTTGTTCTTGATGCTGGTAGTCATCGATTCTACAAGCCAAGTAGTGAGAGTTAAATCTTGTAATTTCCATGTCTTGTACTTCGCCGATCCAGAAATTGTTTTGGTCGCTTCATCAGTCACGAACTGTTGCGGAATCTTGGAGCTGTATAGATGATCTTCCATCGAGAGGCTCTGAATTATTAACATTGCCGTGTGTCTCCATGTGCTATAATTGTCTTGAGTGAGTTTGTCTGAGATAGGTGAGAAGATCTTCTTGGAAGAGTCAGAGAGGATAATCTCCATGACAAAGATGAGCAAGATTATAGGCTTTGGATACCATAAAAGAGGAATTGAAAACCCTAAAAAAACTACTTTGCAGTGAACCCAAGCAGGAAGAAATTAAGAAGCAGAGGATTCTAGAATAGAAAAGATTTCTTGAGAAAAATGAAAACAATGAATTCTATTGAAAATATAAAATCAAAAGCATACTCAGCCCAAATTTATATTCCTCACACCTATTTATATTTCTTTAACTATCCACTAAACAATTCTCTGAATAAGAGGGTTGTCTCTCTCTCTCCTATTTTTATTGAAAGTAACTTTCCTTTTACAACGATAATGATGAGTTGATGACTGACGTATAATAAATAATTGTTCAGAAATTCTAAGCATAACAAGGATAGAAAGTCAATTTATCCTATATATTTTTATTATAAACTAAAATTTAATTAAGAACTTATTTTCTCTCTTCCTTTACTTGTAATTATAACTGTTGATCTAAATAAAAGAAAAGTTTCTAATGTTATTAGTTAGAAGTGAAGCCATTCTTGTAAAGGAGATAATAAAATACCACTTCATCTAAAGACTTTTGGCATGGTGGTCATGGAACACTATATATAATAGACTTAAGGTATAACTCGAGTATAATTTTGATTTTTGATTCCAAATAAGTGCGTGGGGGACATTTCCATCAACCACCCTCTTCAAAAAGAAAATTTTGTAGTATCTTTAAAATCAGACAATATATAAAATAAAAAAGATTCTCTAAAAAAATGGATAATGTAAGAAAATTTACAGTCAAAATTAAATTTTTAAGAAAGGTGGGACTAATATTGTGCCTCATAGTCCTTCTACAATTGTTCAACAGGAGACATTTATCATCCAATTACAAAAAGGTTGAAAAAATAAAAGTAAAAACCTATAATAACAAAGATTTGCTAAAAGGAATAAGATTGTTACCCTAACTGATAACTAGTGTATGATGTATGTACAATACAGGTAAAATTTATATATCTAATGATAATGATGCAGTTATTTTTATAAATAATAAATTTAATATATCTATCTAAACATAAATTATAATTACATTTATTTAATTATTTTAAATAAATCAAAGTTTTGAATTGATAAATATTTTAGACTAATTACCTCAACTGTTTTGAACGATTACCAAATAGGCTCTGATACTACTTATTGGGTCACCATAGAAAACCAAGTGAGAGAACATAGATGAAAAGACACTACATCAATTCGAGGACCACTACATAGTATTTAAGGCAACTTACGGTCAAAATTAAATTTTTAAGAAAGGTGGGACTAATACTGTGCCTCATAGTCTTACTACGATTGTTCAGTTGTTACTTGTTTTATAACAGGAGATACTTATCATCCAATTGCAAAAAGGTTGAAAAAATAAAAGAAAAAACCTATAATAATAAAGATTTACTAAAAGGAGTAAGATTGTTAACCTAGCTGGTAGCTAGTATATGATGTATGTACAATACAGGTAAAATTTATATATCTAATGATAATGATACAGCTACTTTTATAAATGATAAGTTTAATATATCTATCTAAACATAAATTATAATTATATTTATCGACCGTAAGTTGCCTTAAATACTATGTAGTGGTCCTCGAATTGATGTGGTGACTTCTCATCTATGTTCTCTCACTTGGTTTTCTATGGTGACCCAATAAGTAGTATCAGAGCCTATTTGGTAATCATTCAGAACAGTTGAGGTAATTAGTCTAAAATATTTATCAATTCAAAATTTTGATTTATTTAAAATAATTCAATAAATATAATTATAATTTATGTTTAGATAGATATATTAAACTTATCATTTATAAAAGTAGTTGCATCATTATTATTAGATATATAAATTTTACCTGCATTGTACATACATCATACACTAGCTACCAGCTAGGTTAACAATCTTACTCCTTTTAGCAAATCTTTATTATTATAGATTTTTTCTTTTATTTTTTTAACCTTTTTGTAATTGGATGATAAATGTCTCCTGCTGTAAAACAAGTAACAACTGAACAATCGTAGTAGGACTATGAGGCACAGTATTAATCCTACCTTTCTTGAAAATTTAATTTTGACCGTAAGTTGTCTTAAATATTATGTAGTGGTCCTCGAATTGATGTGGTGACTTTTCATCTATGTTCTCTCACTTAGTTTTCTATGGTGACCCAATAAATAGTATCAGAGCCTATTTGGTAATGATTCAGAACGGTTGAGGTAATTAGTTTAAAATATTTATCAATTCAAAACTTTGATTTATTTAAAATAAACAAAATTAAATTTTCAAAAAAGGTGGGACTAATACTGTGCCTCATAGTCCTACTACGATTGTTCAGTTGTTACTTGTTTTACAGCAGGAGATATTTATCATCCAATTGCAAAAATGTTAAAAAAATAAAAGAAAAAATCTATAATAATAAAGATTTGCTAAAAGGAGTAAGATTGTTAACCTAGCTGGTAGCTAGTGTATGATGTATGTACAATGAATTGATAAATATTTTAGACTAATTACCTCTCAACTGTTCTGAATGATTACCAAATAGGCTCTGATACTACTTATTGGGTTACCATAGAAAACCAAGTGAGAGAATATAGATGAAAGGACACCACATTCAACTCACTCATCACCCTAAGGTAGTAAATTAATGGGACTCTCATCTTATAAGCTCCTCACTTTTTCTTGCTTTCTTTAATGTGGGACTAATTACATACACTCTTCACACTTGCAATATTAACAATCTTCCCCTCAAGTTTCTTAAAACACCAGACCGATTAACTATCGACTCTGATACCACTTTGTTGAACCACCGTGGAGAGTTTTCGACCACCGAATCGGCTCTAATACCACTTGTTGGGCCACCGTGGGGAGCTCTCAACCACCAGAGAGACTTCGGCAATTATATACAACTGTGACAGCACAAACCAAGCACACAATACTTTACTGATTAACTAACTTGCTAATTAATTCTTAATTTTCTTGAGCCTCGGTTTCACTGTCCACTAATGCACACTCCTTAACACCCCTCAAGTTTCAGTTGGTTGGCAACTCTGAGTTTGAGTTTTAAACGTTCAAAGAAAGAGGCTGATAACGGTTTAGGAAGAATTTTGATTCTTGTAGCATCATTCTTTCTTCTTATCCAATAAAATATATTTCTAAATGTTGAAACTTTTTTGCTCTCCCTTTCTTGGTGGAAGAGAGAGTTTTACAAGCTGATGCAGCTAAGAGAAGCTCGTTGAAAGTAGAAATAAAAAATTTTAACGACTATTTGAATTAAATTGCAAGAACGAAATCAATATTTGGAACGAAAGAAGATTTCTTCCTTTCGCCTTCCTTACCTTCTTCCAAACCTATTAATAACCAAGTTACGACCTATCTTATTTAGATTTTTAGGACCGAGGAGATGAACAAATGCAGCTCTGTTTTGTGAAAAAATAGGAGAAATGAGGAGAAAAAAAAATGAACAAATAAAAAGAGTTGGAGTGCTTTATGTACTACTGCAGTACTGCTAACGACGAAGGGAGTGGGGACGACACTCTCTTTTCTTTAATTTCATTTCCAACCATTATTGTTATACCGTGTCTGAGTTACAAGCAACTAAATATTATATATACTTAACGTCTCATTCTCTAATACCCGAATCAATTTGAACAATTTAAAAAATCATTTCACCTCACTGGGGTAAAATCGTACTTTCTTGGGTAAAGGCAAAACAAAGAGCAGACACATGAATGGTCATTGTTGCTTGAAGAAACATAGCAATGCATGCCACATTGGATTGCAAGCCTGCGAGGTTTTGATCTCTCCAAGATGTTATTATTTGTGCAAACCTCAAAAAGGTTGTCCTCTTTGCTCTCAGATATGCAAAGATCACGAAGAAGATCATGGATGCGACATGCCTTCACATCTCCATTAAAGTCCACTCGCGATGCTTGAACCAAGCTACGATCAATGAGCTCATACAAGTAATCTTCAGCAACATCCTCCGCATTTCTGGTCCCAGTTTGTTGAATAAATCCCTCAGCCACCCATTTTTGCAGCAATGACCTTACAGGTATCTCAAAATCTTCAGGGTAGATCCCGAAATACAGAAAGCGGGGCTTTAGTCTTGTAGGCAAGTTGTGGTAGTTGAGTTTGAGTACAATATCCTTAACTTGGGACTCATCTTGAGTAAGATACCAGTTGACATGTCCCACAACTTTGAACCATTCCCTATGTGACTTCCTCTTGTTTGCAATTAACCCTGCCAAAACAACAATGGAGAGTGGCAAACCGCCACAACTTTTATAAACTCCTCACTCTTCCTTGATTTCTTTAATATGGGACTAATTTCATACACTCCTAACAATTGCAACATTAATAATCTCTTGCTCAAGTTTCTTAAAACACCAGATCGATTAACCATCGGCTCTAATACCACTTTGTTGAGCTACCATGGAGAGTTCTCGACCACCGAATCGGCTCTGATACCACTTGTTGAGCCACTATGGGTAGCTCTCAACCACCGGAGTGACTTTGGCATTTATGCCGCTAAAGATTTGCTAGAAAGAGTAGAATCATTAACCTAGCTAGTAACTAGTATATGCTGTATGCACAATATAGGTAAGGTGCAAGAGAGAAAGTGGGTCATGATTATATAAGGCGGCTGCTATATCGTACAAAAAGCAAAGCAGAACAAAATAGCCAAACATAAAATTACTTTTGTTCTGCTGCAAGTTTCACCATTTTTCATTTAAATAAAAATGAAGAGTTTTTTTTCTAAAAATTATTTGTCACTTTTGCTAACAGCCTAATTTTGCAGATTATACTAGTAAAATTAAGAAAAAATATAGTGATTCACCTTAATTTCACTGTAATGAATAGTAAATTTTATATGCAATTCATTCTTATTAATTTTGTTAATACAACCTGTGAAATTAGAATGGTAGCAAAATCGAGAAATAATACATAAATTTATAATAATTTCTTTCTTTAAAAAATAATAAATAATGAAACTTTTTACTTAAATAAAAAAAGCAAAGTCGGTATCATAATTCAATTCAATCTTCAAGACATAGTACCAAACTCTCAAATTAATATTCAATTGTAAAATTGCTATTACTACAAGAAAATGGAACATTTGTAACAAAAAATTTGTAACAAATTTAAAATTATTACAAAAAATTAATTTTTTGTAACAAAAATTAGTGATTGTTACATAATAATAATATTTTGTAACAACAATACGATTTGTTACAAAATGTTTTTATATTTTGTAATGATTTGATTTTTTGTTACAAATTATATTGGCTTTTGTAATGAATCGGTATTTTGTTGCAAAAGTTTAAAATATTCTGTAACAAAATATTCATTTGTTTCAAAAACCCCAATTATTTTGTAACAAAAAATTAATTTGTCACAAAATTTAATATTATTTGTAACAAATTATTTGTTTGTCACAAAATATGAGAATTTTTGTAACTAAAAAAATATTTTAAAATGTTAAAATCTTTAAAATAATTTTATTTTGTTTCTAAAATTTATTTTTTTAAAATATTATTTGTATTAATTAATTATTTTTTATAAAAAATTAAAGATTAAAGAATTAATTTTTAAAAATAGTATATATTATTTTATATTTTTATAAAATTAATTTAAAATTAAAACTTTAATAATATTTTTTTAAAATTAATTTATAAAATTATAGTTGAATAATATTTTTTTTAAATAATTTTATTAAATTAAAATTAGTTTCAATTATATACTATCCCTATTTTATTAAAAATTATCAAATTACCTTTATACCTATTTTTACCTAAAACCTATCCCTAATTTCTAAGTTCTAACAACACTCTCACCTTACTCTAATACACTCTCCTCACACAACGCCGCTCACACTCCCTTACAGCATTCATTCCACTCAATTATACACACACAGACGCAGAAGCGAAGAAAGAAAAGAAAAGAAAGAAGGAAAGAAAGAAAGGGAGGGCGGAGAGGAAGAGAGAACCGAGGGAGAGGTGGGTCACGCGAGGAGAGGAGAGGGAGTGCGCCGTGGTGCTCATGCCGTCGCGCTCCTTGCCGCCGCCGCCGTGTCGTGCCAGGAGCTCAAAACCGAGGAGGAGAGAGAGGAGACATTGGAGGAGAGGAAGACCGTCGCGTCACCGTCGCGAAAGGTAGAAGAGGATGCGCGAGTGGACTGCCACCGTTCTGCCTCACCGCCGTCGAGCCACCCACTTCCATTGCCGTTCCTTCGTAGCCGCCGCAACTGGTTCGCCGTGAAGAGAAGCCCACTGCTGCGACGCCACTGCTACCGTAGCTGGTTCCTTAGGATTTTTTTTAAGTTGTTCTCGGTTATGATTTTTTATCTAATTATTTTGTTTCACTTTTTTTGGGCATATTTCTGCAGTTTGGTAAGTGGAATTCTTTTAATTTGTTGTTTTATTATCTCTTTGTGATTTATTCTGTTGCAGCATTGAAGCAGCTTGTGCTGCGCATCTTACTGCTGATGTGCTCATCAATTTTGCATAACTGAGAAGGTAAGTAGTGTTGTGGTTTTGAAATTTCAACATATAAAGTAGTATTGTATCATTATGCCATTCTGATTTAGGTAGTTAGGGTTTATCATTGGTTGATTTAGGATTTAAGCTTTATATTCGTTGCTGGTGGTCCGTTGCTGCTCTGCTAGTCCGTGTGAATCGTGGTGCGTCGTTGCTCTGCTTGGCGGTAATATGTTCGGTGGTTGCCTTCTCCTTTGTGCTTGTGGTCACTGAAGGTAAAACTTGATGCTTGTGCTTTTGCTTGATGCTGCTCACTGATTTTAAAGATTCTGCTTATTGAAGGTAAAGCTTGGTGCTTGGTCCTTCTCTTCAGAATTTCACTTCAAATTCCGCATAAAGTTTAAATTTTTTGGTCTGCCTTGTATGCTTTCTCTATGGATTGGTCTTAAATTTTTTGTTTTGTTTTGTTTGTATTCTCGCAGTCCTGATTATTCGATGTGTTCTGCTATTGGAATTGGAATACTTCACTTTTGCTCTAGTTCTTAGTCTTAATCTTACTATATTTTTCTGCTGCCGTCTAAAATTAGAACAATCGGATTATTAGTATTTTAAATCTTTTTTGTATATATAGTAATATGGACTGGTAACTGGCAATATCGCAGGGCTTATGTTTTATTGAGTAAACTTTCAGTTTTTGCATTGTTGACGAGGAAATCTTAGGTTTATTTTAAATTTTTAACCATGGAACATAAAGATTTAGTGGATAAGAATGAAGAGAGTGTTCAATTGATCGAAAAGGTTAGCAATACTGAAGATCGGGATAAGATGAATGAGGTTGAAGGTGTGAAATCTGAGTTGATTAATGTTGATGAGAGCAAGGATTTGCAATCTGAAACTAGTTCTATTCAAGAAGTGCAAGGATGTAATTCCAAGGAATTTGAAGCTGAAATTAAAGTCAATACTAATGCACAAGAGTACTCTGTTGATAAAGAGGGTGCCAATGGAGATTGTGAGCCCGAAAGACTATAGCCAAATCTGGATAAAGATTGATGAACTTGCAGTAATTGTCTGCAAAATGAAAGAGTTTATTCCTGTGAAGGACAGATTTCACAAAATGTGCAGGTTCATTAACTGTTTTCTTGAGTCAGAAGTTGTAAATTTCTTGTCTGAAGGTCAATATCTAGAAAGCCCAGAGGTATGGATTTAATTACCCTATATACAACTAAAACCCATGCAGAAATCCTCATATGTAGTCATTGTTTCTTATTCTTTGATCATTTTATATTTGTTAATCATATGATCAGACAAATCTGCTGAATATTTTAATTAATTATCTTGGTACAATTCTTAGCATCATATTGTCATTACTATTTTTGTGATTGTTGTCTGGTGGTGTAGACTGTTGAGTTTGGATGAAAGCTTGCTAGCAAATTCTTCTTTTATCATGTTCTTGAGTATGTCCAAGCATTTTATTTGACGCTTTCAATTTCTGTTGTTTCAATTATGTTTTATCAGAAAGTTGACAATTCTATGGTGCGTTATTATTTTACTCTAGTGCCTTATTATTTTGATTCTATTTTTTGCATTTTTTTTGGTGATTTTGATACTTTTTGTTTTCTTAAATTTTTGTGTTTGTGAATTGAGTGTCTTAGGTAACTACATCATCATTATTAACATAGAAATATTAATTCAATTTTGTTATTGATTTTGTATTTTTTACAATGCATTGAATTAGGATAGTTTGTATTGTGGAGTTATAGAGAACCGCCTTGGAATTTAGTTTACATAGAGCCCTTTGAAAGTGATAGTCGCTGTAATGCTAGGTTATGACACAAAGACTTCAAAATCTAACTTCAAGAGGCAATGCAAGACCATGAGGAGCTAATAAAGGAAATAGATGTGCTCAAATAAAAACTTGAAGAGTAACGAACACGGCAAGAGGAAGAATTAGCTCAAATGAAAGCTCAATCGGAAGCTCAACAAGCCGTTGTGAATTCTTTCATAGCGCGCTTTGACAATGAAAGAAACTAGACAACTAAAGGTACTCCTAAAATTGCTTATGGTTTTAATACATATTCCTAGATGATTTCTATACTATTAGTATAGTTTAATTTGTATATGGATCTATTTATCACATTTTACTTGTGTCATGGTTGAGAAATGACAAATGTCCTATTATTTGGTTTGATAAATTTGGTTGTGTATTGGCGGAGAAATAAGTTGTGAATTGGTTGTTTTTGTTGGAACCGTAGACGATGGAAATATCCAAGTTTTAGGGGGAGGTTTTGCCCAAATTTTTCTAAACATTTTGGATAAAACCTAATGGAAAAAATTATAATTAGTGTTATATCGTATTTCTAATTTTTTATTTCGGTTTTTCTTATTTACAGGAGTGCTGAAATGGTGACCACATGCTACTTTGAGGGCTCAAGAATATTGATTCATAGAGACTAATCTATGTTAGAACTTTTAACTTTTGGTTGAACTTGTGCAAGACATATAACTTGTAGAACTAATCAATGTACTCACTAATGTTATTGTTTTAAAACAATTTTAGCTAATAAGGCATGTTTGAATTATGTATGTTTTTACATATTATATAAATGTAGACTTGTTTAGTAAAATAGTTAATATATTAGTTAATTAAAAAAATAATTTAGTAAATTATGCATGCAATTTGCATTAAAAAAAATGTTACAAAATAATTATTTTACTTTTGTAACTAAAGAAAAAAAATGTTACAAAATCAAGTAACATTTTGTAACAAAATTTTATGATACGAAAAAATATATTGTCACCAAAAATACATTGAAGATCAAAATTTGTTACTATTTTTGTAATGACTTCCGATTTTTTGTATCAGACAAATTTGTTACAAAATATCACTTTAAATTGTAACAATTCCGTTTTTTGTTACAAAAATTTTTTGTAACGGGACATACTGCAACGACCCTTTTTTTTGTTACAAAATTCTTTTGTTTCAAAATTTTGATTTTTTGTAACAATTTTTTTTGTTACAAATATTGCTTTTTCTTGTAGTATTGATTATTATAAGGGTTAAGTACTGAAATCGTCCCTAAGGTATGGGGTGAAAATCAAAATCGTCCTCGACCTTTTTTTGTTATTAAAATCATCCTCAACGTTATAAAACGTTATAAAATCGTCATTTTTTATTTTATTTTACCAAATTACCCTTATCAATTAATAAAAATAATATTAAAAAAAACTCCCCCCCTCCACTTGCACCCCCACTTCCTTATCTCTTTCCTTTCTTCTCTCCAACTATTGCCATTAACTTCAACAACCTGTCTCTTCTTCTTCGTCTTCTTTAGGTACTCTCAACTTCTAGAACATGCTGCAGCAAGTACCACCTCCAAACTACCCTTCTCATCAACATCATCATGCTATTTTTGTTGCCGCCCAAGTGGGACTGAGGCAACTAGCGCATCTTGACAACAACGTGAACAACGAAAATAGATTGATGAGTAGCAGTAGTAATGATTCATCAAGGGAGGAATGGGTCCAGAAAAGAAGTGATGGTCAAGGAGAACTAATGAACTTCACCGCTTAGTTACCCAAAAATTCAGTAACCATACAAATGAAACAAATAAAAAAGCCAAAATTGATTATCAACTAATTATCAAAACAAACAAACAAAAAGAAGAGAACAAACTCCTCAATTGCTTGAAACTGCGATCGAGTTGTGCCTGACTGATCTGGAACATCTCAGAGACCTGATCTCCGGCCACCGCAGCTTTGTCAAAGCTCTCTTTAATGGCTTCCACGATCTCCTTCAAGTCCTTATGCCGCACCACCATCTTCATCTCCATCATCTCCCCATACTTGCTCCTTGCGTCATCCTCCTCCGCCACCGGCGCCGCCTTCTTCCCTGCCATCGGAGGCGGCGGCGTCACCGGATCTCCCACCACCGACAATCCCCTCATGGAAGACCCCATCACTGATTATCCGAAAGAATGAGGAAGAAGGAAGTTGAAACTTGAAAAGGAGGGTCAGGGGCTTGAGAGTTTGGCTAGATCTGAAAGTAGGAGGAAGGTAAAATTTTGGGGGTGAGGGGGGGGGAAGAGACCGAAGAGGCTGGGAGTGAGGTGGGTGAGGT
>NC_029791.2:8033328-8037031 GCF_000816755.2 Arachis ipaensis | reverse complement strand
ATCTGAAAGTAGGAGGAAGGTAAAATTTTGGGGGTGAAGGGGGAGGAGAGAGACCGAAGAGGCTGGGAGTAGGGTGGGGTGTGGTTTTTCTTTTTTTTAATATTATTTTTATTTTTGTTTTAAGGATAAAATTGTCAAAGTATTATTATTTTTTGTAAAAATGATGATTTTATAACGTTTTGTAACATTGAGGATGATTTTAATAACAAAAAAAGATTGGGGACGATTTTGATTTTGACCCAAGACGTTAAGGACGAAAAGAATACTTAACCACCCTTATTATAATTAGCTTTAATTATAATTTGTTTTTAGTTATCGTTTTATGGACAATGTATTAATCAAGAAGTATTTGTTGTATTAGACTCTTGTTGTAATTACAAGAGACTATCTAAACATAAATTATAATTATATTTTTTGAATTATTTTAAATAAATCAAAATTTAAAATTGGCCACTGTGAGACTTGTTGAATACTCCTTAAATTAATCATTGGCTCTGATACCACTTGTTGGGCCGACATGGAGAGCTCTCGACCTTCTGGGAAACTTCGAAAAGGAACCACGTGAGAGAACATAAGATAAAAAGACACCACAATCAACTCAAAATCTTAAGGTAGTAAGATAATGAATCTCTCATCTTATAAACTCCTCACTCTTCTTTGCTTTCTTTAATATGGGACTAATCTCTTATACTCCTAACAATTGCAACATTAATAATCTCTTACTCAAGTTTCTTAAAACACCAGACCGATTAACTATCGGCTCTAATACCACTTTGTTGAGCTACCGTGGGGAGTTCTCAACCACCGAATCGGCTCTGATACCATTTGTTGAGAAACTGTGGGAAACTCCCAACCACCGAAGAGACTTTGGCATTTATGCCGCTAAGAATTTTCTAGAAGTAGAATCATTAACCTAACTAGTAACTAGTATATGTTGTATGCACAATATAAGTAAGATGCAAGAGAGAAAGTAGGTCATGATTATATAAGGCGGCTGCTATATCGTACAAAAAGCAAAGCAGAACAAAATAGCCAAGCATAAAATTACTTTTATTCTGCTGCAAGTTTCACCCTTTTTTATTTAAATAAAAATGAAGAACTTTTTTCTAAAAATTATTTGTCACTTTTGCTAGTAGCCTAATTTTGCAGATTATGCTAGTAAAATTAAGAAAAAAATACAGTTATTCACCTTAATTTCACTGTAATGAATAGTAAAATTTACATGCAATTCGTTCTTATTGATTTTGTTAATACAACCTGTGAAATTAGAATGGTAGAAAAATCGAGAAATAATACATAAATTTATAATAATTTCTTTCTTTAAAAAAAAAAAATAAATAACGAAACTTTTTACTTAAATAAAAAAAGCCAAATTGGTATCATAATTCAATTCCATCTTTAAGACATAGTGCCAAACTCTCAAATTAATATTCAGTCGTGAAATTGCTATTGATTATTATAATTAGCTTTAATTATGATTTGTTTTTAGTTATCGTTTTATAGACAATGTATTAATCAAGAAGTATTTGTTGTATTAGACTCTTGTTGTAATTACAAAAGACTATCTAAACATAAATGATAATTATATTTTTTAAAATATTTTAAATAAATCAAAATTTTAAATTGGCTATTGTCGAACTTCTTGAATACTACTTAAATTATTCACTGGCTCTGATACCACTTGTTGGGCCGACATGGGGAGCTCTCGATTTTCTGGGAGACTTCGAGGAGAAACCAAGTGAGAGAACATAAGATAAAAAGACACCACATCCAACTCAAAACCTTAAGGTAGTAAGTTAATGAATCTCCCATCTTATAAACTCCTCACTCTTCCTTGTTTTCTTTAATATGAGACTAATTTCATACATTCCTAACAATTGCAACAATAATAATCTCTTGCTCAAATTTCTTAAAATACCAGACCGATTAACCATCTGCTCTAATACCACTTTGTTGAGCTACTGTGGAGAGTTCTCGACCACCTAATCGGCTCTGATACCATTTGTTGAGGCACTGTGTGGAGCTCTCAACTACCGTAGAGACTTTGGCATTTATGCTAAAGATTTGTTAGAAGGAGTAGAATCATTAACCTAGCTAGTAACTAGAATAGGCTGTATGCACAATATAGGTAAGGTGCAATAAAGAAAATGGGTCATGATTATATAAAGCGGCTGCTATATCGTACAAAAAGCAAAGCAGAACAAAATGGCTAAACATAAAATTACTTTTGTTCTACTGCGAGTTTCACCCTTCTTTATTTAAATAAAAATGAAGAATTGTTTTTCTAAAAATTATTTGTCGCTTTTGCTAGCAGTCCAATTTTACAGATTATGCTAGTAAAATTAAGAAAAAAATACAGTTATTCACCTTAATTTCACTGTAATGAATAGTAAAATTTACATGCAATTCATTCTTATTAATTTTGTTAATACAACCTGTGAAATTAGAATGGTAGCAAAATCAAGAAATAATACATAAATTTATAATAATTTCTTTCTTTAAAAAATAATAAATAACGAAACATTTTACTTAAATAAAAAAAGCAAAGTCGGTATCATAATTCAATTCAATCTTCAAAACATAGTGCCAAACTCTCAAATTAATATTCAATCGTAAAATTGCTATTGATTATTATAATTAGCTTTAATTATGATTTGTTTTTAGTTAACGTTTTATGGACAATGTATTAATCAAGACGTATTTGTTATATTAGACTCTTGTTGTAATTACAAAAGATTATCTAAACATAAATTATAATTATATTTTTTGAATTATTTTAAATAAATTAAAAATTTAAATTGGCCATTTTGAGACTTCTTGAATACTCCTTAAACTAATTATTGGCTCTCATACCACTTGTTGGACATACATGGGGAGCTCTCGACCTTCTGGGAGACTTCGGAGAGGAATCAAGTGAGAGAAAATATGATAAAAAGATACCACATCCAACTCAAAACCTTAAGGTAGTAAGTTAATAAATCTCTTATCTTATAAACTCCCCACTCTTCCTTACTTTCTTTAATATGGGACTAATTTCTAACACTCCTAACAATTGCAATATTAATAATCTCTTGCTCAAGTTTTGTAAAACACCAGACCGATTAACCATCGGCTCTAATACCACTTTGTTAAGCTACCGTTGGGAGTTCTCGACCACCGAATCGGCTCTGATACCATTTGTTGAGCCACTGTGGGGAGCTCTCAACCACGGGAGAGACTTTGGCATTTATGTTAAAGATTTGCTAGAAGGAGTAGAATCATTAACTTAGCTAGTAACTAGTATATGCTGTATGCACAATATAGGTAAGGTGCAAGAGAGAAAGTGGGTCATGATTATATAAGGCGGCTGCTATATCGTACAAAAAGCAAAGCAGAACAAAATGGCCAAACATAAAATTACTTTTGTTCTGCTGCAAGTTTCACCCTTTTTTATTTAAATAAAAATGAAGAATTTTTTTTTTAAAAAATTATTTGTCACTTTTACTAGCAGCCTAATTTTACAGATTATGCTAGTAAAATTATGAAAATAATACAGTTATTCACCTTAATTTCACTGTAATGAATAGTAAAATTTACATGTAATTCGTTCTTATTGATTTTGTTAATACAACCTGTGAAATTAGAATAGTAGCAAAATCGAGAAATAATACATAAGTTATTAATAATTTCTTTCTTTAAAAAAATAATAAATAACGAAACTTTT
>NC_029791.2:8020479-8033257 GCF_000816755.2 Arachis ipaensis | reverse complement strand
GGTCTTATTGAAAACTCCTTAAACTAATTATTGGCTCTGATACCACTTGTTGGGAAGACATGGGGAGCTCTCGACCTTCTGGGAGACTTTCAAGGAGGAACCAAGTGAGAGAATATAAGATAAAAAGATAACACATCCAACTCAAAACCTTAAGGTAATAAGTTAATGAATCTCTCATCTTATAAACTCCTCACTATTCCTTACTTTCTTTAATATGGGACTAATTTCATACACTCCTAACAATTGCAACATTAATAATCTCTTGCTCAAGGTTCTTAATACACCAGCCCGGTTAACCATCGGCTCTAATACCACTTTGTTGAGCTACCATGGAGAGTTCTCGACCACTAAATCGGCTCTGATACCATTTGTTGAGCCACTATAGGTAGCTCTCAACCACCAGAGAGACTTTGGCATTTATGATAAAGATTTGCTAGAAGGAGTAGAATCATTAACCTAACTAGTAACTAGTATATATTGTATGCACAATATAGGTAAAGTGCAAGAGAGAAAGTGGGTCATGATTATATAAGGCGGCTGCTATATCATACGAAAAGCAAAGCAGAACAAAATGGCCAAACATAAAATTACTTTTGTTCTGCTGCAAGTTTCACCCTTTTTTATTTAAATAAAAATGAAGAGTTTTTTTTCTAAAAATTATTTGTCAATTTTGCTAGCAGCCTAATTTTGCAGATTATGCTAGTAAAATTAAGAAAAAAATACAGTTATTCACCTTAATTTTACTGTAATGAATAGTGAAATTTACATGAAATTCATTCTTATTAATTTTGTTAATACAACCTGTGAAATTAGAATGGTAGCAAAATCGAAAAATAATACATAAATTTATAATAATTTCTTTCTTTAAAAAATAATAAATAATGAAACTTTTTACTTAAATAAAAAAAGCAAAGTCGGTATCATAATTCAATTCAATCAAAATTTTTTACTTAAATAAAAAAAGCAAAGTCGGTATCATAATTCAATTCAATCTTCAAGACATAGTGCCAAACTCTCAAATTAATATTCAGTCGTAAAATTGCTATTGATTATTATAATTAGTTTTAATTATGATTTGTTTTTAGTTATCGTTTTATGGACAATGTATTAATCAAGAAGTATTTGTTGTATTAGACTCTTGTTATAATTACAAAAGATTATAAAATTTTAGTTAATTTTATACTTTTTAATTTGTGTATTTTTTTAAATTTATATTAGAATATAATTAAAGAAAATAGGAAGAGAGAGAGAGTAGGAAACACAGGGAGGGTAGGTCTAAAGAACATGGCAAGGATCCAAGGGTTTGGAATCGAGAAGAGTATCGGCGGCTGGAGAATGAATCCTTCTCCATATTTGTGAGTAATCTTCTTGAGGACATATCTAAGAGAGAATTATTCCATTTGTTTAATTGGATGGGACGCATCAATGATATATATCTATCCCAAAAACATAAAATTTGGATCATATACATGTTTGTATTCATTCGGTACACAACAAAAGGAGGGGCGTTGAAAGTTATAGCAGAAATGAATCGACTGAGGCTGAGAGGGAAGATTGTCTTTGTGAGAGAGGCTAAGTACAGAAGAATGTCGAAAATAGCAAACATAACCACACCACATAGAAGTGATGGCGCTCAACATCTCAATACTCAGAAACCACGCATGGAAGCAGTGCAACACGATTCTTTATCATCTGAACATGAATTAAAAGCAAAGAAGGTTGAAAAGGACCTGCATGGAAATGGATGGACGAAGAAGGTAGAAGTAGCAACTGCGACAGAAAATTTGGAATGGCTACAGAGAAGTCTTGTAGGAGGCACGACGATGCCTATATATTTTGCTTCTTTGAAGGGAATGGTTGCGAAGAACGTTCCAAATGTTGTCCAGGTTCGGAAAAATGGGAGCATACAAAACGCTGTTAACATTTGACGTTGTTTTGCATGCTGAGGAAACATACACATTGAACATGAATAGTCTCCTACAATTGTCTCACAGTGTATGGAGATGGGAGGAGTTGGAACATAGTGAAACTCGAAGAGTGTGGCTGGAATGCTTTGGGGTTCTGCTGCACGCATGGTCAGCTGACACTTTCAAAATTATAGGAGGTCAATGGGGCGAAGTGGTTGGATGTGATCGAGAGATGGAATTGTGTAAATCTTTCACTATAGGACGTGTTCAGATTGATACTTGTGTAATGGATGTGATTCAAGAATGGATCCATATCAGTATTGGTATGGGAGGTTTTGATGTTCTGGTGAAGGAGGTGGGACATGAGGCGTGTAATTTGCAGTGCACGTGAATTATTGGAGATGAAGGGACATGTATAGAATGGCATCACGGTAACACTAGTAAGAGCCTAAGGCTGGGTTTAAGGCTGCAGCAGGGGATAGAAGTCTTGCATGAAGGAAGCAAAGACGAAGAGCTGGTGATGATGGTAGCACGGGGGGAGAAAGAAGACAAGGCAGATTAGTAATTCCATACATAATTTTGAATGAATGTGTTACTGTCAATAATTATCGCAATCACGGAGAGATCGCAACAAATCAATCAGTTACTGGCGATAATCAAGACTTGCCAGATTTTGAGGGAGGGAACGTTACAAGTTGTGTGGCAGATTCTGAAAACACATGGACATGTGAGCTTAATGGGTTGGACAGGAGGTCCAATAGAGAGAATAAAAAAAGGGCTACCTAAGCAAGCATTGGACCAGCTGTAATTAGAAGTTAGAGGAGGGGAAGCGGGCCTTGATGGGCCCAACGCCAACAGATTCCACGGAGGGAGCTCCTGGGCCCGTGGTGGATCTTCCGGATCGGGTTTCCAACACTTGTGCTGGGAGCGGGTCTCGAACTGCAAAGGGCGAGAGAAACGAAGGTAGCGCTCAGGGCAAAGTCCTTCTCGAAGGTGATAGCAGCACGCATGATGGGGTTAGCCACAGTAGTACTCGGCAGGACGGGAAGCTATGTTGCTGGTCCACCCACAGAGGGGAGGAACGCGCCCAAGCCGGTGACGGAAGTGCGATGGTTGGTAGGGCAGAGAACTGAGCAGTCAGGGGCACCAATGGAGGCTACGTGGTGCGGAACAACAGGGGGTGGAAGTCGGAAGAAGAGGCGAAGCAGATGGGCTCGTGGAGGAGAGATGCATGATATTGAATGGGGGCTGCACGGACCAGAGGCTTGTCCAGAATGATATGAGAGTCGCTGGACATGATCACAATGGCATTAGATATGACGGTTTTGGCCATGAAGGTACAGATAATGAAGCCGAAGACGGTGGTAGCCAGAGCTCAATATTGAGGGAATAATTACTGGAAAATAGAAGGACCTGGGAGCTGGACACAGAGTCAGGGGCTATGCTATACAATGAAGAGGAAGACATTATGACAATTTTACAGGCACAGAATGAAGAGATAGCTCGGAAAAGGAAAGTGGCTAAGCAGAAGGAGAAAATGAGACGGTGCAAACTCAAACATAAAAAGTAGGTGTGTAAAAATTTTTTTAATGATTGTTAGTGCTTGGAATGTGAGGGGTTTACGGGGGGATACGAAGTTGAGGATGGTAAAAGAGCTAAAGAAAAAATATAACTTAAATCTGTTAGGATTGATTGAGACTAAATGGCAGGTTGTGACGAAATTTGATGTTGCAAGAATATGGGGATAGGACAGTTCAGGTTGGGAATATGTAGGTTCTGATGGTACATCTGGTGGACTTTTGCTAATATGGGATGAATGTATGTTTAAAATGAATAATTGCTATAAGGGGGAGAGGTGGTTGTGTGTTGAAGGCATAATGTTAAATAGTAGTTTCAATTGTGCATTCTTCTTGGTCTATGGTGCACATAATAGAGATGAAAAGACTCATGTTTGGGAGGAGCTGAGTTATATAGCTGGGTTATGTCAAGTTTCTTGTTATTTTTTAGGAGACTTTAATGAAATAGTCCATGTGGAGGAACGGAAAGGTGCCACTAGCTTACCTTTGTCTGCGGATGAGTTTAAGGTTTGGATACAAGATATGCACTTAGTGGATCTGTCGCTCACTGATCATAAGTTTACATGGTTTCGGGGACGATCTTGCAGTCGTATAAATAGAGCACTGGTCAATGTGGAGTGGCTAGAAGAGTTTTCGGATAGTCGCCTACGAGGTGGGCCAAGGAGTTTGTCTGATCATTGCCCTATAATAGTGAAGGACAAGAAGATGAGGGGAGGTCCAAGGCCGTCCCGAAGCCTCGATTCGTGGTATACACATGAGGGGTTTTTTAGCATGGTTAAAGAGGAGTGGAGAGGATTGGGGGAGATACAGTTCACGGATAAACTAAAGGCGCTGACAATTCCATTGGGAAGATGGCATAAGGCCAATTTTGGTGAGATGGACAACAAAATTACTAAGTTTGAGGAAGAAATCAAGAAAATTGATGACATGGTAAGCAATGGAGTGTATAATGAAACAATGGAGGCTAGAAGAAAGGCGTTGATTACTTGTTGTGAGAGATGGTATCGAAGAAAGGAAGTACATTGGAAACAGATGTTTCGGTCTCGGCATGCAAAGGAGATGGACAAAAATACAAGATACTTTCACAATATAGCATCAGCAAGGAGGCAAAATAATAGGATTGATAAACTGGTAATAAACGGCAGACAGGTCGGGAATCAAGCGAGAATCACGATAGATGTCAGAGAGTTCTACAAGGAGTTATATCATCAGGAAGCTTCGCCTATGATGGGTTTTAGAGATGGTTTGGTGGGTAAGATAGATGAGGGAGATGCTTTGACTTTAGAGGAGCTACCGTCGGCTGAGGAGATCAGAAAGGCTGCATGGGACTGTGAGTCATCTAAAGTGCCAGGTTGTGATGGGTACAACATGAATTTCATTAAGAGGTGCTGGGGTGAGATTGGTCTGAATTCACGATAGTAGTAATGGGGTTCTTTCAGACATCCAGATTACCGGTAGATGCCAACATCACTTGGGTGGCGCTAGCACCCAAGTTCGTTGGTGCGAAGGAGATCAAATATTTACGCCCTATTAGTATGGTGGGGTGCGTCTACAAAGTTATTTTGAAGGTGCTAGTTAGGAGGATAAGGGCTGTGATGCCGGGGTTAGTAGGGGAGACTCAGAGTACGTTTGTCAAGGGAAGAAAAATACATGATGGGGCGCTTATTGCATGTGAAACAGTGAACTAGCTTAAACTGAGGAAAAAGGAGGCAGCAATAATCAAGTTAGATTTTCAGAAAGCATATGATAGAGTCAAATGGAGTTTTGTGGACATTGTATTATAAAAGATGGATTTTGGGCATAGATGGAGAGTGTGGGTTATGGAGTGTGTGACAACTGCATCTATGTCGGTTCTGATAAATGGCTCGCCATATAAGCCATTCAAAATGGAAAGGGGTTTGAGACAAGGTGACCCACTGTCCCCCTTCTTATTTGTACTGGTTGTGGATGTGTTGCATCGAATGGTTGGAGAGGCCATCAGGAACGGACGTATATCACTGTTGTTGGATGGGAGAGATAATATAGAATTGTCAAACCTGCAGTTTGTTGATGATGCTATTCTGTTTTGTCCACCTGAAGAGGAGACTATTAAGAATTACAAGAGGCTTCTGCGATGTTTTGAGTTGATGTCAGGGCTCAGGATCAATTTTGATAAGTCCAGTTTGATTCTGATTAATTGTGATGAGCAGTGGGTCCAGCGTATGTGCAACTTATTGGGTTGTAAGGGGGACACCCTTCCAGTTAAATACCTTGGAATCTCCTTAGGAGCAAATCCGAGATTGGTGAAGACATGGAAGCCTATAATAGACAAAGTGGAGGAGAAACTCAGTTTGTGGAAAGTTAAGGTGTTAAACAAAGCTGAAAAGTTGGTGCTTATCAAGTCTGTCTTGAATAGTTTGCCAGTGTATTATCTGAGTTTGTTCAGGATGCCGAAGGCGGTTGTTGAGAAATTGATTGCATTGCAGAGAAGATTTCTGTGGAGTAAGGAAGACGGTAGAAACGATATGGCTCTAGTAAGATGGAAAGTGGTGCAAGCTCCCAAGAAACTAGGCGGGCTGGGAGTTGAAGATGCTATGTTTCGTAATGCAGCCCTTCTATTTAAGTGGTGGTGGCGGTTTGCAAAAGAAGATTGCCCATTGTGAAAGAAGATCGTATGTTCGTGTAATAATCTGAATCCCAATGAGCTACTGTCTACTCAAGCGCTACCTACTAAAGGAGGCCCATGGAAGAATATTTGCCAGATATAGATCACGAATCAACGTATAAGGGATAAGGTGGTTACAGGGTTGTCAATGGAGATTGATGATGGGCAACGGACTCACTTTTGGGAGGATGTATGGTCACTCTGTGGATCTCTAAAGAATCGGTTCCCGAGGCTTTTCTCTGTTTCAAACCAATGTAGATCTGTCATTGGGAATTGCGGGTTTTGGGATGGGTTAGAGTGGATTTGGAACTTCCAATGGAGGCGAGAGATTTTTCAATGAGAGTTGGAATTCCTGAGTCAATTACATGAGGATTTGAGAACTGTGAGATTAGTAAATAACCGGGAGGATAGAGTGGTGTGGAAATATGATAAGTAAGGTATTTTTTCAACTAACTCATTTGTGCAAGTGTTGTAGGAAGAAATACTTCCGGAGGAGGTAACTAGCTACAGCTTCACTAGGACCATTTGAAAAGGTTTGGTTCCACCAAGAGTGGAACTGTTTGCTTGGTTTGTTTTGATAGGTAGGGTGAATACAAAAGAGAGGCTAAGCCGGTTTGGGATTGTCAGGCCGGAAGATAAGGTCTGTGTTTTATGTAACAACGATTTGGAATACGTACATCACTTGTTTCTAGGCTGTGTATTTGCTTGGCCAAGTGTGGAGTGCTTGGATATCGGGCTTTGGTCGTCAATGGCCGTATCCAGGTTTGATGAAAAAGCACTTTTTAAGTTGGACAGAGGAATCGAGGAGTAAGGAGGGTCGCAAGCAGAAGATAAGGTGCTTTTGTGCTATTGTGTGGAACATTTGGATGGAAAGGAACATGAGGATTTTTCAGATTAAAAGTAAAGGTGTTGAAGAGATAATTAGCATGACTGTGACTAGCATTAACGAGTGGACAGGTGTTGATCCTTTTTGTTGTTGATGGCTATGTCGAAGATGACATGTGGACTTTTCATTATCTTGGTGTGTCCTTATTTTTAGTTAGAGTTGTGGAGTCTGTCTAGTTCTGTATGCTCCACTCTATTGTGTTGAGCTATTACAGAAAAATAAGTAAATAAATAAATAAATAGACAATATTAGAAATTATTTTAATATTAATTAGATTGAAAATTAATAAATGGTTATGCTCAATGGTTATGCATGGCGAATATTCAGCAATGGTTATACTCAATGCTATGCACGGCGAGGGTCTGAGATCGGCAGCAAATGCTTGATGCACGGCGACAGTAAAGAATAGATAACCATGGAGTAAATTGTGCCGTTGTGGTGATTTAGTGAATAGAGAGGGAATGAAGGTTACAGGTTAATAGCAGCAATGGTTATGCTCAGTCTTGCCAAGATCCTCAACATGTATATCATAATATCCAACATTCACACCCTGAATTTCATTGGTATGCGATGACTATGGGTAGGAGTCAGGCTAATTCGGCTTAAGATTCTCAATATTTACATTACAATAACCCACAGCCGCCTCTTGATTTTCATTCCCAAGCGGCGAATGTAGGCAATGGTCATTCTACTGAAGTGATGTGGGACTCTCACTATTCACAACAGAATATTCTAACCCCCTAAACTGCTGATCCATATTCGACCGCAGTGAATATGAGCAGCAGTTATCCTCAGCAGATATATCAGCCTGATTTCAGTTCTTCAACAAGGAGATAGTTCAGTGACTGAAGTAATGATGTTTAGGGGAAATAGAATTGCTTCATATCACTGTTAAAGCCTGAATTCAACTAAAAGAAGAACTATAATTGTGAATTGAATAAGTATACTCAGCTATGGTTTCACAGATAAGTTTTCCCTTGTATCTACATCATGCCATAAACTGATCACAATGACTGAACTAAATTCGTTTTTAGAAGCTTTTTTGCTTTATGCTTCTCCACAACTGGAAAACTGGAATGACGAACTCAAGAAGCTGCAACAAGTAATTTAAAGTTATAAAGATAAGATTGAAAAATCTTAACTTTAATTGAGTTTCTGTTCCTTCCAACTCAACAATTATAGCCCCCAATAGTGAGATTCCTAAGAATAGTGAACCTCACTTACCACATAAGAATCTCAATTTTTCAAATATCAAATAAAAATATAAAAATAAAATTTAAAATTTGAAAAAGGGGGTAAGTACCTATTTGCGTTTCCTAGACTTAGCAGCAGACTTACGATTCTTGATCATGCGTCTCTGCTTTTGAAAAATCACCTTGTCCACTGGTTCCTCCACCGCCCTTCTCTTCCCCTTTGCTACCGCAGCTGCCCCTCTTCCTCCACCACCACTGCCTCCTCCTGATAATGATGAGGGTGCTGGGACTCCACTTGCCACTGCAGTAACCCATTGGCAAAAGGCTCAGCTGTGGAGGAGGATGAGCCTTCAACAGCGGACACCTGCGAGAACTGATGAGGAACAGGATGATGATTATGAATAGGAGTAGCAGCGGTGACGTCGTCATCAATAACGGCAGCGTTTTTTTAGAGGAAAGTCTCAAGGGTCATTTCCTCGAACGGGTGGTGATTATGGTAAGGTGAGTCTCAGTGAGAGTGGGTTAGGATAATATATTTCCAGACATCATTGACAGTTTTGGGCGGAGGAGGAGGGGATGAAGAAGGATTTGAGGGATGAGAGGTGGTTATTGTTGTGGTGAGGCACCGCATCTCAAACGAATTCAAAGGAATTTGGATGAAATCATGAAATTGAGTTGAAACATGAAGGTATCTGGTGAGAAAGAGGGTAGGGGAAGAAGTGGAGGGCCTATATGAGATAATTTTAAAAGATCAAAAGATTTGTATCTTTTATTGTAATTTTTGATAAATTATAAATATATTAAAGCTAAACTTTTAGATCGTTTATTAGTCTAATCCAATGCTTTAAATTTGATGATGTATCAGATAAACTTAAAAGACTTGAGCTAATTTTAGACAGACCATACGAATACTACCATATGTTGTAACTAATAATATTTAATCGGTTTGGGAGGCCATGGCCTCCATTTCCACCACAAAAGCTCCAACACTATATATATGTAACATTATAATTTTGATATGATCAAATTAAATATTGCAAGAATAGATGCTATTCCTATAGCTTTTTATAAAACAAACTTGAGTCCCATCTAGGGGTGAGCACGGGTTGCGGGTATCCGATTATCCATTCGAACCCAAATCGAACTAATTAAATTGATTCTGGGACCAACGGGTAATCAAGTCCAACCCGAACCAAACCAATGACTCTTTCTAGCAATTGGTTCGGATAATGGTTTTAGGGTACGAAATCCGAACCAATTCGTAGACCCGACCATATATTAATTAAATAAAAAAAATTTAAAAATATATATGTCTTTTAATATGTTTGGATTTTAATATCTTTAGTGTTTAATATATTTGAATTTTAATGTGTTTAATTTTTAATGTATTTAGTATTTAACATGTTTGGATTATTTTTATTAATGTTACATGTTTATTGTATTTACAGAATTTTTAAGATAATTTTATTTTTTTTATAAATTTTTGTTTCATCGAATATTCAATTATCCGAACCGAACCGAACCAATCCATTTTTAATCATTTTGGTTTAGTTCGGGTACACAAAAAAATACAAATTTAAATTAAACCAAACCAATTATAATTCAATTAATTCGATTTTAATTTAACTTTAAACCCGAACTAACCCGACCCGTACTCACCCTTAATCCCATCTTGGCATCATGTTTTTATACTAAATTAATAGACAGACAAAAAGTGGTTTTGACCCCTTAAATTTTGCTTACAGCGGAAAATGTTTTTAGTTCTCACACTTTTTTTTAAACAAATGTATTTAAATAACGACTAAATCTTTTATAAAATTTAATTTTAATATACTGATAATATAAAATAATTTTATATGTGCATTAAATTACGTATCACTACATCAGTAAAAATAATTAATTTTAATAATTAAAATATCTTCTAAAAAAATAAACATAATTAAATATCAGTGTAAAATATGTTTGGATATCTCATATACAAATTTTTTTTTATCTATCAATTATGTTTGGATATAATAATATAAAAAAAAATTTTATTTATTTATTATATGAAAAATATTTTTTTTAAAAAAATCTTTTAAAAAAAATATAAATTATAACTTCTTAAAAAAGATATTTTTTATTTTTTAGTACTTTTATTTTTACTATTAAAAATTTACTAAACATACTAAAAAATAAAAAATATCTTTTTTTATTAAATTTTTTTTATCAAAATAATAGTACTCAACTAAATACTAATACTAATGAGTTAATAGTCAAAATCGTCCCTAAAAGATACCCCGATCTTCATTTTCGTCCCCGAAAGATAAAATTAATCGAATTCGTCCCCGAAAGATAACCAACATGGTCACGTTCGTCCTTCTGTCATCTCCTTCGCTGAGATGGCAAACGTTTGATGATGTATCCCGTTAATTGCCAGCGTGGCAGACGCCAAGTAGCACCCTCTTATTGTTGACAAGATAAGTCTTTTAAAACAATTCAAATTAGTCCCTAAATAGATGAAACCTAATCCCAAATGCAGGAGGCTCACCGGGCCAGCGTTGAGGTCCCAGCAGCTTCCCTTAGCATTATCACCTCCCAATTCATGCTGGTTCCACCAATGCTCAATGGGCCGACGTGTCCCGCGAACACCAGAAGGAACGGCGGTAAGGACCCGAGCTTGTAGATCCGTATGCTCTTCTGAACCTCCATCCACCTCTCTATCCTCTTTGTGTACCCTTTTGTCCTCCACCTCACCAAATCCATCACCATCACCATCAATCCCGTGTTGAAGTAGCAGGGCCTGCGCCCCTCAAATGTCCCCACAAAGTGGTGGTCCGACCAGAACGCCACCATGAAATACTTGCTGAAGTTGGCGTGGCAGTACTCGAGTGTTCAGATGGTCATGGAGCCCAGGCTGGGGCTCTAGAGCTTGGATATGTCGTCCACAACAACCAAATCGGAATCAAGATAGATGACTCTATTGATGCAAGTTTCGAGAAGGTCAGCGAGGTCATTTCTGGCGTAATTTAGCAGTTGCTTGACGGAAGTTGAGATCAGGTTGCGAACGATATTGGGATCGAAGTAGTAATTCTAAGATTATGAAGTTTACTATCCATGCCATAGCAACAATTTGCATGCATTGTACAAACTTAATTTAAATTTTTGCTTGGTTCACAAAGGCCACCAAAATTTACTGTATCCAAGAACCTCATTTTCAGTCCTGTATCAATGATGAAAGGATCTACCTTGATGAAATTGAGCACATCCTGATCATAGTATCCCGGATAGACTTCTTGCAAAGAGTACCATAATTTGTAAAACTCTATTGATCTAATATTGGATTTTACAAAGTTAAACTCGCCATTGGGTCTATTCTCTAAATCATATGAGCTACCCATGAAATGATGGCATGCTATCTGAAAATCTGCATCATGGTGAAACCGAGGAAATGGGTCCCTGAACCACATGATATCGGCATCCTGGAAGAGGAATACAATCACATCAATCTAATTTATACATCTTAGAAATGTATCTTGCTTCCTATATAGAGTATTTCAATTCTACTTTTTCTTTTAAATTTTTTTCCACCATGTAAAAGAAACTCAGTGTGTGTATAATGAAAGAATAGCCATTGAAATACTTACTGTGAATACAAAATTGTACCCCCATCTCAAGAACAGAACATAGGAAATTGTCCTGTTAACTGCGAAAAGGTGGATTGAACAAGGAAATTGAGATTGGAGTCAGAGACAAGGAAATGGAAGAAGATGTTCTCAGGGCAAGAGAGTGCTGGAGGATGAAGTGGACGGCGGCAATGGAGCCGGCAATGGAGTTACAGAGGTACTCGAGGTTGAGGGTTAAGGCAACATGGACAGGGGAACGGTTGCAGACGGTGGTTAGAGTGCAGTTGTTGGGACGGCATTGCTCTGCATTTCTAAGTAGCTAGGTAATCCCAAGAATTTGGGATTATGGTTCATCTACTTAGGGACTAATTTGAATTGTTTTAAAAGACTTGTCTTGTCAGCATTAAGAGGGTGCTACTTAGCGTCTGTCATGCTGCCAGTTAACGGGACACATCAGCGAATGTTTGCCATCTCAGCGAAGGAGATGATGGAAGGACGAACGTGACCATGTTGGCCATCTTTCGGAGATGAATTCGATTAATTTTATCTTTCGAGGACGAAAATGGAAATCAAGGTATCTTTTAGGGACGATTTTGACTATTAACTCTTAATATTAATCTTACTATTTTATGGGCTCTTTTTTCGAATTCTGATATATTTTCTCATTATTATATGTCAAATTGTCAATAGATATACTAGTACCAATACATTTATGATACATGTATTAATTAAAAAAAATTAATTTTAACTTTTCTTCATTTGATTAATAAAATCGATACACGTATGATAATTTAATTAGAAGAACAGTAAAAAAGACATCAAATTGTGATAGATAATCTTATTCTTTTTCCAATCGACCACCTATTTTATGAGATTATTATCAAAAAGAATATTTTATAATCTTAGAATCTAAATTATTTATCATCATATTAACTGATTTAAAGTTATAAAGACTCTAAAGTCTAA
>NC_029791.2:8016787-8020146 GCF_000816755.2 Arachis ipaensis | reverse complement strand
GTACGGAGGAGAATGCGCGCTACTTTCCCACCAAAGCTCGAAACTGTTGAGTGCTCTTCGCTACTGAGTTCGCAGTGCCCCAAAAAATAAAGCAACTTCATTTTCAATTTCAAAGCACACCCCATTTTTCAGCATCAAATCCTGATAACGATGACAGCCTCAAGTTCGAACCTTTTACTTCCCACACCAACAACGAACTATTGCATGTAGTGCTACAAACAAAGCTTCTTCATCCATGGCAGCAAGACCAAGAGCAAGGAAAAGGGTATTTCCCCTTCTACGAGCTCCAGATGGAAGCGCCTTTCAGAAATGGTATTCGCTCATTGCATGCAAACAAATCTTTCTATGTCCCTATTTTCTTTTTTTTTTTCTTCCCTAATTTTATTTATTTTTGTGTAGTGGTACGTGTGGGGTTTCTGTGGCGATTGCATTGGCTGATATTCATGATTGTGAGCACAAGATGGAGCCTAAGAGGTTTAGAGGAATGGTTGAAACTAAATCACTTCCCGAATCCAAGCCACGTTTTTTTGATCAGCCTCGTTCTGCTTTCCGTTTGTTTATGTAACTTTCTCCCTCTCTTACCCTCAAGTGTTCATGATCTTATATTTTGTTTGACCCCATGTTTGTTTAGTGGAGTATCAATGAACTTTCAATTGCGTTCTGGTGCCATGTTTGTGCTTTGACATCTTTAAAGTTTAATTTTTTGAATGTAAACATGGGGTAAGGTATTTGACTGATCCACATGAATGGTTTTATATTTGATATATGTTTAGTTTTTTGAATGTAAACATGATTCATGATAGGATAGTAAATCACCATTTGATTCATATAGCTAAGCGATGAAGTTTTATGAGGCTTTGTTGTTATAGATGGGATTCATGTTCAAACATGTTGTCAATTAAGGTTTTGCTTTATGTAGCCGTGTTCTTTCCATTTAAAAATATGATGTAGATTTAAAATTCTGTTTCTTTTTTTATGTTGAATAACTACAATCTTTGTTTGCGATTGAAATGAGGTTTTCATGTTTGGTTTGTGGTAAAATTCATGTTCATATTGATTAGCTTTCTTTGCCAGGGAACAATTTGCGGAGAATCATCAACTAAACAATTTGCTTATGGTTGAAAGGATGGGGTTTGAGAAGTGGAAAAGCATGAATGACTCGGTAAAACCTTTCGGCCTTCTAATATCTTTGACATGAAGTTTGTGTTTCCTTTGAAGCATGATTTCCTTTTTTTGTTCTTTTCAGGAGAAATTTCCATATGTATTTCATGCTAGAGTAATGGACGGTTACTACAAAGATACTTTGAGGAAGGAGGCTGAAGAGATCATAAAGGTAACAGAAAAATCTGATACACCAAAATAGTGTTTTCGTATTTGTTAGAATTGAAACTTATTTCCTCTGTTCTTGCTTAATGGTTTTGGGATCCTGAGAATTCATTGAAGTTAACACCACTTGTGCAGTTTCACTTAGGAATTTCTGAATTTGTTATGCTTAAACTATCACATTGAACAAATTGTTCCATTGTCGATCATGATCCTCAAACGGTTGTTTGTTTTACTCAAGTTTAATTGATGGTGTTCGTTTGTTTGAGTTCAAGATTCACACTCTATCCATGACAAGATGAAACGGTGCAGGTGGATGATGAGGCTGAATCAGCATTGGTTGAGAATCTTGAGAACAACGATGGCGATAAGGTTTGCCTTCTTATAAGTCATGATGGATTCCATTTTCCACTGTCAAGTTGTGCAGTTAGTTTTATATGAACATCATTTTCAGTCATGATTTGTTCGCATGGTTTACAGGCCAAAGGAAAAGTCACATTTATAGACTCTGATTAGGAGAATTAAGATGATGAATGACTGTTTTGTGAATATGGTACTTAACTTTCTTCCATTCTCCTTGTATCTGTTTTCTTTTTTTTTTTTCTGCTTAATTCTTATTCAACTTGTCAATTTCTTTTTGGTACAATTCGACTTGCATTTAACCCCGAATTTCAATGCTATTGTGTCTATTAAAACCTTTTATTCCCCTTTCTAATGTCTGCATGTTTATATGTCCATTGAACAATAATTTCCTAGGCGAATTACATGAACTACTTAAACTGTGTATTGAGATCATTGTGAATATATAAGGATCATAGTATTAGCAATGATGGAAAATTTTAGTTACTTCCAATTTCTAAGCTATTTTATTTGTCTGTTGTACAGAAACGATATTGGTATGGAGTTTTGTACCAATGAAGATCTTTGCATCATGGAGCTTGAAGAATACAATCTCTCTTGGTTTTTTTTGTTGATATGTAATTTAAGATAAAGAGTGATGGTTTTCATCAATCCATATATATTTTGGTCAAATGTTGGTCCATAGCAATTAGCCACTAGCCAATGTAAATGTCTTCTATTGTAATGAGATCAAATCACTTAATATGAAATGAATATAATGCTTTGATGTTGCTAGATGAAAAAAGTTGAGGTTGCATGTTTATATTGTGCACAATATCTTTTATGACTGAAGCTTGAAAGAGGACTTTGTAGAAAATGTGGATGTCTGTTCCTGCTTTTTCACAAAAAATGATAAATAAAAGTAAAACTATAGAGATTCTTATCCCCTAAAAAAATTAACTTTTATACATAAAAAAAAAAAATCAAGTAAACTTGGTTAAAGGGAAACCAGACCTTAGATTAAGAACTTCACCACCAGCAAGATTATTTATAGTAAGCTTGTCCAATGTTGACTGGCTTGTTTAGGGCATCATGAAGAGTATTCAATGATAGGTTTTTGAATGTTTGCAAGTCATAGCAGGAAAATAATGTAACTGCTAAATAATATAGTACTTAGCTTCCTATATAGTATATAGGATAAATTACACTCACAGTTTATTAAAATTACACAATTATTTTATGTGACTAGTATATTAATATAACTAATAGATTTTTATACTTGTAGTTTTCCCTTGTGTATTAGTATTTTTTATTTTATTTTGTTTTCTATAATTGCAAAATTTGCAATGACAAAAATGCCATTCATTAACGTTAAAAGAAAATGAGTTTTTATGATTGTTTTTCCCTCTTTATGATTTCTCTCTGCATAGAGAGGTTGTGGAGATTAAAAATGACTTTCTTACAACTTATTTTAATGCTATTACAACTCAATTATGTAATAGACAGAAAATGAGTATATACTAACAAATAGAAAATTATTATGTGTAATTTAATAATTTATCCTAGAATTAAAAAAACAGAGAGAAAAAAAAAACCTTCCTATACAGTATATACTATCACCTGTCGGAAAAGCAAGAGTTAGAAATTCTTTTAAACATAAAAATATAATTTAGTATCAATTGATAGTAATATTTAGT
>NC_029791.2:8015222-8015631 GCF_000816755.2 Arachis ipaensis | reverse complement strand
TGTAGGTTTGTGAATTATGCTTGTGTTCTCGCAGAATTGTTTTTTTTTTTTCCCTCCTTTTTGTGCTTTTCACCTGTTCGACCTAATGCCAGCTCATTTGTAGAATACTGGAAAGTTAATGATTTTGGTTTTTAAGCATGTCATTTTTGCAGCTTTTTAGGGTAATTTTGCTGTAGAATTATCCTGCCTAAAGATAGAAGATTTGTAGTTTAGACAGCTCAGAACTCTAGTAGACAGATTTTGTTAATCCTATAAAATGCATTCATCCAACATTTCACAATGCTGACACCATGTTTCTTCGTTTTCAACAGTCCATAGCAAAAGTCTTGATTTTGTATTGATGTCTTCCACAGAGAGTTTAAGTGATTTTTGAGTTTGTCTGGAATCTGAATTCTTGAAAATTACATGT
>NC_029791.2:8012430-8014365 GCF_000816755.2 Arachis ipaensis | reverse complement strand
GTGGAGAAGATGTTGAGAGGCCCCCGGTTTGGCTCATGAGGCAAGCAGGGAGGTACATGAAGGCAGGTTTATGCAGTTAATGGTTCTGTTTGCATTATAGTTTTCGGCATTTGGGAATTCATACAATGAGAACAACTCAATTGTAATTTGCATAGATTTGTCTTTAGAATTTGATGTTTCAAATTTTCCTACTTTCTTTGTCATGTGCAAATTTAAATGTCAATATGTCCTTCAAGTACGAAATTTGCAATTGCATCAATAGAGTTATCAGTTCATGCTGGTTTTCATCCTGCATTAATTGTGGTTTGTGAGTTTAGGTACTGAAATTTTGATTTTAGATTATTGTGGCTTGCAATGTAGTTGACTGTAGTATGCACAATTCACTGCAATATGAGTTTTCTTCTTCGCTGAAAGTAGTTCTAATTTACCGAACTTTATTAAACAGAGTTACCAAATCATCTGTGAGAAATATCCCTCATTTCGCGAAAGATCTGAAAATGTTGATCTTGTAGTGGAAATTTCATTGCAACCATGGAATGTTTTCAAGCCTGATGGGGTAAGATAACTCTCTTAACGCTCATTTCTATACTTATTTATGGCATTGTGTTATGATTTTCATTTCATCATCATTCAATAGCAATAATAGTTTGCTTCGTATGATTGTGCGACAGGTGATTTTATTCTCGGACATTCTTACCCCACTTTCCGGAATGAACATACCCTTTGATATTGTGAAGGGTAAGGGTCCTATCATATTTGATCCGATTCGCTCAGCCGCACAGGTCGATCAAGTGAGAGAGTTTGTTCCTGAAGATTCAGTTCCTTATGTTGGTGAAGCACTTACAATTTTGAGGAAAGAGGTATCTTACTGGTCCCATTCCCGTTTAAGAGTTTCCACGTATTTGCTTTTGTTCATTCAGGCTGATTTTCTTTAACACCATCATCATTTCAGTACAGTCAAACACAAAGGAGAGGAAATTATTTGTCTATTAACATTTATTATATGACACATGGCGTTTTTTAATCCAAATAGGCAACCTTATTTTGTGGGCAAGGCTTAGTTGTTGTTGTTGTAAAGTCTAGCTGTGTATTACTATATTATGGATGGATACTGACTGTGTGGCATTGGTGGAAGGTTGTAATGACATGAAAATTGCGATTAATGTCATATGTCATTAGATACCCAAATAAGTGTATAATTTTGAGAACTCATCAACCTATTTAGCTCTAGAATGTTGCTTTTAAGATAATTTGGTTGATATTTATGTCTCATGGTACAAAACTACTATTTCTCTGCCCTTATTGAATATCAAAAGCTGTATGATGATTGCAGGTGGATAATAAAGCAGCGGTTCTTGGTTTTGTTGGGGCTCCATTCACCCTCGCATCATATGTGGTTGAAGGAGGCTCATCGAAACACTTCTCAAAAATAAAGAGATTAGCTTTCTCCGAACCCAAGGTAAACACATTCTTGTTGGCCTATCAGTAGTTACTTGGACATGATGCTAGAAGTCTTCAGCTCTGTTGCGAATCTAAGACTTAAGCTTGATCCTATTCATATAAAGTGAAACATAAACAGAAAATAAGATTTTATTATTTTTACTTTTTTTCCTTTAAAAAATTTTGTAAACATAACATTGAAAGTGAAAATAGGAAACAAAAACAAAAGCAAATATGTAGTTTGCTTGTAACTTCCATGCCTTTAATCGAACCATGATCCTTCCACAGGTCCTCCATTCATTACTACAGAAATTCACATCATCAATGGCAAGATATGTTCAATACCAAGCCGACAACGGTGCTCAAGCGGTTCAAATCTTCGACTCATGGGCCACAGAATTGAGTCCAGTCGATTTCGAAGAATTCAGCTTACCGTACTTGAAGCAGATTGTAGATACTGTGAAGAAAACTCATCCAGAACTACCTATAATCCTC
>NC_029791.2:7995078-8012237 GCF_000816755.2 Arachis ipaensis | reverse complement strand
AGGTGTCGACGTAGTTAGTTTGGATTGGACAGTGGACATGGCCGAGGGACGAAAAAGGTTGGGTGCAAACATGGCAGTGCAGGGGAACGTGGATCCTGGTGTTCTTTTTGGTTCAAAAGAGTTCATCACTGAGAGAATAAATGATACTGTGAGAAAAGCAGGTAGAGGGAAGCATATCTTGAATCTTGGTCATGGAATTGTTGTAGGAACTCCTGAGGAGAATGTAGCACATTTTTTTGAGGTTGCCAAGGGAATCAGATACTAGGGAGCTAGTAGCTTTTGTAGATTCATTCTTCTCACTTAGTTTATTTATTTGAGTCCTTATTAGTATTTGTGAGAAATTTATATATCATGTATTTATAAAGTGCCATGTCTCATGGTTGAGCTTTAAATCTCTGAATCTCGGAATGAATTTAGAAAATGTGATACTTCAAGTGAGCAAAGGGAAGTAGAATCAAACTAGAGAGTACCTAAACTTGTAACTTATGTTATTCTACTAGTTATTCACACTGATTTGCTATGATCAATAATCACACATGCAAACAGAATTCTTATAATGAAAGAACCAATAATTCTTTACATTTACAACACAGCCACAAGAATAAGATTAAGGAACAATGGAACATGCTAAGAATTTATGTAAGATTGAATAAATCCAATGGGACAAAACCATATATTTGGTTGAAAAGCATCCTTAGATATACATTAATTTATTTTGGCATAAGTTTACTACTAATAAGAGTTTGATAATTTAATACAATAAAAGGTAGAAATGAGCAGATCAAGGACTCTAGCAAAATCTGTTGACTCAAATATCTCAAGAAATGTTTGGTGAATTCAACTGAGAGATATATCTTTGCCAAAGAGGTTGGTGATTCCCTTCCTAGGATCGTTTTGTTTCACAATAGACTCTCCAACCAATACCTGCATAAAAGTAAAATTGGCACATTAACATTATATGATACAATTGGTTACAAAAATTTAAGTCAAAATCACTTTTATGTACATATTAAACTTGCAATACTTACAGCTTTAACACCTGCTTCTTGCACATATGCAATATCATTTGGTGTGAAAAGACCAGATTCTCCTACCATCTGAAGAAGCCATAAAACCATTAGCAGGGTTAAGAAGATTCAGATAACATCACTTTAATTTAACTGCAATTAACAGAAAAGGCTACTTACAATTATGTTTCTCTCACGGACTATCTTGCCTCGCTCTCCTTCGAGAAGTTTCTTCGTATTGGCAATATCCACCTCGAATGTTTCTGCAAGCCAATAAAGGTAAATCAATCATTGATGATCCTAGCCTCAAAGTTTAGATATATTCACAAATTGACCAAAAAGGATGAAAGACAAATAATAACGCCTACCAAGATTCCGATTGTTGATGCCAATAAGCTCAATCCCCTCTATGCCAAGAACACGATCGAATTCCTTCTCGTCATGCACCTAGAAGAAACCAATCATAAGATTTTCAAAATAAGAGAAGGTTTCTTTCCTCCGAGCCATCATGAAATAAAACGTTCGGTGCACAGTTGACCTATGACTATGAGGTAATAACAAACAAGAATATGCCAAACAGATTGAGTATCACATTCATGAAACCTTTTATAGCAATTCATGGTTTCAGCCTAAATACCACACAACAATCAAATTCTTGTCTTAAAGAAAGAAATCATTACGTTAATGAATTAAATTTGTATATATGCACTATTCACACCTCAACTCATATCAGGTCCACATAAAAGACAAGTTTACACTATATAATATGATTGAATTCAAAATTAACATCATATATCAGTAAAATCACAAAAGGTTCCATTAGTGTTTGATGTTATATGAAATTAAGGGAACAAAACAAAGAAACACAACCGGTACCTCAACAAGTGCTGCCAGTCCAAGTATTTTGCATATCTTAATCATGTATTTTATGTCAAGATCAGGCAAAACAGCAGCAATTAAAAGCACTGCATCTGCACCTTTGATTCGAGCATAATAGAGTTGCCATGCATCTATGATGAACTCTTTGCACAACAAAGGACACTGCAAATTTTTTTAAGAGTCAATAACATGGCCTACATAAAGCATGAAACCACAGTAATGCAATTCAGAAAGCAAACCTTTACTCCAGCCTTTCTTATTAGCTCAAGGTTTTCAAAGCTTCCCTGAATAAATAAACCAGGATTAGTTTTTATTTAGCATCGGAATAAGACCAATTTCTCACTTGACCAAATATTATAGAGTTTCTAACAAATTTCAAGTTAGTTGTTTACCTTAAAATACTTTTGATCTGTCAGAACACTTAGACATGCCGCTCCACCTCTCTCGTAAGCTTGAGCAATTTCAACCTATAAGATCAGCAATCAAGAGCATATATCATGAGGGACGAAACAACTCATTTTGGTGGTCATGACAAAGGGATAAGAACAATTCATAGTGTATGAGGGAAGCAAAAAGCTTAAGATGTTTGAATGAAGAAATTGATACAGCATGAAATCATTTAAGACCTATCACTGCAAACATGACTCAAATCAAGCACCTATGATGTAACAAGTCCAAAGCTGTTACAAAGAAACAAGAAACATAACAATTCTAGCAATAAAAACAATAGCAGAAAAACAAAATGAACTTACTGGATCAAAGTTCTCTCTCAAGACACCTCTACTTGGTGAAGCCTTCTTCACTTCAGCTATCAATCCCGGAAGTCTAGTTCGCTCATGTGCCGCCCTCAAAGCACCAATAAAATCCCGCACAGGAGGAGCATTTTCAAGGTCCTTCTTCAGAGAAATGAGGGGTTTTCTTTCTTTAAGCTGAAAATCAAATATTACTCAGCATTAAAGCAGTTTTTTCCAGAATATACATATATACAGAAAAACCGAGAATAAAGCAAATCAACCATCAGTACCTGTGAAACTTCTACATCCTTGTTCCACACAATCTCTTCCAAAATGTTACGGGGCGTATTGCCCTCATTCTGCAATCGGAACTCGAAGGGTCCTACGTAATGCAAAGGGGGTCCTGTTGGTGGTCTCCTCCTTATCCTGATACCCTGGCTAGCAGCAACTTCATCTTGGAACATTCCCACTTCCCACTCCTTCACTTTCAGTGCCTCTACCACAGATTCAGCAGAGGTTGCAGCAATTGTAGCCGAACCCTCAGTAGACTCCACCTAATCAAACCATCCACAGAAACAAATGATTAAAAAAACTGATCAGGGTTCCTCCAAAATTGAAAAAAGTGTTCTGCACTCTGCATTCCAATTGAACCCAAGTTCTACTTCTATAACACATATTAACATTCACAGCATATTAAGGCTAATTATTACAATCAGTTTCATCATTTGGACTAGTCAAATTCATGTGGTTGCAATTGATTTATTCCAATGGTTCTAATCTAAACTTATCCTAATCAGTGAACCACAAGAAATCCAACTTAAGAGACAATAACACATGATAAAATCAACTGGGATTCCTCATAAGTACAAGATTCTGCAATTCATACACCAATTGAACCCAAATCCAAAATGAAAAATCAACATACCCACAAAATTAAGAGATACCCATATCAATGCACAACAAAACCCCAACAAAAGATATAAAATTTATGGTAATAATAAAAAAAATCACCTGAGCACGGACAGAGAAAGTGAAAAACGGGTTTCTTCTAGAAACATTCACTTGGGTTGAGGTAATCCAACTTCTAGGTCTGGAAGATGATGAAAAGGCCTGAAAGGGTACCTTGAGGGAGGTCAAACCTTCCATCTTGAAGCAGCAACAGCAACAGCAGCAACAAAAGATTAAAGCTTTGAAGAGGGTGTGTTACAAAAACAAACCTTGGACTACAAATAATGGAGCAACGTAAGAGGGAAGAACAAGTTTTTTGATTTTGGGATGTGTGGTTTTTATATATGTGGCATGTAACACGTGCGGCTCAGGCTTCTTTTCCGATGACAGAATCTGTTGTTGATTTGTGTTTTCTGGCTGATACATGATTTAGTTGGGGATTCTGGATTTTGAACATGAGGGGAAAATGGTGCCAGAAAAAGAAAACTCATAAATTGTAATAAATCAATTTATTAATATTATTTTATTGGAAACATTTCAAGTGTATCGAGAGAACTCGTGTACCAGTTATTTTAATCGTTGATTTCAATTAATATTTATTATATATTTTTTTATAATTCAGATCAACGGTTAAACCCCGGTGTTCCCCATACACTTGAAACTCTTCCACTGATAGCCTATTATGACCAACCCAATGGAATGTGGTTAAAGTTAGATTTCTTAGGAGGAGCTCGATTTTTGATTGAGGAATTGCATCCATGGAACTTTATAGGGCAAGTTCAAGTTCCATCCCCTCCATGCTTTTTACGTCTGCCCAAAAATCTTCGAAGTGGAGCATATAATGAAATTGAATTCCCTCAGTTTCAGTTCAGTTTTGATAAATTCGTGACAAATTCAGATATGCAATTTCAACGATTGGTAATATATTTAAATTTTCTTAGTTTAAGTCGTTCATTATTAGAATAATTTTTTAATATATTTTGATTTTTTTTCAGAAATTACCAGCTTTCTTTTGCATGCATGCAATGCCATTGAGGGGAATAAGAGTTAGTTTGGTTTCTCGGTGTGGCAATTCTATACCTTGCTGCATTGTATGGATAGCGGATGATGAAGCTTATCTAACAAGAGAATGGATTGATTTTGCACGAATTCTAAATATTGAAACTTACGATGTTATTTCAATTGGTTGTCGTTACAAGAATAATTTTATACTATACGTGACTAAGGACTAGAATAGGTTCAATATTACTTAGATAATTTGGTTTTACTATTAGTATTTGATTAAATTATAATTATAGAATTTTAAATGATTGCCTCAATTTATATATATTACGATTATTTTTTGTAGATGTACTATTTTGTTTGGTGAAAGTTTCAATCACTTTAATTAAATTCTGTCTTTGTGCCTTAACTTATACAGGTAGTAATATGTTACATATTATTTGGTATATCTAAATAGTTATTTTTTGGAGCAAGTCGTGAAGATAGCCGACTTTTGAGGTATCTGGTCGGTGTAATAAAAGGCTCAACTCTTTTGGGTTGGGCCTTTTTTCTTGGATCCTGGGCCTTAGTGTTGGGCCAGGGTATGAACAGTGCCCCTACTCGAGCCCAATTTCCTTCAAGATTTGGGTTCGAGTATTCTACTCGGGGTCGTAGCCGACTTGTTGGGGGACCGACGTGATGGTCTGTAACCGACGTGACTTTTCGTGACCTTTTGGTTCTGACAGTTACGTCTAATCAAGGGTCGCGTCCGTTAGGGATTTGCGTAGGGATTGATGACCTTGGTAACGGTGCATTCTTATTAATGACTGCTCCGCTTTTACCATTATGCCCCTAGCATGTTTATAAATACTTTCCCTCTCCTTCGTTATTTCGTTTCTACGATTTAAAATTTTCTCTTCTTCTTTACTTGCTCGTGGTGCAACCTCTGTTCGAAAGCTTTCATCTTCCTTTCTTTCACACCCAGACAAAGGTTAGTCCTTTCTTCTCTTTTCTACGAAAAAAATGCTTCTGGCTTTCATGCTTAGAGAGAAGTTGGTTTGTAGGTTCTGACTCCGTATTCCCCTTAGAGACCTTGTTTTTTATTTTTCTTTTTCTTTTTCCTTTGTAGGTTTTTCTCACCTTTTAGGAAAAATAATGGCCTCTGTAGACATTCTTGCTCAGTGGGTTGATGTCACTGTATTAGAAGAGGAACCTTTGGTGGATGCCGAATTTATCACCCACCTTCGCACTCATCACCGGCTTTGTACGTCTGAGGAGGATGAGTCGAAATATGAGTTAGTGGCCCCAGGTCCGGAGGACCGGGTGTGTTTTGGGAGGGCCACTGAGGCGGCCCCTCATTTCTTCTTCATGTACGAGAGTATGATTACCCGTTTGGGTGTTTTTCTTCCGTTTTCCGATTTTGAAGTTGATGTTTTACGCCACTGCCGAGTTGCTCCTACTCAACTTCATCCCAACTCTTGGGATTTTTTGAAAATTTACCAGTTCATCAGTCATGCCCTGGAATTTCCGACGTCTTTGAGGATTTTTTTCTATCTCTTCCATATGACCAAGCCCTTTAGTGGGAAAAATAATAAACAGCAATGGGTGTCCCTCCGAGCTATCCAATGTCGAAGGGTTTTCACCCTTTTTGATGAATCTTTTCATGACTTCAAAAATTATTTTTTCAAAGTGCAAGCTGTAGAGGGTCACCACCTCTTTTTTCTGAATGATGACTCTTCTCCTCGCTTTCCTCTATATTGGCTGGAGGCCTCCCCCTATGAGAAATATGGCCTGGATGACCTGGATGAAGTGGAGGCAGCCATTGTGGGGTTCCTCCGAGAAGTGTGGGGGAGGGCCCCATATTTGGACACTAAAAAGTTTCTCCAGGGGTCCCCGACCTTTGTCCAGGCACAACTAGGTGGCTTTTACTTGTTTATTAAATTTCTGACTTGTCTGACTTGCTTTTCCAACTTGTCTAATCTATTGGTTGTTACTTGTTTTTGCAGAGATGGCGAAGAGGAATTCGAATGAGTCTTACCAGAGAGTGCAGGAAGTTAAAGCGAGGTCCCGGGCCAGGACTGGTGGTGCCAGGGCGGTTATCCCTCCTCCTCCCCGAAATTTAGGGACTCCTTCAGAGCCCATTGTGATTTCAGCTTCTTCTCAGCCGCCCCCCTCTCCCTGACCTTCTCCTGAGCCAGAGAGGAAGAAGCGCAAGGCTTTGGAGCCTGGCTCTTCCTTGGAAGGTGAGGTTAAAATTGATGCCCCTGCATTCATCCGGAAAAACATCTATCCCCATACTCGTATAGGTATGGATGATGTTTCTGTCCGGAACCACCTTACCTCTCTGGCTGAGGAGAGTATCAGGGCAGCGGGGGTCTGTACCAAGCTCTTGGATATCTTTGAGAAGGCCCCTCTTAGTTCTTTGGGTTCAACCTCGAAGGTTGAAGAGTTAGAGGGAAGACTTCTCATGTATCAGGAGCATGAGAAGGAGTTGAAGAAGGAAGTTACCAAATTGAGGGAGGAGAGAGATAGCCTTCGGGAGAAGGAGAGCAAGCTGCAGGCTCAGTGCAACATGGAGGTGGGCTTGAGAAAGACTGCCCAGGAGAGTTACCAGAGCTTGTTCGAGGACCTTGTGGGGGTTTAAAAAGATTTGCTGAATGCTCGGGCTGCCTACGCCGAGTTGGAGGACTCCATTGCTGAGGGATTTGAGGAAGCTTGGAGGATTTTTAAGGATCAGGTCGGAGTCATTGCCCCCGACTTGGATCTTTCCCCTTTAGATCCCGACAAGGTTGTGATTGATGGGGCCATTGTTTATCCCCCAGCACCTCAGGTTGTCTCCGAGTCAGAGTTGAAGACTCGGGAGCAAAGAATCATTGAGTCCCCTCCTCGTTCGAAGGATGCTCCGAGTTCCTCAAAGCCCCAAGGTTCCTCATCTCCGACTCCTATGGATACTTCTCTCCCTGGCCCTGAAGCTGCTCCAACTACTCTTCTTGGTTCTGGTGGTGATCCGTCTACTCCTCTGCAAAAATAATTTTATTGGCTATATGGGGGCCCGTCCTGTGGGTCCCCCCTTTTTTAAACTCTTTATATTTGTTTGTTGGTGGTGGTGTTTGTTGAACAATTTCTTCTGGCCTTTTAAGGCCGTAAACAAAAAATATCCTTTTTGATAAGGGTTTAAGTTAACAAAATAAATACCCTTTTTTGGATAAGGGTTTAAGTTACCTTATGCGTGTATGCTTTTCTGACTTCTGTTTTTGAAAAAAAACCCTTTTTGATCTTTTCAGTTTTGAAAACCTTTTTCCTGGCTGTCTGTCCTTTTGGGTTCCTTTTCTCTAAGGACTTCAGGATAGTACTTATGCTTTAATAGGTTTTTCGATCTCTTTTGCTATTCCTTTTACTCAACTTTGTGATTTATTGAGTTCCTATGACTTAGGTTATTTTTGTGATGCGTTTTCTTTTCTACTCAGATTTTCATTTTGACTTATGAGTCTGAACGTTTCCGGGTTCTTCGCGATCATCTTTTATAACCTCTTTACACCGACTTGTACCTCGTCGTTTTATCCTGACGACCATCTAGGTCGGTTCATGGGATTTTCACGTTTTGTCGAGCTTAAGTCGGCGCGTTTCGTAGAAAGAGAAAACTAGAAGGAATTTATAAGAGATATTTGTGAAATGAAAAAAGATCTTTATTTATTGGGAAGGTACCTTATTGCTACTAAGGGTTTTTGACAGCCTATTTTTCCTTAGCCTCTACTATGATGCCTCGTTAAAAACCCTTCTCCAGAAAAAACCCTTTTACTTTCGGGAAAAAATCATGAAGTTGGGAAAAGAGTACATCAGGGAGTAGAGTTCGCTTTTAACTGTAGTACCTTTTCATATTACAAGCATGCCACGACCTCGGTAACTCGGTGCCGTTCAGGTCGGTCACCTTATAATAACCTTTCCCTAAGATCTCATTGATTTTGTATGGTCCCTTCCAATTGGCAGCGAGTTTTCCTTCCCCCGATTTGTTGACCCCAATGTCGTTTCTGATCAAGACCAAGTCGTTCGGTGCTAAGGTTCTTCGAATGACTTTTTTGTTGTACCTTGTAGTCATCCTTTGCTTCAACGCTGCTTCTCTTATCTGGGCTTCTTCTCGGACTTCGGGCAGCAAGTCGAGCTCCTCTTTGTGCCCCTGTATGTTTCCGATCTCGTCATGGAGAATCACCCTTGGGCTTTGTTCATTGATTTCTATGGGTATCATGGCTTCTACGTCATAGACTAGTCGGAAGGGTGTTTCTCCAGTGGCGGATTGGGGCGTTGTTCTGTAAGCCCATAGCACTTCTGGGAGCTCTTCAGCCCAGGCTCCTTTTGCATCTTGTAGCCTTTTCTTCAGTCCTGCCAGTATGACTTTGTTGGCTGCCTCGGCTTGTCCATTTGCTTGTGGATGTTCCACCGAGGTGAACTGGTGTTTAATCTTCATACTGGTTACAAGGCTTTGAAAGGCAGAGTCGGTGAACTGGGTTCCATTATCTGTGGTGATGGAATATGGTATCCCATATCTTGTGATGATATTCTTGTAGAGGAACTTTCGACTTTTCTGGGCTGTGATGGAGGCTAGTGGTTCTGCTTCTATCCACTTTGTGAAGTAGTCGATTCCCACGATCAGGTATTTGACTTGTCCCGGGGCCTGGGGAAAAGGGCCTAACAAGTCCATTCCCCATTTTGCAAAGGGCCATGGAGAAGTTATACTGATTAGCTCCTCGGGGGGAGCCACGTGGAAGTTTGCATGCATTTGGCATGGTTGACATTTTTTCACAAATTCCGAGGCATCTTTCTGCAAGGTCGGCCAATAGAATCCAACTTGGATTACTTTCCTGGCTAGTGACTTTGCTCCGAGATGATTTCCACAGATCCCACTGTGAACCTCCTCTAATACCTCCGTGGTTCTCGAGGTCGGTACGCACTTTAACAATGGTGTTGATATTCCTCTTCTATAGAGAATATTCTTTGCCAGAGTGTAGTGTTGTGCTTTCCTCCGGATTTTCTTAGCCTCTTTTTCCTCTTTGGGGAGGATGTCGAATTTCAGGTATTCGACCAAGGGGTTCATCCATCCGAAGTTTAATCCGGTTACTTTAAGGACCACTTGCCTTTCTTCTGTTTTTACCACGGAAGGTTCCTGGAGAGTTTCCTGGATCAAGCTTCTATTATTCCCTCCTGGTTTGGTACTTGCTAACTTGGAGAGGGCGTCTGCTTTGCTATTGAGATCCCGAGTTATGTGTTTGACCTCGGTTTCCGCAAAGTGCCCGAGGTACTCCAAAGTTTTTTCCAAGTATCTCGTCATATTTGGATCTTTTGCTTGATACTCTTCGTTTATCTGGGAAGTCACCACTTGGGAGTCGCTATATATCATCACTTTTGTTGCACCGACTTCTTCTGCCAGCTTTAATCCAGCAATCAGGGCTTCATATTCTGCCTGATTATTTGAAGCTGGGAATTCAAATTTGAGGGAAACCTCTATTTGGGTTCCTCTTTCATCCGCCAATATTATGCCTGCACCGCTTCCTGTTTTATTTGAGGATCCATCTACGTAGAGTTCCCATGTAGTTGGCTTTTCCTCTTGATCTCCTGCGTATTCTGCTATAAAGTCGGTGAGGCATTGGGCTTTAATTACCGTCCGAGTTTCATACCTCAAGTCGAACTCGGAGAGCTCTATTGCCCATTGAACCATTCTCCCTGTAACATCCGTCTTTTGGAGGATTTGCTTCATGGGTTGGTTCGTGCGGACTCTTATTGTGTGAGCTTGGAAGTAAGGCCGTAGCCTTCGTGAGGCTACTACTAAGGAGTAGGCAAACTTCTCTAGTTTGTGGTACCTTAGTTCAGGGCCTTGTAGAACTTTGCTGATGAAATACACTGGGTGCTGACCGACCTCATCTTCTCTTATCAGGGCTGATGCGACAGCCTTGTCTGCTACAGATAAGTATAGGACGAGGTCTTCCCCAGCTATAGGTCGGGTCAAAATCGGAGGTTGACTCAAGAATCTTTTGAATTCCTGGAACGTCTCTTCGCATTCAGGGGTCCACTCGAACTGACATCCCTTTCTCAATAAGGAGAACAGTGGAAGGGATTTTAGTGCTGATCCTGCCAAGAATCTGGAGAGGGCTGCAAGTCGGCCGTTTAGCTGCTGGACCTCTCTTAAGCAAGTCGGGATTTTCATTTCTAGGATAGCTCTACACTTATCGGGATTCGCTTCGATCCCTCTTTGCGTCAGCATAAACCCTAGAAATTTTCCAGCTTCCACCGCGAAGGTACACTTTGCAGGATTTAGTCTCATCCCGTGTGACCTTATGGTGTCAAATACCTGCGAGAGGTCTGCTAAGAGGTCGGCCTCTTTTTCGGTTTTTACCAGCATGTCGTCTACATAAACTTCCATTAGGCTCCCCAGGTGGGGAGTGAACACCTTATTCATCAGCCTCTGATATATGGCCCCTGCATTTTTCAATCCAAAGGGCATGACCACATAGCAGAAGTTAGCTCTGGGCGTGATGAATGAGGTCTTCTCCTGGTCTGGCTCATGCATCGGGATTTGGTTATATCCCGAGTAGGCATCCATGAATGACAAGTATTGATACCCTGAGCTAGAGTCTACAAGGGTGTCAATGATTGGGAGTGGATAAGGGTCCTTAGGACATGCCTTATTTAGGTCGGTGTAGTCGACACACATTCTCCATTTGCCATTTTGCTTTTTGACTAGCACTACATTGGCTAGACATGTTGGATATTTAACTTCTCTGATGAAGCCGGCTTCTAGGAGTGCCTGCACTTGCTCTTCCACTACTAGAGCTCGTTCTGGGCCGAGCTTACGCCTTCTCGGTTGCACAAGTTGGGACCCTGGGTATACCGAGAGCTTGTGGGACATGAGCTCAGGGACTATACCGGGCATGTCGGAGGCTTTCCAGGCAAAGAGGTCAGAATTGTCTCTTAGGAGCTTAGTCAACCCTTGCTTTAGGGTTTCCCCTAGGTTTGCTCCTATGTTGGTATTTTTTCCTTCCTCTTTGCCGACCTGTATTTCCTCAATTTTTCCTCCCGGCTGTGGTCGCAGCTCTTCTCGGGCCCTTGTACCGCCGAGCTCTATAGTGTGGACTTCTTTGCCTTTTCCCCTCAGGTTCAGGCTTTCGTTATAGCATTTTCTTGCTAGCTTCTGATCTCCCCTCACCATTGCTATTCCCGCTGGGGTCGGGAATTTCATGCAAAGGTGGGGAGTTGACACCACCGCTCCGAGTCGATTTAGGGTAGCTCTGCTGATCAAGGCATTATATGCTGACCCTACATCGATGACTATGAAGTCTATGCTCAGAGTTTTGGATTTTTCCCCTTTTCCAAAGGTAGTGTGTAGGGGTAGAAATCCTAGTGGTCTTATTGGTGTGTCGCCTAGTCCGTACAGGGTGTCGGGGTAGGCTCTTAATTCTTTCTCATCCAACCCTAGTTTGTCGAAAGCGGGCTTGAAAAGGATGTCCGCTGAGCTCCCTTGATCTACTAGGGTTTTGTGGAGATGGGCATTGGCTAGGATCATAGTAACTACTACTGGGTCATCGTGCCCAGGAATTATTCCTTGCCCATCTTCTCTTGTGAATGAAATGGTGGGAAGGTCGGATGGTTCTCCTCCGACCTGATAAACTCGCTTGAAATGTCTTTTGCGAGAGGATTTGGTGAGTCCCCCACCCGCAAATCCTCCTGAGATCATATGTATATGTCTCTCCGGAGTCTACGGTGGTGGGTCTCTTTTATCCATCTCGTCTCGCTTTCTCTTCCCATGACCGTCTGACCTTTCTATGAGATATCTGTCAAGCCGGCCTTCTCTAGCCAGCTTTTCTATCACATTTTTAAGGTTGTAACAGTCATTTGTCGAGTGACCATATATTTTATGGTACTCACAGTAGTCGCTGCAACTCCCCCCTTTTTTATTTTTGATGGGTCTGGGAGGCGGCAGCCTTTCAGTATTGCAGATCTCTCTGTATACATCCACTATAGAGACCTTTAGAGGAGTATAAGAGTGATATTTCCTTGGTCTATCGAGGCCGAGTTCTTCCTTCTTCTTGGGTTCCCTCTCCCTCTCTTTTGTTGAGGGGAGATGTCCAGGTCGCCAACTCGACTCTCTCAGTCTAGCATTTTCCTCCATGTTGATGTACTTTTCAGCTCTTTCCTGTACATCACTTAGGGAGTGGGGTGTCTTTTAGATATGGACTGTGAGAAGGGACCTTCTCTAAGCTCATTGACTAACCCCATTATGACTGCCTCAGTGGGCAGGTCTTGAATTTCTAGACATGCTTTATTGAACCTTTCCATGTAGGCTCGTAAGGATTCTCCAACCTCCTGCTTTATTCCCAGGAGGCTTGGCGCATGTTTTACTTTGTCTTTTTGGATGGAGAACCTCATCAAGAATTTCCTTGAGAGGTCTTCAAAACTGGTTACCGACCTCGGGGGGAGGCTGTCGAACCACTTCATCGCTGCTTTCGACAAGGTGGTCGGAAAAGCTTTGCAGCGCGTTGCGTCAGAAGCATCAGCCAGATACATCCGACTTTTAAAGTTGCTCAAGTGATGCTTTGGATCTGTGGTTCCATCATAGAGGTCCATATCGAGGCTTTTAAAGTTTCTTGGAACCTTTGCCCTCATTATGTCCTCACTAAAAGGATCCTCCCCTCCTAGGGGCGACTCTTCTCTATCGTCACGGGAGTTCCGACCTTTGAGGGAGGATTCTAACTTTAAGAGTTTTTTCTCTAACTCTTTTCGTCGATCCATCTCCTCTCTTAGGTGCTTTTCTATCTCCCTTTGTCGCTCCCATTCCTGTTCTAGTTGTTCCAAGCGACTTTGGTGGACATGGACTAATCCCATAAGTTCAGTTGCGTGAGACTGTCCGTCCTTCTCTGATTCACGGCCTTCAGAGGAATTCTCCTTCGGGGTTTTGACTCTGGAGGTACCCTCTCTGTGTTGATTGTTGGTTTCCTGGCGAAGGGTTAGGTCCGCGTCATTATTTCCGGTATCCAGATTCTCTTGTTCGGAATCTGTTTCTACATGACCCTCCTCAGGGGATCTGTCCGCCATCACTGGTTGATCTCTCGGTTCCCCGGCAACGGCGCCAATGTTACGATGGGTAACCGGAGATTAATGGGCTAGATGGTATTGGTTAGCCCAAACGTATGAAAGAGGAGGCTTGCAAGTGGGTTGACGCCTTGGGGGCCTCCGTCTGACTTGTTCGTGAGAAGTGAGGGGGGTGGTACCTGCAAAGACACTCCGATGCCAAAGTCAGCAAAGGGAGCAAAACAGGTCTAGAGAGTATTGGGCTTCTGAGATACCTGAGAAGTGTCAGTGTATTTATAGGGATAAACCCATAACCACCGTTGAAGTAGTTCCGCCTTTCAAGGAGAATAACCGTCCCTTTATCTTAGGGAGGTTAAGATATGACTCCTGGAAGTGGTTAGAGAGATTCTAGGGGCAGTTATCATCTTGAGGGAGGGTTGATCTGCCAGCTAATCCTCGTACTGACTTCTTTGGAGCAAGTCGTGAAGATAGCCGACTTTTGAGGTATCTGGTCGGTGTAATGAAAGGCTCAACTCTTTTGGGTTGGGCCTTTTTTTTTTATCCTGGGCCTTAGTGTTGGGACAGGGTATGAACAATACTCATATCATGAATAATAATCTAAATAATTATATATTAACAAAATATAATTTGAAATAATTTATAAACAATTACCTTAACAAAAATAATTACTTAATAATTGATTTAAAAATCAATGCAAAAAATAATTTTTAATAATAGTATTATTACCTGGGTAAATAATATAATTTTAAATTATTACTTGAAATATAAATAATATATGAAAATCTATTGAATAAATCAATGATTTTGCACCTTAATAATTTGACAATTATTATTGAATTAACCAGTTAATTGAATTAGTAATAATAATTTCTAATTTCAAATTTTGTATATTAAGTCATTATTAAAAATTGGGTAATAACGATTTACACGGGAAAATCATTGATAAATTCAATTAACCATAAAGAAGATAATATATTAACAGTTTTAGTATATTATTTATGGCAATAGAAATTATTTCCTCAAATTAAATTTTATATAATTATAGTAAGTCTCTATAATTAAAGCAATATAAAACTGCTTCATATATAGCAATAATATTATACATATTTATATATCTCTTCTTTTATCTCTTTTTTAAAATATTGACATATAATTAATGTAGAAAATATATAATATTAAACTGTTTTGTTATGCATATATATGAATTTATATAATAACCCGTATAATTTATACGTATGGCATAATACATATGTCAAAAAAAGATTCCATAATTTTTGAAAACCACTGTTTTGTTATATGAAATTGAAATTGAAATTAAATAATTTTTATTTATATAATTTTTTTCTATTAGTATCCAGTATTTCCATTAAAAATTCATATTGTTTGTAATTAGTGTATATATATATATATTGTTTATTACAAAACTTTCTGTATTAGAATTCTCTATTAATTTGTTCTTCATTTTGAGTTGATTTTGATATTTTCTTACTTCACAGTAAACCAACATATAAAACTTTGTTGGTAGATTTAAGTATTACTAGATTATTTATGGTCATATTGAGTATATATACCTGATTTATTGAAAAAAAATAGATTAAATAACTATTTTATAGTTAATACAATTAACACTATATTAAGAAAAGAAAAACAACGCATACAAGTTATTTTTTTATTAATTAAATTATTATAATTAAAATGAAATTTAACATAACAACTTAAAATTATAATTTCAATCTTATCACGTGCATGGCACGGGTGATTAAACTTGTTTTAAGATATTAAAATCAAACTCATAAGATAATTACTATTTCTTTTACTTAGAATAATTATCATTTTTTAATTAAAGATAAGCTAATTTTGTATATTACGAAAGAAAATACAAGAAGGATTATAAAAGATATAAGTAGCAAGAAAATGAGATTTTTTAAAAATATCGTCTAAAAGATTTACAATAATTTTTAACTGGGAGAGACTGCATAAATTAAATAAATAACACTAAAAAAAGAAAACCATAAAATTAAATTATCTAAATTATTCTATATAGCCTTTCAAGTCAAAGGTGTTGGGTTTTTCTCTCCTTTGTGAGGCCCAAGCCCAACATTTTGAGGGTGTCTCTTACACCCATTGTGCCACAACCCTAGTTCAGATTTTTGGGGTCATTGAGAGTGAGAGAGAGTAGCCACCAAGTGAGAGAGAAGGGGAAAAACAGAATTCCCGTTTTTGCCCAAAGCTGTAAATTTCAAATGTCAGTTTCTCAGTTGTTCACCGTTGGATCGGCTTGAAATTTAAACTGCATGTTCCTATCATCTTTTTCTTCATTCTGGTCGGTGGAGATGTTGATTGGAGATTTTCAGTGAGAGAAATTGGCTTCGCAAGAGAGAAATTAGGTTTCCCGTTTTTACACAGAGCAGCGATTTTGGAACGGCATTTTCTCATTCTTTCACCGTTGGATCGACGTGAAATTTGAACTGTAGATTCTTCACATCTTGTTCTTCATTCTGGATGGTGGAGATTTTAATTGGAGGTCTGCAGAGGGAGAAATTGGCTTCGACAGTAGCTCTGTTTTTGGGTATATTTCATCTTCTTGCTTTTCATTTGTGAGCTTTGGTGCTTTGATGTTTTGGCTGGTTATATGCACATTTTTGTGCTTTATTTGAGACTCTCTTGTACCTCATTTGATTATAGTGGAGCTATTTCATTGGTCTGGACGACTCGTGGTTTTTACCTCTCACATTGAGGGGGTTTTCCACGTTAAAATCTCGGTGTGTTCTTATTATTGCTTTACTTGCTATATTTGCTTGTTATAGTTGCTACCATATTGTGTTGTGAGTGCTTCCATATTGTTCTTGTATTGGACATTTGTGTCGTTTCCGCTGCTAGGCTCTTTTCATACTGGTATCAGAGCCGATGGTTTAATCGGTCTGGTTTAAGGAGTATTCAAGGTGAAGCATCGAAAGTCTTCCCGGCAAAGGTGGTCCGGGCGGCGTGTCCCGCGGTGTTTTGCGGTGGTGTGATGGACGAATACTCGTGGTGGTGAGGAGCTAGAAAGAGGGGGAGTTGATGCTTGATGTGGAGGCTCACACTTGAGGGGGAGATTGTTAGTGTTGCAAGTGTGAGAAGTGTTGAAGTTAGTCCCACATCAAAGAAAGCATGGAAGAGTGAGGAGTTTATAAGATAAGAGACCCATTAACTTGACACCTTAAGGTTTTGAGTTGGATGTGGTGTCTTCTCATCTTATGTTCTCTCACTTGATTCCTCCCCGAATTCTCTCCAATGGTCAAGAGCTCCCCACGGTGGCCCCAACAAGTGGTATCAGAGCTTGTTGGTATTTTTCTGGGCTTGTGATTTTGTGAACAATGGAAGCTAATACTAATACTAGTAGGATGATCACTCTTAATGGTCCTAATAATGATTTGTGAAAGTCAAAGATGGAAGATTTGCTTTATGTCAAGAATTTTCATCAACCAGTTTTTGGTACAGAGAAACCTAATGATAAATCTGATGACGATTGGACTTTGTTGCATAGACAAGT
>NC_029791.2:7989324-7995073 GCF_000816755.2 Arachis ipaensis | reverse complement strand
ATTAACAAAAAGGTGATTCGGAGTAGAGATGTTGTCTTTGTTGAAGACCAAACATTGAAGGATGTTGATAATGCAGAGAAGCCAATGGTTCAGCCTAGTGATGATTTTTATGACTTGGATATTACTCCCTCTATGCCTATGGTAGAAGATGGTAGAGTTGAAGCTCAAAATAATGAGCATGATACAAGTGCAGGTGAAGATGGAACAGTTGATCCAATACTTGATGAAGTTGGTGATGATGATCAAGATGAAGAACCAGCTTTAGAAATTCCTGCAAATGCACTTAGAAGGTCTACAAGAGAGAGAAAGCCTTCGTCAAGGTATTCTCCATTAGAGGCTTTAGCCAGAGAAAAGGTGTTGATTATGAGGAGATTTTTTCTCCTGTTGTGAGGATGTCATCTATTCGTGCTGTGCTTGGATTAGCAGCGTCTCTTGATTTGGAGATTGAGCAAATGGATGTGAAGACGGCTTTTCTTCATGGTGATTTAGACAAGGAGATCTACATGGAGCAACCGGAGGGCTTTGTTGTTAAAGGAAAGGAAGATTTTGTGTGCAAGCTTAAGAAGAGTCTTTATGGGTTGGTATTTCCATTAAAAATTCATATTGTTTGTAATTAGTGTATATATATATATATTGTTTATTACAAAACTTTCTGTATTAGAATTCTCTATTAATTTGTTCTTCATTTTGAGTTGATTTTGATATTTTCTTACTTCACAGTAAACCAACATATAAAACTTTGTTGGTAGATTTAAGTATTACTAGATTATTTATGGTCATATTGAGTATATATACCTGATTTATTGAAAAAAAATAGATTAAATAACTATTTTATAGTTAATACAATTAACACTATATTAAGAAAAGAAAAACAACGCATACAAGTTATTTTTTTATTAATTAAATTATTATAATTAAAATAAAATTTAACATAACAACTTAAAATTATAATTTCAATCTTATCACGTGCATGGCACGGGTGATTAAACTTGTTTTAAGATATTAAAATCAAACTCATAAGATAATTACTATTTCTTTTACTTAGAATAATTATCATTTTTTAATTAAAGATAAGCTAATTTTGTATATTACGAAAGAAAATACAAGAAGGATTATAAAAGATATAAGTAGCAAGAAAATGAGATTTTTTAAAAATATCGTCTAAAAGATTTACAATAATTTTTAACTGGGAGAGACTGCATAAATTAAATAAATAACACTAAAAAAAGAAAACCATAAAATTAAATTATCTAAATTATTCTATATAGCCTTTCAAGTCAAAGGTTCGATTAGACTTTTTCCAAAATCATTATGTTCATCTTCGTCGTCTTCTTCATCAAAGATTAGTTTTCAAATCACATTATTCATGAGAGTTGTTAAAAAAATTTCATTTTATAGATATAAAAAAAATGCTAATAGCATTAACATACAAAAAACCAGACATTATAGAACAAGACACAAAAAAAAAGACATTGTAGAACTATATCATTGGCAACAATTACTCCACCAAAAGGGGACACCACAAATCTAAAGGCACAATCATCTTGAGAGGATTGTTCTGTTACATTGTAGAAAGAAACTTTTGCCAATGAGAGAAAGTTACAGTTTCCTAATAGTGTATAACTATATCAGAAAAATAATAAAATCTGGATGCATTATTTGTTGGGCCTATTACTAACATATTGTTCACATACAATGGTAGAATAATAAGATCATTATAACCAGATTTCTTGTAATAGATTCAATTTTCTAAACCTGATTTGTTGTAACTTGTAATCAAGACTAAAATAAAGAAATCAAATCTTTTGTACTAACATTTTAATGCTAGTGTTAAGCCATCAAGGGGTTTGGTTAAAAAAAAAAAAACATTGGTTTGCACTTTGCAGGTTAAATTAAAATTTGTGGTATTCAATTTTATAATAACTATCACTGATTTTTTAAAATTCCTGACTTTCTGTTAAAAAACTTCTACTCTATTATTTTTCTAGAGATGAAAATTGAAAACCTCATGTCATGTAAACTATGTTATGCAAATCAGATGAGATATATATGGTTGATATAATTGTTTAAAACTAAAATAATAACGATTGTTCTGTAATTAATCTAGAAAAATAGTTTAAATTTTATATTAATAAGTAGAAAGAAGTATTGTTGAGTTACAATTAATTTTAGGTTGATAATATGATGATGAACATTGTTATTGGGTTAAAAATCTAAAGTGTGCTAATGGTTTATGAGTATTACAAGCCTAATATATTCATCTCAGCCCACATCATGAAGGTTCAGTGAATACTCCACAATGTTCAAATCAAAGCTTCAATCCAATGGTGATGGAGAGTACAAAAACAGAATCACTAAACCAAGAAAGATGGTTCAGCATTGCATGGTTTGACTAAGAAAGCAAAAACAAAAGGGACAGTTGGCAACATTATGGAGAACAAGAGACAACAAATACAAGGATAACAACATTACACTAAGAACAGCAGAGGATCAAATTTCAGAGGTTGGTAGAGCAAAAAAAAAAAAATATATGAACAACAGAGATTAGTGGAGCAGCTACAAGGACGACAGAAGTGGTGGAACAAAATGAAAAAGCAATGCATGCCAAGACAGTTACAATGGTCAGAATCAGCAAGGAAAATGAGGAGGCAATGAACTAATTTGATGAAGCAAGTTTCTCACTATATATTTGGCTCTTAACAACATTTGAAGACAAGGAAAATAGAATAAAAATTTCAGAACATCATCTCATACATGCAGAATTATTTTTCTTCAATGTTGTGCTTCATTTTAGATTTCATTGTTATGGGCTTATGGCTATTTAATGTCTATCTTTCTGTAATTGAGAAAAAGACAAATCATGGTGAGGTGAAAAATAAAAAAGTTATGAGAGAAAAGAGGCAAGAGAGATACATTGAAAAAGTAAAAAAAAAAAAAAAAAGTGTATTTGGGTACTGATGAACTAAGATTAGTTATCCTTACCAAGTTGGGATAGCACTTGGTCATTGAACCAGTTAGGTTTTCTTTGCCAAGTTGGAATAGCAATTAGTGGTTACTAGACTTAGTTTAGAAGTTTTGTGGTAAATACTAGATGAAATAGATTGTAATTCGTTGGTATTGGTGTATGTAATCAGTTTGATTATAGTAAAAATTCTACCTTGTGATTCAGATAGAGACTGGATGTAGAAAACCGAACCAAGATACATACTTACCTGATTCTCTCCTTTTCTACTCTACTCTGTTCTCTCCTTCTCTACTCTACTTCTCTACTTCTCTACTCTAATCTGTTTTGTTCTGGTTTTAAAGATAAAATAAAAAAAATCTCCTGTATAATTAGCTTCTGCAAAATAAAACAAAAAACTTCATTGTTTAAAACTAACTTGATTCAACCTCCCTTTCTCAAGTGCTAACATTATCATCAAGTATAGTAAGTGCCAAACACAATTCTAGCCTGAAATAAAATTAAAATCTTGCAACTTGTTATGTTGTCTAGTTAATGGACTTCAATTACCCTTTAAATTTAGAAGTTGCTAGAAGCAAGTGGCCTCATAAAACATCGAGTACTATGAGGCAACTAATGAGTAATAATGCTACCAAAAAGGTTGCAACTTGCAAAGTTACAATGAGTAATAATGCTACCAAAACTATAATTTTGGCACTCAAGTCATAAGTTCACTAACAATTCAGTCCTGTCTCACTTCAAGTAGTTTAGTCATGCTCATGCGAAACCAATCTTCTAAGTACCACAAACGGATTTTATCAAATATGTAACGGACCATTTTGTCTATCAAATTGAACTTTTAGCTTCAGAACGTGAAAACAAAAATGCAGAACATCAATGTTACATGTAAATCAATCAAATATTTCCCCCTGATCAGGGCTAAATTAAACGGTGCCAATTCTAACACATGTTAAAGAAAGGTTAAATTTAAATTAAAACTGTAATGTTCCCAAAAGACACCAAGGATGGAAAAACAAAAAGTGATATACAGCAGAACTATAATTAACAAAAAGTTGATGTGGGAAGAACTCCTGCTACCATTTGCTTTAAAACTCTCTGTGTGTGATTGTGGCTATCATCATCCTGCAGATATCATCAAAATTGTTTAGAAAATAAGTTGACACTATATGTAGTGATTATAGACCTATTCTATTAATTTCAGCATAAGCAAAAGCAACACAAAAAAAACATACAAGTTACAGTAAAGTTCACTGGTATAATAAAAAAACAGAAAGAAGAAAACTGATTTGTAAATCTATCACCCCTCTCAATAATAAACTATGCACAAAACAGTAACTGTATGAAAGAATTTTATCTAAAAGTAAATTTGCATAATTTCAAACCCTAATCTCAAGTAACAGTAAGAAAGCACAAAACCAACCATATTCTGCATACAATAAAACAACATTACAATTTCCCCCTTTTAAACTCCTTATTCATAGTTTCATACCAAATTGCTGCATCACACTCAAATAACACATCAAACTAAGCTATAAACACAAAACAATTTTGTAAATAAATCACAAATTTTTGAAAAATAAACAATTAGAAATCATATACCTAACCAGATCCGACGATGATGTTGTTAACGGGAGTGAAGATGAGCTTGACGAAGAAGCCAACGAATCCCATAACCGTAATTCCGATTGCAGTACTAACAGCAACCTTGAAATATTCTACGAACGAAAAGGAAAAATTCAGATTCACAGCATAGAGATTCAAATCAAAATAATCATTATTAAATTAATAGAAAAAAAAAAAGGTACCTTTGCGATCCGGTTTATGGCAACGCTTGACAAGCCTTACGCTGTCCTTGGAGAACCCTCTGAGAGGTTCGAACACTGAATCAATGGCGTCCATGCTTTCGAAACTGAGATTGAATTTTTATTGTATGTAGTTGTCATTTTTTACGGAAGAATAATATTACTTATTTATATTAATTACTAAAATAATTTTAAATTTTAAAATAAAATAAAATAATTAAAATTTATAAATAATTCTTTTTTTTAAAAAAAAATAAGTATAACTATCTTTAAAGAAAGATAAACATAATAATTTTCTATCTTATTATTTAATTAAATATTTTTAGAACACCAAAAAAAAAATAAAATTTTTAAAGAGATTATTATTTGTATTATATTAATTTGACTTATTTTTTTTAGATATAATTTAGGAAGCTGTTCTGGTATGACAATGTACGTAACGGAATATGATATTCCTCTCATTTTGACTATAGAGATATAAGATAAATTAATGTGAACGGTTAAAATCTTGATAAACTACTTTGAGTGCACGTAAAAACCAGGAGTTCACGGTAGATTTACAACATATTTTATAGTTGACAAGTATATACACGCACACAATGTCCCTTTTATCCATGACCTATATGACTGATGTGAGATAAAAATATGAATGGCTTAATGCATAATTTTTAAGCAAAGCGGTTTTATTGGGTAAACTAAACTGTCTAAACATATCATCATCATCATTATTAAAAAATTGTTTTCCATTTCATATACATCAATTTTCCTCTATCCCTCCTAACATCCTTCTTTGTTTCTTAAATTAATCAACAACTCATAAGTTTCACAATTAAAATCATACTACATTAAATTTAGTTGGTATTAGGAAAAAAATTAAACTAGAAGGAATCAATGATTAAACAAAACCATTTGAATTTCAATTAATTGGATATAAATCAAAGCATCCAATTACAAATTTTTAACATTTATATTTATAAATGTAAAT
>NC_029791.2:7976184-7989200 GCF_000816755.2 Arachis ipaensis | reverse complement strand
TATTTTTAATACAAATTTTTATGTTTAAGGTCAATTTTAAAATTGTATCTTTTTAATGTTTTTAAAAAATAACAGACATATTTAAGTTTTTTACTATTTTAAATATTAAAAAATCAATCACTGACGTACATTATTAGTAAAATATATAACTTGTTACATTTTTATGTCGGTCTTGTAAATTTTTTGAAGGTATAAGATAATAAAATAGATTGACTTTAATATCATTAGAATCTAAATATAATTATTCAAGTAACCACTACTAATTATGTTAATAAAAAAATTTTGTAAAAAAAAATATGATTTACATTTTAAATTTGTTGAGTAAATTCATTTCAAAATGTAGGAATTAGACTCAATTATGCTATATTTTTAAATGAAATATAGAATTTCACAACAAAATTAATATTCATTAAGAAAATAAATTTTAGTAGGGGTGGCAAGATCATTATTTGGCGGGCTAGTCCCCCTTCCTGTCTATTGAAGCGATCCTAAATTTCTATCATGTCCTAACTAATGGCAGTTTGACTGGCTGTGTTTCTCTTTTTAAAAAATTATTAAACCATTAAAATAAAAAATATATATTCTGAACTAATTTCGATTCATTTGTGTGATAATTGAGGTTCACTTGATACTGCTGATAAGTATTGACCAATTTTTTAGCAAAAAAGAATAAAATTATTCATTATCATTTTATTCAATTGCATTAGATATCATTCCATTCGATTCATTTACTTCAGTTTTGAACAAACAGTTAAAAAGACTCTATCATCAATAAAAATATATCGAATTCATTTCTGGATCCAAATGAACCTTAAATAAACTAAAAAATGAACCAAAATGACTTAAGGAATAAAAACTTGGTCAATACTCAGCAGCATCAAGTGAATATCAATTAGCACACAAATGAATTGAAATTAGTTCAGATTTGACCAAGCAGTCAAAAAGACTCAATTATCAACAAAAATATATCGAATTTATTTCTGGATCCAAATGAACCTTAATTAAACCAATTAATGAACTAAAATTACTTAAGGAATAAAAAAATTATGTCAATACTTATCAGCAGCATCAAGTGAACATCAATTAGCACACAAATGAACCGAATAAACTAAGAAATAAACCAATATTATTTAATGATGGTACCAGAGAAAATCAGAACCAATAAAAATGTTAGCAAAATATTGATGTTGTTGGTGACGACGATAATGAAAAGAGGAGGAGGAGGAGGAAATGGAAAAGGAGAAGGAGAAGGAGAAGGAAACGGAAAAAAAAAAGACGCATGATTTGAAAAACGGTTATAAGTTAAACTTGATTAAGAATTTTGCTTGGATGTAGAATTTTATTCTAACAATTAATAATTATTCTATTAGTTTTCATGTAACAATAATATTCTTGAACGACATGTGATATTCTTGAACTTAGTTACTATGTTTTTCAAATCTTCTCTATTAAAGTGTGTATGAGACATATTTTTAGCAATAATTTTTTTTCTCACATAAAATGAGAAAAACTTTGGTAGTATAATAATAATTTCATCTAATTTTTTTCAGTCATTTGCATTTCAATTGAATTTTTTCATTAGCTAGTTTAGGAATTAGTTTTGGAGGCATGCTATTTTGTGTAATTATAAAATAAGACAATATCAAAATTATATGTAATTTTTATTAGTATTTTTAATAATACAAAACAAAAAAATAAGAACTAACTAATCAATAAAATCAGTGTCATAGAAATCAAACTTATTAGAATATAAATAAATACTAATCAAACAAAAAAATTCAAAAAATTTAAAATTATAAAAGCAACATAACTTTATAAAAATAGAAAACAAAAAATTAGAAAATAAATTTATAATTGACCACAAATAAATAATTTAAAAAATAAAACTTTAAAATTACTTTGAATTAATCAATACTCTTAAAGCTTCACGTTAATTCCTGTAAGTCAAACTTAAATTAATTTGTGTATACATCTTGATTAATTAAACGTATAACTAAAATTAATAATCAAATACAACAAAGTATGGTGGCTTGAGGAGTCCTTCTAACGGAGTAATAAGAATTAGAGAGTGGTACTAATAAAATACCAATAACAATATGAACTCTATTTTTTTAAATATCAGTATTTAATTTGGATTGAATAGAATGAAGATGATATATCTATAGATCAAAATGTGTGAAATTAGTAAAGAACAGTTTTAAAATGTGTTTTGTCCTAAATTAAAATGAGAATAGGTGTAGAAAATATTAAAGGAATATACAAATGTAAATGTGAAGGGAATTAGGATATGAGGTTTAGAATTTAGAGAAAAAAATTAAGGATTTGGAAAGAAAAATAGAATTATAGATATAAATTATAGTTATTAATTATAATAAAGGATATTTTTGATAAATAAAATATTTAAAAGTTGCTTTTGCTTTTATGTACTTCAGAAACCAACTAGCCATCGATCCTTGTTCTCAAACTGGTCATTTACGTCAATTCATTATCAAACTCAAGGATTTCTTTGATATTTCATACTTCACTACACGACAACAATAAGCTCGGCAACTTGTTCGTACCTATCATACCATGTTCCTCTCTTTTCGACTGGTACATGGGATAATTTTCCTATAATTTAAGTTATAATTTGAAATTTTTAAACTATAAGTTGTTTAATAAAATATAAAGTCCAAATCATTTGAATTAGATTGAATTAAAAAGTAAATTTAAACTAGTACAATATAAATTACAAACTTTTAAGTAAGATTGGATTAGATTGAAAAATAAAAGTTAGACTAATATAATCTAAATCATAATTAATTAGGCAAAGGATTAAATTATTTATGAATATTTAGACTATTAAATAAGGATTTTTTTATTTTAATAAATAAATTACTTATAATAATTACCAAAATAAATAATTTAAAAAATATTTACCGAAATAAACATCCCTCTGTTGTGTAAATAAGATAAGACAGATGAAGGCGAAACGTGTATAGTGTAAACGAGATATCCACATATCTCATTTATCTCGTTTACACTGTAAACGAGATACATATATTTTTTTAAAAAAATTGAAATAATAAAAAATATTAATATTATCAATAATCTAAATTTTTAGCATGTAATTAGTATATAAAAAGGTTGGTAGAGGAGATTAAAATAGATATGTTTGATCAATTAGTATTTAAAAAGATTGATGAGACAGTGGAAAGAGAATTGAAACGGTTATCTCTCACATTATCTCTTACTATCCACGTGAGAGATAACCGTTTCAATTTTCTCCCTCACTATGCCATCAATCTTTTCTAACAATTGGCAAACAATTATTTTTATTTTTCAAATTTAAATCAATCCAATTGAATCATAATTTAATTTAAAACTTTTTAAAATGAATATGTTTGATCAATTAGTAGTAAAAAAGAGTATATAAAAAATTTTAGTTTAAATTATGATCCAATTAGATTGATTTAAATTAAAAAAAAAATAACCGTTAGAAATTAATAGAATAATTAAAAAATTAAAACGTTATTTCTGAGTTATCTCCCACTATCCAATGTTTAATTACCTCACTAATTATTTTATATCACACTTAAAATATACTAGCAGCTCAACAGATACTGTCGTGACTGTTCAGTCGCTTTTCTATTATTTTAAAGAGATTAATTTTTATAATACTATATATTATTCTCGATACACATAACACATACTTGAAATTGTCTCATCACCACTATTATATTACCTTGTTCTCCTTTTTCACTTTTTTTTTCTCCTTTCACATTCTTTTTATCTGATAGTTATTAATTATCACCAAGTATCATTATCGCAACGTTTACTCTTATCTATTATTTTGATTTATAACTATCCACTGTGTTAATTTTTATGAGTTGTTGAAGTTTTGCTAAAAGAATTAAGACATAAAATATTTAAAATTTTCTCAAATTATCAAAATTTGATGTTAGTAATCCTAATTATTTTCAACTAAAATAATAAAAAATAGTACTATAATTGTAAGTTTTTTAACTAATCATTATAAATTTAAGTGTCTTAGTTTAATATAGTACCTTATCTTAGGACAGAAGGCAGCGATGGCTATCCACATTTGATTGTTATTTTATAAGTTTTATATTTATTTTATTGTACACATCAATTAAACTATATTTTATGATTTTATTTTACATGTTTTGAAATAATACCATCATATTATAAGGATTAGATTAATTTTTATAGTCTAATAAGAATCTTCTTATTATTTTGTTCGTCATTTGAATACTGTCCATAAAAAAAAATTTACTTAAAGTGAAATACTATATAAAAAGAGACAGAAAACTTTTAGATTTATCATGTTTTAACTTTTTCTTTCGGCACCGGATTCGATGGTCTCGGAACGTTTGGACTATTAAATGGTCCTATAACAAAGCATGTTTTTTAAGTTTTTTTAATAACGGCTAAATAGTCCTTTTCTAATTTTAATTACAAATTAACCCCATATATTTTATTTAATTATAAAAATTATTTTTTATTTTATAAAATATTATTTTATCATTTATCTATTATGTTTATTAACAATAAAAAATAAAAACAATAACGAATGAGATCTTTCATTGATCGTAATAAATTTTTTGGCAATCCCAATCGATTAAAGTTAATCTTTGATCTATGACATTCGTCCAGGGCTGTGAAATCTAGTTTTTTAGAAAATCAATCGATTGAATTAAAAAAACAATCGATTGAAAATTACAAGGCAGTATGATTTTCACAAAAATCAATTGATTGGTTATATTATCCAATCAATTAAATAAAATATATGTGGTTAATTTATAATTAAAATTAGAAAATGACTATTTAACAATTATTAAAAAACTTAAAAAACATGCTTTGTTATGAAACTATTTAATAGTCCAAATGTTCTGGACCATCGAATCCGGTGCCAATTCTCCCTACGATTTTGAACAAACTTAATTTTGTTATTAAATAATTTTTTAAATTTAAAATATTTTTAACTTCCTATATATTAAGTATCTTTTAAAATTATCTTTTATGTATCTTGAAAGTTAAAAATTAAAGTTAAATGATATTAAGTTTTTTATTAAGTACAAAAATAAACATTTTAAGTCTAAATGATATTAATTCTATTAATTCGGCAGAGAAACATCATAAAAGGGTCGATTCTAGTACTCTTTATAATTAAATGTCAAATTCAATACTCTACATAATTAATAGTTTAAATAGTTTAGAAAATTAATATATTAATGTTTTTAATAAACCTTTGATAGGCTTTTCTGGTCTACCGTTGACTTGGCAAAGAAATCAAATTAAACGCAGGCTTGATAGATTCTTATGCAATTTGGAGTTCAATGTTTTATTTTCATCCATTGGAGTGAAACATCTACCTAAATTGAAGTCTGACCATCTACCTATTCTCCTAGATTTTGACACCCTTGTGGAAAACGGGAGAGAGAGACCTTTCAAGTTGCTCGCGTCCTGGCTGCTCCATAAGGGCTACAATAATTTGGTGAGAAGTAACTGGTGCAAACAAGGTGATCTCATCAACAACATTCACTATTTCACGGAGAAAGCCAAAGAATAGAACAAAGAGGTATTTGGGCACATCTTCAGAAAAAAGAAAAGAATTCTTCTCAGGCTTGAAGGCATCAACCAAAACCTTTCCTTTAATAATAATCCTTTTTTGGAAAAATTGCAAAGGGACCTTTGGAGGGAATATGAAATGATTGTGGTACAAGAGGAAAGCTATTGGATGCAAATGACTAAATGTAAAATCATCAATTTAGGGGACAAAAACTCTAAATACTTCCACCAGAAAGCTAACGGAAGGAGACGAAGGAACCACGTTAATGCTCTAAAAAATAGCGAGGATGAATGGATTGATAACGTGGAAGAACTGAAGGAGATCGGAGTATCCTTTTTCAAATCTTTATATGCTCCTAATAACTACAATTTATTTTTACCTGATTTTCCTGTCACAGGTAAGTTTCTTAGGCTGATTGAGGCTGACTTAAACCATTTGAGCAGAAATATTACCCATGAGGAAGTTAAACATGTTGTGTTCAATATGGGAAGCTGGAAGGTGCCAGGAAGCGATGGACTACCAGCAAAATTTTTCCAGCATTCCTGGGACATTGTATCTGATTCGGTGGTGAATTGGGTGCATATGATCTTTAGAAATCCTGAGAATATAACTGGAGCAAACCAAACCTTAATTTCCATCATTCCTAAAGTTCCCTTACTTGAAAACTTTGCACAGTTCAGATCTATCAATCTCTGTAACGTCTGCTATAAAATTGTTACTAAAGTTATTGCAGAAAGAATAAAGCCGCACTTGGAGTACATTGTCTCTAACACCCAGGCCAGTTTCATCCCAGAAAGAATTAGTGCAGATAACATTCTGGTAGCACAAGAGGTGATCCATACTATGAGGATGAGAGCTAGTGGGAAAGGACTCATGGCAATCAAAATAGACTTGGAGAAGGCCTATGACCGTCTAAATTGAAATTTTATCATTGACACTCTTAAAGATATTGGCATCCCGAAAAATATTGTGAATGTTATTCACTTCTGCATCTCCTCCCCCACTATGAGTTTGCTTTGGAATGGTTCTCCATCAGAGACTTTTAACCCAACAAGAGGCATTAGACAGGGAGACTCTTTATCCCCTTATCTTTTTGTCCTATGTATTGAAAGACTCTCTCAACTAATTAACTCCTTAATAGAGCAGAAAAAATGGAAACCTATCAAATTGACTAGGAATGGTCCTCATCTGTCTCATCTTTGTTTTGCAGATGATCTCGTTCTTTTTGCAGAAGCAAGCAAGAAGCAGGTTCGAGTAATCAAGGAAGCCTTGGAGACCTTTTGTAAAGCTTCTGGTTAGAAAGTCAGCCCCAGCAAATCTTGCATCTTTTTCTCCAAGAATGTTAATCACAACAGAAGAGAGGAGCTCAGCAAAGATCTCGGTATTCCACTAACCAGCAATTTAGGAAAGTACCTCGGCGTACCGCTCATCCACGAGAAATGCGGAAAACACCACTTCCAACCAATTCTAGACAAGATGCAGGCCAAATTGTCAAGTTGGAACATGAAAACCCTTTCTCTTGCCGGAAGATGCACCCTTATTCAAGCGGTTTTGTCTACCATTCCGAGCTATACTATGCAAACAATGAAGATGCCTAAGGAGGTCTGTAATAAAATTGATAAAATGTGTAGAGATTTTCTCTGGGGATCTAATGTGGAGAACAAGAGAATTCATCTTTTGAATTGGGATACCATTTGCCAGCCAAAGGAATTAGGAGGGCTAGGATTGCGGAAGGCTCAAGAATCCAACGACCTTTTTCTCATGAAATTGGCTTGGGGGTTGGTGCATAATGAACAAGCCCTCTGGGTGAAAGTAATGAAAGCGAAGTATGGTTGTGGGGACAACCTTATCCCAAAGGTTACTAAAAAAGCGATGTGCTCTAATGCTTGGAGAGGTATTGTTAAAATTTGGGACCGATTTCAAAGCAATTTAATCTGGAGGATTGGGAATGAAAAAAGCATTAAATTCTGGAAAGATCACTGGATTCCTGGTATCTCAGATCTGAGCGAGTCATCGATGGAACAGATCGGGGAAGACAGAGCTAATGAGGATTTAGCAACCTATGCTACGGCGGAAGGATGTTGGAATTGGGAGAGGTTAGATCAACTACTCCCAGAGGAGATTATTGTTATGATTCGTACTGTTAAAGCTCTCCACCACTCCCTCGGACCGGATTCCCTAGGATGGCTACCAGAACCTCAAGGCAGTTTCTCTATCAAATCAGCCTACAAAAGCTACTATGTTGAAGATAGGGATCCAGACCAGATTTATAGAATTTGCTGGAAAACCAGGGTTTCCCAGAGACTGAGAACCTTTGCTTGGCTCCTAAGCCATAACGCGCTGCTAACTAATCTAAAAAGAAGAGTTCGGGGGCTTACCGATAATGATTGCTGTCCGAGATGCCCGAATCTTGAAGAGAGTCTGCTCCATGTGCTGAGGGACTGCTCTTACGCCCAAGGCATTTGGATGAGCAACTCAAATAGAGACCTGCAGGACCCTTTCTTCAGCCAGAACCTCCAAGACTGGCTCTACGATAACCTGTCCAGGACCTCTCGCACTAGCTGTGGGACTTCATGGCCCATTTTCTTTCTCACTTCTTGTAATATTATCTGGCGGAAAAGAAATGAATTAATTTTCAATCAAGATAACATCCCTTTTCAAAGAGTAATTCCAGAAATTAAAGGGGTGGCCAGAAACTATGAGGAAGTATTAGACCTTACAGAGAGAAGCATCAAAACCCTCAGAGTGACAAACTCGATCCTTATTGGCTGGAAGCCACCGGAAGCAGGCTGGAGCAAACTTAATGTTGATGGCTCAGTCCTGCAAAATTCAAATTCTGGCTCGTGTGGCGGCGTTCTCAGAGATTCGAACGGCCTAGTTATAGCAGGGTTCATGATGAACATTGGAAAGGTAACCATCACTAAAGCAGAACTTTGGGCAATCTATACAGGTCTTAAAATTGCAATTGATATGGGAATGGAGAAGGTTCAGATAGAGACAGATTCTACCTGTGCAGTGAATCTGTTGCAGCATGCATCTACGGACCTCCATGATAGCACCTCCCTCATCCGTGCAATTAAAGAACTCCAAGCAAATCCAGGTGACTTCCGAGTGAAACACGTCTTGAGAGAAGCCAATTTCAGTGCCGACGTTCTAGCCAAGCATGCCCATAATCTTCCGGCAGGACTCCACCGTTTTGTTTTGCCTCCCCCTTTTCTAGTACCAATAATTGAAGCTGATAGAAGGTAAAGAGTGTTTGCGAGAATTGTAAATGCCTAATTAGTGTGTTTGTTTTGGGCCTCTGGCCCTTCACAATCAAAAAATAAACTTTTGATAGGTGCAAATTTTCTTGCGTCCTTTATACATGCCAATTAAATAACTTAACCATTATGTAAGATAAATGATACTATGTAGATAAAATTAACAATTTCATTTTATTTCAGAGAAAATATTTATGTACTCAAATTTTAAATATAATATTCTACATAATCAATAATTTAGAAAATTAAAAAAATATTATTACAAAGCATCTAAAAACAATAAGTTAACAAAATATTTATGCAACTTTTTCATTCCATCATTGATAGGTAAAGACATGTAAAAACATTTTTTATATCAAATTGATTAAAAAAAAAGATAGAACTAATTTTTAAGTAAAAAGTTGGGAATGAATTAAAAGAATAGAAAAATGACTAAAAAGATAAATTAAATGAGTAAACTGAAGAGAAAGAAAAATATAAGTGGAAGTTTCATGAAACTGAATGAAATTTGCAATAGCGGATGAAGGCAATGGAAGACGATGGAGACTATGAAATTGAGGGTGTTGAAAAAAAGGATAAGGTCGATAATAAGAGAGACATATAAAAGTGTGTATGAAGAATAAAATTGGTAGATTTTTCTAAAAAATTACAAATAAAACTGAATAATTAGAGTAAAATCAAACTGCCAATAGAAGTACAAGGTACTCAAAATAAAAGAATATAAACTAAAACTAATATAGAATTAAATAAAATATAAAGATGATGAAGAATGTGAAGACATTGATAAAAGAAAGGATATAAACTAAAACTAACACAAAATTAAACAGAACATGAAGATAGTGAAAAAATGTGAAGATATTGATGTTCACTTATCTATTTTTGATTTATTAACAATTTGCAGACACTACAATTTTTTTAGATGTATTATCAATTTATCATAGTTACAGTCTTATAGGAGTAACACAACTATTTTTATTTTGAGGAGTGCTACACATACAAGTCATTTTTGTTTACAAGCGTGAATATAAATGACTTGTATGATTTGTATGGAAAAACGTTCTCTCTTTGTCTTCGATCTCCTTCTGTTTTTTTTCAATTTTCATGGTTTCTGAAATCAAGCTTTGAAATTGTTTTGAAGATGATGAAACTTCAGAAATACACCCGAACGATTACAAAAATACACCCAAACGATTATAGAAATACATCCAAAGGATTACAGAAATACACCCAAACAGTTACAGAAATAAACCAAATGATTACAGAAATACATCCAAAGGATTACAGAAATACACCCAATATAGGGAGAGACAGTATATTTCTTCTTGAAATCAATACACCCAAAGAATTATAGAAATACACCCAAAGAATTACAAAAATACACCCAAAAAATTTAAGAAATACACCCAAAATTCGTTGAAGTACACCTTATGCATAATTCAGAACTCTTTCTCTTTTTCCTCCTCATCTTCTGCTGCTGCTTCTTCTTCTTCAAAAACGATTTCAGAGCTTGATGTCAAAAAATAATGGAAACCGAGAATAACGAAGAAAGAAAACAAAGAGAAAAGCACGTAAATGAAGAAGAAGAACAGGAAGAGGAAGAAGAACGTGTAGCAAGAAGAAGAAGGAGGAGAAAGAGAAGGCAAGAAACGTACCTTGAATAATGTTTCTTCGTTTTTTCTGGTGATTTTGATAAAGGAGAAAGAAAAAACGAAAAGAGGAGAAGAAATTTCAATAACAAAAGAGGGAGGAAGAGAAGAAAAAGAGACACAGAGAAAGAAGAAGAAGAGGAAGAGAAAGAGGAAGCACGGAGAAAGAAGAAGAAGAAAAAGAGGCACAAAAAAAAACGTGAAACGGCGTGTTTATAAATGACTTGTAATTATATATTATATGATGAAGATAAAATATTTAAAAAAAATTATTGTTACTATTTTATCCATTAAAATTATTTTGTGAAATGAATTATTTGAAGACAGATGATTTATTCAAAAGTTGGACATCAAATTATAGTATTGTCTTTTGTATATGGTTTGAAGCTGGTTCATACAAAAAACTTATTAAGATATTGAGCAGTAGTGCTCGATCTACAGTTATACAAAAAAAATACAAACTTTAAAAGTACTTATCTTTTGAATTTTCTTTTAAAAATTAAAAATTAGTACTCAAGAATAAAATAAACCGTGAATATAAAATACCAACCACTTATATTATTATGGCGTCATTTGAACCACTTCCATTATCTTGTATTTCTATTCCTCTAATTTTTCAAAAGGTAGAATATAGATACTTATATTTGACAATAAAGTTGGCATAGAAATTATATCAACTCCCTTGTCAAATGATCTTGCGATGATATGCACGTGATTATTGATTTGTTGAATTCTTCCTTTCTTAATAAATGTATATTAGAACCAAAAGTTAGTAACACGCAAAAAAAATCCACAAACAATAGAGCAGTTATTTAATTTCTTTATGATCAGTTATTCAACTCTTTTGTGGGTTAATAACTTTTTTAATTAAAAAATAAAAATGTATTGTCACTATTTTATCCATAAATTTAATTTGTAAAATAAATTATTTGAGAGCAAATAATGTCTATATAAATTAAACATCAAACTCTGGTATTAGCTGTTAGGAAATTATTTGATTTCCTAACTTATTTGTGGGCAATACATATATTAATTATAATCACAAATTATGCTATTTCAAATTAAATGACTTATATAATGGTGATCTCATTTATTGTTATAAATGCTAAATTGAATAAGTCATTATTACTTTTGATTTGGAATTAAATGAGAATAAAACCGGATATTATCTTTTGTTCCTTAGATAATTATCTTTTTGGATTTTAGATATATTATCTTTTGGGCTTTAGATACTATTTTATTTGGGCTTAAGGGTTTAATGGGTGCCATACTCAAATATAAATAGACCTTCAGGGTTTCGGTCCCCAATATACCAAAGCCGCCTTTGTTGCTCTTTCCCCATCAAAAGAGTTGCAGTTCAGCCACCTAGGAATATAGAAGGTTTATCAAAAGAGTTGCAGTTCAGCCTCCTAGGAATACAGAAGGCTTTGGTTGAGGAAGATCGAAAGAACCACAAGATCCAAACTCTTCCAATCGTATGATTCATGTTTATGAATTCAGGTACGCTTCCGTATTATGATATATATATTTTTGGTGATTTAATATGGATGATCTGGGATATGAAAATTAATTTATTCCAACATTAGCTTTATATATTAGTATAGATAAGTCGTAATCCGTGCATTAAATGATTACACTTATAATTGAAAAAATATTAAATGATTATTAAAACTGGGTTTTACACAAAATTGACATCTCACCCTGAACATTTTTGTTTAATTACCGTTTCTAATTACACGCAAAAGTAGGAAAAAATTGATACCTCACTCTGGAATTTAATACACTTATAAAATTATTGAGGCCATTTATAATGTATAGATGTTGAGATACAGATATTTTTATTGATTGAGTGGCATATTAACACTTAACACTGTGCTAGTTGGGAGGAAGCAACTTGGCAGAAGTTGTCAGAGTTTGTTGTGGTATGTGTTAGAGTTGGCTTGTGATAGAGTCAGAGCTTAGTTAACGTGATTAATTGGTAATTCTGTAAGTGTAATTTTATTTTTTGGGCTCCGTTTTTTTTGGTATGTCTTATTGTACTTTTTAATGGATTTATGATACAAAATTTTTCGATTATTACTGGTACACAAATGTGAGTATATTAATGAATTTGACTATATATGTTGCTTAAATATTAATTGAATTGGAAATCTGTTATAACTGAGTCCAAGCATATTTAGTTTAGACGGATAAAAATAACAAAAAGAAGGATATTTAGTGATTCTTTGGTGCAAAATAATTTTCTGTGAATATTAAAAAAATGCATTTGATGTTGGAATTTTTTTTCCTAAACATTCACTCTAAGTGGTTTATTTTTTTTAATGTCTTCACTCTAAGTGTTTAAAAAAAAATTTAATGATGCGTTAGTTTTAAATTTTGAAATTTTATCTATTGTGAGATTGTCAACATTAATTACGTACCTTTTTTAATCTGTGCGGTTGAGCAACATATTTAAGAATGAAAAGAATTAATATTTATCACTTAATATACCAAAAGAGTTATATTATTAAAAATAAAGTTGTTATACAGGTTATGTAA
>NC_029791.2:7975104-7975696 GCF_000816755.2 Arachis ipaensis | reverse complement strand
CCTTCTTAAAAAATTCAAACAAATTATATTTGTATAAAATATAATTAAATTAAAGACCTCTTTCTAACACTATATTTTAACTTAATAATATTATTTGAATAATTAATTTTTTTTCTGTTCTATTAGTATATTAAAAAATTTTAAATTGGTTAATTTAAATAGTCCCAAACTGTAAAATAAGAGAATATCTCGAACCTACATTGAGATACTGATGGCAATTCTCAAATATCGCAAAACTGAATAGAATACGATGAGATAGAATGTAATAGAGACAAACAAAAAACAGGTGAAACGAGTTACTTACTTTTAACAGTCAAATTAATTAACTAACATTTGCATCTTCTGTTCTTTCTCCCTCAATAATTAAGAATTAGGGATGATAATGGGGTGAGTAGAGGCGGATTATTGCAATAACCCGCATAAATAAATCCTAACTCATTCAAACGGATACTCGTCCTCGTTCCTATAATTATTAACATTCAACAAATAAAATTAAAATTTAAAATTTATATAACTATTATTACATACATAATATAAATTAAAATAAAAATTTAAATATAATATAATATTATTAATTATTTTATGTATATTA
>NC_029791.2:7972705-7974825 GCF_000816755.2 Arachis ipaensis | reverse complement strand
TTAAATTTTAATTAAAATATATCTATTATATATCTCTAATTTTAGAGTAAAAATATGTCACATGTCACTTTTTCATGGCAATTAGAATCAAATCTTTTCTTTCAAAATTAAAGAATTTTTCTCTTCTCTTTACTAATTTTACAACCAAAATATGCCACATGTCACTCCCTCGTTACAATTGAAATCAAATCTTTTCCTCCAAAATTAAAGAGTTCTCCCCTCCTCTCTCTTCCTTTCTCCATCTCTCTCGTTCCTTCAACCACTCCATCTATTTTATATATCATTATCAATATCAATAATTAATTACTAATTTGACAATCAAAATGTGCAACATGACATTCTTTAATTGCATTAAAATTAAAATATTAAAATTGAAATTGAAATATACCTATATTATGTATCATATATTACTATCTAATTTAATAATTAAATGTGTCACTGTCATATACTCACATGACACTCTCTTATTAAAATAATTTAATGATCAAATGTGTCACATGACACTCTCTTATTAAAATTGAGAGAAAATATTTTTTTTCAAAATTAATAAACTCTCTTCCTAAATTAATTTTGAATTAATTTTATAGCTATTTGTATAATTTTTTTATACTAATATCTAATTATATTTTATATACATAGAGAGAAAAAAAATATTATTTTTAAATAACAAGTATAAAAATTAATTATTTCTATTTGTGCAACAGACTTAAGTGACTTCTTCAATTATCCTCTTCCCCACCCTAACACCTTTTTTCAAACTATTCCATGGTCCAAAAATGAATGAACAAAGAGACCTATAACCCAAATTCACCAACTCACCATTTTGTCCGTTACGGAGGCCAACACACAGAGGGATGAGTCGCATTTGGCTTCACCATCAAGCCGTGGCTTAAGGGGACAATTGCTGGCAAAAGTCTGCTCCATTCTGCAACGACAGTATATGCGTCAACCAAATAATGAATCTCTGTATATTTGTATCAATTTTAATCTGTACCGAAGAGTAACCCTTAAATTGATTGTATATCGATAATTACCAGTGCATTAAAAAATTTGCTTAAAATTTATTTAAATTTATTTTATATCACACTTAAAATATATAATCCTTTGCTTATATATCAATTTTTTAATCTGTGCCATGCCACATGTTATTACATTTTTGTAAAATATATTTATATTACATTTCGCCCTCAAACACTCGTTCCCGCTCTCTCCTAACAACATATATGAGTTTTTAACAACTAAAATTTATTATGTATTATTTTTCAGTATTAATTGATCAAATCATCAAACATATCTATTTTAAAAATTTTTAAATTAAATTATAATTCAATTGGATTGATTTAAATTTGAAAAATAAAAATAATTGTTTGTGAGAGATTGATATAAATTAGAATGATGGGAAGAGAATTGAAATGTTTATTTTTCATGTGGATAGTGGGACATAACGTGAGAGATAAACGTTTCAATTCTCTTCTCACTATTCCATCAGCTCTTTTGAGTATTAAACATATCAATTTTAATCTCTTTTATCAACTTTTTTATGTACTAATTACATGCTAAAAGTTTGGATTATTGATAATGAGGAATGCTAGGGGGTCAGCAATTTTGGTGTTTTGTAACCATCAATTGGCCATCAATAGTGTTTTTAATGGTGTGAGATTACATCTAATGGTGGGAGATCACTCACTTTTATTTTGATAGTTAAGTGCTGGTCAGAAAACACAAAAATTACTAACCCTCTAGACTTTTTCATTGATAATATTAATATTTTTTATTATTTTTAATTTAAAAAAAAAGTACATGTATCTCGTTTATAGTGACTGTAAACGAGATATACACGTTTCGCGTCTATCTATCTTATCTCGTTTATACGATAAATGAGATAAATGCAAAATTATCTCGTTTACAGTGTAAACGAGATAAAAAAAATATTTATTTTGGTAAATATTTTTTAAATTATTTATTTCGGTAATTATTATAATTAATTTATTTATTAAAATAAAAATCCTATTAAATATTCTTAATAATAAAATATATTTTTAAAAAATTTTAAATAATTACCAAATAGTTGTTTTTTATTTTATTTAATTAGTCTTTTATATTTTATTTGATTTCAAAAT
>NC_029791.2:7972247-7972687 GCF_000816755.2 Arachis ipaensis | reverse complement strand
AATTGACCTTTTATATGTTATTTAATTTTAAACTCAACTCTTTATTTTATAAATTATTATTCTATTATTTATCATCTATTTTATCTTCATAACTTTATCGTTAACAATTTAAAACGGTAAAGAAATAGAACATCTATTAATAATAACCGTAATTCTAGTTTGATATGTTTTATGAATATATAATGTGATCCGTCCCTTAAAACTCTGTCTAAAACACAACCTTAGAATCGAAAACCGCGTCCCCACAAAATCTCCCACTAAACCACTAAAATCCAAACTCCGGGATATTAGCCAAACAATTTCGAGAAAAAAGCAACAGATACAAATAACCGCCACCAAACAAACTTAATAAAAAAGGGTGACTCACCAAGTCACAGGTACATTCTCTTTGAATAAACTCACACTTACTCACTTGAGTGTTGGAGTTCCTTTATAAGTGT
>NC_029791.2:7966889-7971978 GCF_000816755.2 Arachis ipaensis | reverse complement strand
GTTATTGTATTTTAGTAAGGGTTGAACTCCTTAGGTTGATGTATTTTTTGTAGCCATGTTTTGCTTTCATGATTCTGTTTCTATATTTACTGGTTTGTTTCACATATTGTTATTACCTCTATTGATTGAATGGGGTAGGAGTAGAACTTAATAAATCGTGGGGATGAATTTGCTGTCACTTATACATGTGTAGGGATTAATTTGATGTCACTTATGTATGTGTAGGGACTATTTTGATGTCACTTATGTAAGGTGAGGGACCATTTTGGGTCCCGATATTGTAAGTTATTAATTTTAGTGGTTTCGTACAGGGGCTAATCACAGCTGTGCAGGAGGTCTTCCCTGATGTCCACCACAGATTTTGTGTATAGCACTTGCGGAGAAAATTCAATAAGCAGTGGAAAGACAATGAACTTAGAGGATTACTGTGGGAGTGTGTAATATCTACTGCTCAAGAGGAATTTATTGAGGGGATGATGAAAATCCAGAGAGCTAAAAAGGAAGCATGAGAGTACCTTTTCAAATGACGAAGAGATGCATGGAGTCGGGCCTTCTTCCCCTCCCAACCAAAATGTGACAACATATGTAACAATGCTTGCAAAGTATTCAATGCCAGAATCAAGGAAGTAAGGGCCAAGCCAATTATCACACCACCAGGTACTTCAACTATTACTCCACCCATCATGACCCACTCAAATCACGTTCAACAATGGCAGCTCAACAATGGCAGAGAAAACGAAGGAGAGCAGAGAAAAAGAAATAGAGTGGTTTATGATAATAAATTGGGGATTAGGGTAATAAAATAATTCAGGGACTAAATTGAGTTAAAAAATGATAACAGCCACGTCAGATATCCAACGTGGCGCCTCTCCATACACGTCAGCGCGCCGTTAGGGAATATTCTCCGGAAAATGCTTCAGGGACGACCGTGAACCACATGTGTTAAATTCGGGGATAATATTGAGGCCATTGCAAGTTTAAGGACCACTTTGAGGGTCGAGTGCAAGTTTAGGGACCATTCTGAGGTTTAACTCAATCAGAATCACTATACCCAAAAAGATAGTTCAGCATTACATGGTTTGACTAAGGAAGCAAAAATAAAAGAGACAGTGGGTAACATTATGAAGAATAAGAAACAATAAGAATACAAGGACAATAACATTGTACTAAAGACAACAGAGGATCAAATTTTAGAAGTTGTAGAGCAAAAAACAAAAATGTATGAACAACGTAGGTTAGTGAAGTAGCTACAAGGACAACAGTGATAGTGGAGCAAAATGGAAAAACAATGTATGTCAAGGAAGACAGCTACAACGGGCAGAGAAGAAAAATGAAGAGGTAATGAACTAATTTGATGAAACAAGTTTTTCACTATATATGTCAAGGAAGACAGCACTCACTAGAGCGAAAACTAACCATCCAGATAGGGTTGGAAGTGAGCCGAGCTAGACTAAACTCAAGCTTGGCTCACGAAAATTAAGCTTGGCTCACGGCTCGACTCATTAACAATCGAGCCTATTTCGTAAGTTTAAGTTCGGCTCAACGAAAGCTCACGAGTTGGCTCAAATAATAGGAATATAATCTATAATTCTATATCAATAAATTATAATTTATATATATTAAAAAAGATCAATTTTATATATTGTCTATCTATCAATTATAAATTTTTTATTTATGTCTTACATCAAAATTATATGTAATAAATAAATATAAAATTTTAAATAATTAAGATCATTAATATATATAATTATATATTACTATTTCATATGTATATATATAATATTAAGAGTATAGATTAGATGCATATAAGATATGTGTATTAATAATTATATATATAATCGAGTCAGCTCACGAGCTAATGAGTTAAACTTATCCAAGCTCAAGCTTGACTCATTTAATTTATGAGTTTAATTTCAAGCTCAATAATATTATATATATAATCGAGCCAGCTCACGAGTTAATGAACTGAGCTTATCGCTCAAACTCAACTCATTTAATTTATGTGTTTAAATCCAAGCTCAAGCTCGACTCACCAGCTCACGAGTTCAACTTATCGAGCTAGTCATAAGTCGAGCTCACTGGCTCATGAGCTGGTTTGACTCACTTCCAGCCCTACATCCAGATACCTTGTACAGTAACCATCCATCTTATGTACTAGTTGAAACTGAAATTCAGCAAGATTTTTCGCGTTAAAATAAAAACAAATAAAACCAGCAACAGCAGCACCTTGTTCAATTCATTCCAATGCATTTAGATTTCAACCATGGTCTTCAGAAGCAGAACAATCAAGTAACTCAATAAAATCTATTGCATGAAACCATAGTAATCAACTAACCTTTGGATGCAGCGACGACGGTGGAGAGCTCCCCCGATTAGGGGATTTTGGGGTTAATGGGTTCTGGTCGAACAGCAACAGAAGAAGAAGCCTGGCCATGATTTGGTGTCCCTCCGATAGCAGGTTGACGACAGCAACGGTGGAGACGACTTCAGCGGCGACGAGTACCACGGGGTGGGACGCAACAGAAGGCGATGGCAGAATGCGACCAACAGGGTGGATACTGGCGCGTGAGATAGAGGCGACCCAACCACCAAGAACGCGCGACGGGAAAGATGAGGGCCTGCCTCCACGGTGGTTGTCGGCGATCGACACAGAGACGCGCCACGGAGACACACACATGCAAGAGAGGCGGAAGCTGCACTCCCATGAGGTTGGATATTCGGTGGAAAAGGCGGTGGGTGGGTGCCGTTTTGGAGGAAAGAGGATTTGGGGTGAAAAAGGGATTGTAATTAGGGTTGAATGGTTGGTTTTGTGAAATAAGTGAATTATGATTCTTGAGTTTAGGATAATCTTTGGGCTAGTTTTGATGAGAAAGTATAAAAAGTTAATGGAATATCTGTACAATGTGTACAATAGGGGTTTAAGGATGTTTGATTCAGTAGGATATCAGATGTTTATTATCCCTGGTATCTGAATGGTTATTTTGGATAGTATGAGTGTATTGTGTTTGAGAAATTAGTAGTATTTTACTCTGGATGTTCATTTTTTAACTTATATTGGACTAAATAAATAGTTCATTGTACCCATTGTATAAATACTTCATTGGCTTCCTAGCAGAATTCAATTTTTATTATTTATCTTTGTTATAATTAGTCTATTATATATATTGTAAAGATTTTTTTATTGTCTTTTTAGTATAATTTATTGTAAAATTAAGATTCAGTTTTTATTATTTTTTTTGAATTGAAGTATTATCGTAAGAAGAAGAAGAAACAAGGTGAATCATTTGAGAAGAATTTATATAAGAAATTGTATGTTTGATTTGTTCGATTGCTTAAAAATTAGAAAAGCATTTCGTTGTGAATATAATTAATTAAAAAAATCTTTCAATCACTTGATTGTTGTTTATATATAAAAAAAAGAATACATTTTGAGGGACAGGCCAACCATCTAAAGCATGATCTTGTCATTTAACGACATACTATACTGTTTTCTCATGCTCGATATGTAGTAGTGGAGTTGCATGACATTAAAAAATATTTTTACAATCATAAATTATCTAAGATAGATGATTTTTATTGTACATTTACTTTAATCAAATATCCATTAAACTCTCGGTATTTCTTATCCAACATGTATTTTTAATTTGTATACTCTAATACACTATCTTTCTTGTGTTAATACTCTAATCCCTTTTTGAGATTTATAGATTCTATCATTTATAATAATCAATTTCTATTCAGTTTAAAAGTAGCTTCTAACACATTTCTATCTCTAAATCAACCCTCTAATTACTACTTGAAATTTACACATTCTGATAATGTAAATAAACAAGATCTAGCTGAATAAACAAAACTAACACATATTTTTTATTACATAAAATAAAATAAAATTTAAATTTTATTTTACTAACTTCATTATGCACGCTACCAGCAATATGTGCGACACCATCTAAGCAATATATTCAATTCGGGTCGTCCTCCATTTTGCTAGACTGGGTCGCTTTTTCTAGATTTGGTGTGGTATGGGGTGATGAAATGTAATTCGAATGAAGTGAATTCGAATTATATACAGAAACTCTCCATGTAAATTGAAACAGGGCATATAGATTTATATAAACCCTCTGTCCTATATAAATCGAATTAGGCTGGTTAGATTTAACATCACCTAATTCGAATTACTATGGGCACAAAACTATTGACTAATTCGAACTAGCCTCATTCAAATTATTATGGACAATTTCAAAACCGTGTGTTTGCTAAATCTGCTTAGCCTGATTCGATTTACATGCAGGAGTGTAAATCTAAATTACCTAATTCGATTTATTTGAAATCAAAACCTCTCCTAATAAATCTATGCAGCCTAATTTAAATTACTACTAGTATTTGTAATTCGAATTACTCTGATTCGATTTACATAAAGAATCTCTTTAGGAGATTTACGTTTCAATTTTTGATTTGGGTGATACAGGTAATATTAGGCTTCATTTAGTTTATCCAAGTACTTTACCCAAATTCTCAAAATATCTAATCAATTTTTTTTTTCAACCAATCAATCGGATAATTCAATCAATCAATTGGATCTCTCAATCAATCAATTGGATATGTAATAAAATCGATTGATTAGGAGAAAAACTGAATTTTTTCTAGTGAAATAATCGATTGTTATAAAAGAAAAAAGATTTTCATTCACTAACCAATCAAATTACTTGAATGAAAAAATCAATTATTTTTCTGCAAGTTGTGAAAGGGGAAGAATTTTTATTTACTAACCAATTGATTACTTAAATGGAAAAATTGATTGTTTTTCTACAAATTGTAATTTTACCTACTACGAAAAATACATTCCTAGCAATTGATAAACAATGATCAGGATAACTGCAACAAATTAATAATTACAGCGAATCATATATAATTACAATTATAAAATTGGATAATTGAAGAAGAAATTGAAAATAGATTATGAAATTATTAATTTTAATATTGAAAAAGATAAGAAAGTTTTCAAACTCAAAATAAAATTGAGAAAGTAATTGAAAATATAGAATAAAAATATTGAGATAGTAATTATTAAATTACAAGATAGCTATAA
>NC_029791.2:7945891-7966778 GCF_000816755.2 Arachis ipaensis | reverse complement strand
AATAAATAAAATTAAAGAATAATTATTTAATAATTATTAAAAATGTAAAAATATATTTTATTACTAAGACAATTTAATAGTCTAAAACTTTGGAGACCATTAAAATCATAAACGAATCACATTATGAGGTAATACAGTTATACGAAGTACGGCCATTGCTAAGGTGTCGTGAATAAAAGAGAAATACATAAATTTGTGTACATTCATAAAAGTGACGGCACCTGTTGTGATATATAGCATAAATTTACTGTAATAATAATATAATAGAGAGAGTAAATTATCAAAAATGAATCTAAATTATTTTATCGTTGACAAAATATTTTTAAATTTTATTATTGATAAAAAAATTAATTACAATAAACAATAAGTCAATAATTAAATCAGAAAATAAACAAGTCAAGATTAACTCAGACAATTAACAACAATTAACTAATTAACTCAGAAAATAATTATAAACAGAAAAAAAATAATTCATGAATACTAAACAGTAGACTTCGAAACTTGAGGGTAAAATGTTTAATGATAAAATACAAACGTAATTCATGCATATTACCTATAGTAGGTATGATATTGGTATTGATATTGCATAGTATTCTTCTTAATTATTAAGTATCTGTTCATATGACAAAAATATATATGTTAACCAGTCACTCAATTATATGTATTGATGCCAAGGCATCTTAGACTAGTTTCACTAGCCTTTTTTCTTTTATTTTTACTAGTTTTATGCACTTTTTTGAGTTATAAGTAAGTATTTGGATAAGGATTTCATGCACACCTTGATTCATGCAAACTTGGTTATTTATGTGCTTTTCATAAGATTTTATGCAACTTTTGTTGATGATTTGGTGATGCAAAGATCTTGTGAATTATAGCAAACTTTGATGCAAATGTTTGGTTAATGATAGGTGAGAAGGAGGCTAAGAAAGGGAAGGCAAAGAAGCAACAAGAAGGCCATGGAAGGAAGCAAAGGGAAGCAATGCTGGAGCCAAAGTTGGCGCTCCAACATTGCCTCAAATGTTATACTCAAGAGGTGCATAGTTGGAACCAAAGTTGGAGCTCCAACTATGCCTCAAACGTTGACCAAGAAAGGTGTGTAGTTGAAGTTGTAGTTGGACCTCCAACTACAACTCCAACTACTAAAGAAGGCAACGTTTGAGCTCCAAAGTTGGACCTCAAACTTCACCCCAAATATTGCAAGAAAAAAGGGGCTGTAGTTGAAGTTGTAGTTGGACCTCCAACTACAACTCCAACTACAACTATGGTGTGCAACGTTGGAGCCAAAGTTGGTGCTCCAACGTTGCTAGCAACGTTAAGGGTGAGAGGGTGCCAACGTTGAAGGCAACGTTAGGGGGTCTAACGTTACCTCTAACGTACGCGATGGATTTGGAGTTTTGAGATTGGAAAAATGCGCATTGACGTGTATGCGTGGGTCACGCCTACGCGTGGATGAAGATTTTTGGGCATATGGCGCGTACGCGTGAGTCACGCGTACGCGTGGTTAAGATAACGTTTGCGCTTGAACGTTGGGTCCAACGTTGAGCCCAACATTGGGTTAAACTTTTGGGCCAACGTTCCAGCCCCCTTGGGCAAAGTTTGACCCAATGTTTGAGCTCCAACATGGACTCCAACGCCAATCAAACTCCAATGCAAAAAGCACCCATGCAGAGTATGAATGTTAATTTCCAAACTTCTCCATTAAAGTCACTAAAGGCCACTTCCAACTAGCTTCAACAAAAGCCAAAAGGGGCCAGTCCAAGTACTTGAAGATTGGAGGGAGAAAGCGTATAAATAGATTAGAGTTTAAGTTAGAAAGGGGGGGTCACTCTCCATTTTCAGAGCTATGAACAACTAAACCCATTTCATTGGGTTAGGGAGCCCTGTTGTAATTCAATGGATCAATAATAGTTTTCATTCTTGTTCTTCTTTCTTTTCTCTTGATTTCACTAGAAAGCTTTCGGTCTTCATCCAATTGGGTAGTTGTCTTGAAAAAGAAGCTATTCATAATTGGATCTCCTTTAAACCTTGGGAGAGGAATAAGGAGATCATGCTAGAAATGCTTTCTCATGTTGGACCGAATTGGAGTTTGGATGGATATAGTGACATATAATCCTACTAACACTTTGATTTGGAAATGCATGTGGTATAATCAGTGACCATACTTCATCTCTTTCCATGAGCAATTAAATCAAGGAATTGGGTAATTGTTCAAGCTTAGAGAGATTGGGTTGCCAAGGAATTGGGATCCAATCACCTAAGATTGCCAAGGAGATCAATGAATGCATTGATTGAGGAAGAGATGAGAATGAACTTGATCCGGAGAATGCAACATCTCCTAAGCCCAATGAACTCCCCATTTCTGATCTACCCATTCTCTTTATTTTCTGCTATTTATTTTCATGCTTAATCAGCCATTACCATTTATTTTCCTACAATTTAAGATTCTGCACTTTAATTTCTTGCTATTTACTTTTCGTCATTTCCGATTCCATGCAATTTACTTTTCCTGCCATTTAATTTTCTGCACTTCCAAATTCAAATATGCTTAGTTCATCTAGAATAACCCTCCAATTAAAGTTGATCAATCAACCAATCCCTGTGGGATTTGACCTCACTCTACTGTGAGTTTTTACTTGACGACAATCCGGTGCACTTGCTGGTGAAAATTTGTTGAGAGACAAGTTTTTGTGCATCACGTATCCTGCAACTCACCTTTTTCTCATCACTCCACGTTACTCATTTTCCACCACTTGTTCACAATACATGTTCACCACAAGTTTCTGAAATGAAACATAAGTAGAGAAAGCAAAAGGGAAAGACAGAAGGGGGGTTTAGAGGGAAGGGAAGAAAGGGAGGAGGAAGGAACGGCGCAGGTTAAAGCCTCACCGTTGTCATTGTTGCACGAGGGAAGAAGGAGGCTCGCAGTGGAGTGAGAGAGAAAGCTAGGCGCGACAAAGCCACCAAGCTGTCACCGTTGCTGGATCCATGACTGCTGCCGAGGTTTCTGTCGCTATTGTTTCAGCGTCACCGTCATGGGTAGTGTAGTCATCGCTATCAAACCCTAGCCATCATAGTCACGCCCGTCGCTGGAAGTCGTTAGCGTCGCCGCTGTTTGGCGTTGGAAGGGGATCTCATCGCCACGCTAGAGTCGTTGCCGCTGTCGAAGGAGCCACTGCCACCGAACCCTACCGTAACAGATAGGGCTTGCTATCGAAGATTTGACCTTTACCATTTTGTTGGGACTACTACCCTCGCCAAACAGAATCGAGAAGAGGGAGCTTCGCTGGAGTTCATCGCAGAGCCGCCATCACCTTCCATAACTGCTTTCATCGCCATACCTCTCCCACTAGGAGCCAACACTGCAGCTGTTTCTAATAGTTATGGTCTGACTTTTTCTTTGATTCGGGTTCATTTACACATTTTATTGTCATTGCTATGTTTGTTCTGAATTGATTCTAGTATATACATTGTCTTGAAATTCCCAGGGCTGTAACTTCTTTTAATTTCCATCCAATTTGAATCCTCTGTTTTGCTGCAACCATGATTATTGCCATGAGAGCAAGCATTGCTGTCATTCTGGTTGCGTGGGAGTCACCACTGCTGACATGAAACTAAAAGGGAAGGGAGTTGTCACGTTTAATCTATGTGAACTCGGTTAATCAAGGTAGGGAATTTTATTTTGAAATTAACTATTTTAATTTATGAATGCCATGGAAGTCTAGTGGGTATTTACAAATAATTTATGATTGTTTGAAATGACTGAATGATAAGTTTGAGTTGTATTTGTGACTGATGAGCGGATAATTTATATGCTTTTTGGCATTATTTTTACATAGTTTTTAGTATGATTTAGTTAGCTTTTAGTATATTTTTATTAGTTTTTAAGCAAAATTCACATTTCTGGACTTTACTATGAGTTTGTGTGTTTTTGTGTGATTTCAGGTATTTTCTGGCTGAAATTGAGGGACCTGAGCAAAAATCTGATTCAGAGGCTGACAAAAGACTGCAGATGCTGTTGGATTCTGACCTCCCTGAACTCGAAGTGGATTTTATGGAGCTATAGAACTCCAAATGGCACGCCCTCAATTGTGTTGGAAAGTAGACATCCAGGGCTTTCCATCAATATATAATAGTCTATACTTTGCGTGAGTTTTGATGATGTAAAATGGCATCAAAACGCCAGTCCTCTGCCCTTTTCTGGCGTCAAAACGCCAGAACTGGCATAAAAGTTGGAGTTAAACGCCCAAACTGGCACCAAAGCTGGTGTTTAACTCCAAAGAAGACCTCTACACGTGAAAGCTTCAATGCTCAGCCCAAGCACACACCAAGTGGGCCCGAAAGTAGATTTCTGCATCACTTACTTATTTTTGTAAACCCTAGTAACTAGTTTCATTATAAATAGGACTTTTTACTATTGTACTAGGGGTCTTTTTCCCTATTTTCGAATTCACATGCTATTTGAGGAGGCTGGCCATTTGGCCATGCCTAGACATTGTTCTTATGTATTTTCAACGGTAGAGTTTCTACACACCATAGATTAAGGTGTGGAGCTCTGCTGTTCCTCGAGTATTAATACAAAGTACTATTGTTCTTCTATTCAATTCATGCTTATTCTTATTCTAAGATATTCATTCGCACTTCAATCTGATGAATGTGATGATCCGTGACACTCATCACCATTCTCACTTATGAACGCGTGCCTGACAAACACTTCCGTTCTACCTGCGAAAGCTAGAGTGTGTATCTCTTGGATTCCTGGTCCACGACGCATGGTTGTCTCAGCTGACAACCGAGCCTTCCATTCCGTGAGATCAGAGTCTTCGTGGTATAAGCTAGAATCCATTGGCAGCATTCTTGAGATCCAAAAAGTCTAAACCTTGTCTGTGGTATTCCGAGTAGGATCTAGGATGGGATGACTGTGACGAGCTTCAAACTCGCGAGTGTTGGGCGTAGTGACAGACGCAAAAGGATCACTGGATTCTATTCCAACATGATCGAGAACCAACAGATGATTAGCCGTGCGGTGACAGGCACATTTGGACCATTTTCACTGAGAGGGCGGGAAGTAGCCATTGACAACGGTGATGCCCAACATACAGCTTGCCATAGAAAGGAGTATGAAGGATTGGATGAAGGCAGTAGAAAAGCAGAGATTCAGAAGGAACAATGCATCTCCATGCACTTATCTGAAATTCTCACTAATGAATTACATAAGTATCTCTATCTTTACTTTATGTTTTATTTATCTTTTCACTTATCAAAACTCCATAACCATTTTAATCCGCCTGACTGAGATTTACAAGGTGACCATAGCTTGCTTCAAGCCGACAATCTCCGTGAGATCAACCCTTACTCACGTAAGGTTTATTACTTGGACAACCCAGTGCACTTGCTGGTTAGTTATGCGAAGTTGTGAAAAAGAGTTGAGATTACAATTGTGCGTACCAAGTTGTTGGCGCCATTGTGTATCACAATTTCGTGCACCAAGTTTTTTGGCGCCGTTGCCGGGGATTGTTCGAGTTTGGACAACTGACGGTTCATCTTGTTGCTCAGATTAGATAATTTTCTTCTTGTTTTAACCATTATTTTATTTTCAAAAAGTTTTCAAAAATCTTTCAAAAATTTTCTTCTTTTTCGTTTTTCTAGAAATAATTTTCGAAAAATCCAAAAAAATTTATAAAATCTTAAAAACTCAAAAATATTTCATGGTTCTTGTTTGAATCTAGGGCCAAAATTTAAGTTTGGTGTCAATTGCATGATTTTAATTGTCTTGCAATTTTCGAAACACATGCATTGTGTTCTTGATGATCTTCAAGTCGTTCTTGATGAATTGCCTTGTTTGATCTTTATGATTTATTGATTTGCACTGCATGATGTTCTACATATGCATTCTTGCATTCATATAGCCCAGCACATGAGAAAGTTCTGAGTTTGGTGTCCTCCATGTTTTCTTTCATTAAGAAAACTGAGTTCTTAATGTTCATCCTAATCTTCAAGATTGTTCTTGGTGTTCATCTTGATGTTCATAATGTTCTTGCATATATCTTGTGTTTTGATCCAAGAATTATATGTTTTGACTCATTTTGTTGTTTTTCAAAATTGAAAACATATCTTCTTGAATAAAGGGTTTAGCAAAATGAAGATCCAAGAACATAAAGCAGAGGAATTACAGAGAAAAAGCTGGGCGTTCAAAATGCCCAGTGAAGAAGGAAAACTGGCGTTTAAACACTAGCCAGGGTACCTGGCTGGGTGTTTAAACGCCCAAACCATGCAGCGATTGGGCGTTAAACGCCTAAAACATGCAGCTCCTGGGCGTTTAACGCCAGGATGACACAAGGAGAGGAATTTTGTTTTCAAATCAAATCTTTTTCAAATCTTCATTTTTTTTCAAAATCAAATCTTTTTCAAAAATCAAATCTTTTCCTCATATTTTCGAAAATCTTGATTCAAAAATTTCAAGTTTGTTACTTTCTTGTTAAGAGAGATTCAACATTTGAAATTTAGAATCATATCTTTTAGTTTCTTGTTAATCAAGTCATTAACTTTTTAAAAGTCAAATCTTGTTAATTTTATCTTTTCATCCATATCTTTTTAAATCATATCTTTTTCAAATCACTTTTTTTTTAATTCTAATTTCAAAATCTTTTTATAACTTCTTATCTTTTTCAACTTTATTTCTTATCTTTTTCAAAACCACAACCAATTTTTCAAAAATTTATTTTAAATTTTATTCTTTTTATTTTCGAAAATTTCCCCCTCTCTTATCTTTTCTATTTAAACACTAACATTCCTCCTCCATTGTCAATTCGAACTCCATCTCTCTCTGTGTGTTCGAATTCTTCCTTACCTCCCTCATTCTTCCATTCTTGTTTTCCTCTGACATCTCAAGGAATCTCTATACTGTGACATAGAGGATTCTATATTTTCTTTGTTTTCTTCTCTTTCATATGAGCAGGAACAAAGATAAAGGCATACTTGTTGAAACTGATCCTGAACCTGAAAGGACTATGAAGAGGAAGCTAAGAGCAGCTAAAGCACAAAACTCTGAAGAAGACCTCACTGAAATTTTTGAAAAGAAAACAGCAAAAGAAATAATTATGGCCGAACCAAATAACAATGCAAGGAAGATGCTTGGTGATTTTGCTACACCAACTTCCAACTTCTATGGGAGAAGAATCTCAATCCCTGCCATAGGAGCAAACAATTTTGAGCTAAAGCCTTAATTAGTTTCTCTACTGCAACAGAACTGCAAGTTTCATGGACTTCCATCAGAAGACCCTTATCAGTTCTTAACTGAGTTCTTGCAGATCTGTGATACTGTTAAGACCAATGGAGTTAATCCTGAAGTCTACAAGCTTATGCTTTTCCCTTTTGCTGTAAGAGACAGAGCTAGAACATGGTTGGACTCACAACCTAGAGATAGCCTGGACTCTTGGGATAAGCTGGTCACGACTTTCTTAGCCAAGTTCTTTCCTCCTCAAAAGTTGAGCAAGCTTAGAGTAGATGTTCAGACCTTCAGACGAAAAGATGGCGAGTCCCTCTATGAAGCTTGGAAAAGATACAAGCAGCTGACCAAAAAGTGTCCTTCTGACATGCTTTCAGAATGGACCACATTAGATATATTCTATGATGGTCTGTCTGAATTTTCCAAGATGTCACTAGACCACTCTGCAGGTGGATCCATTCACCTAAAGAAAAAGCCTGCAGAAGCTCAGGAAATTATTGAAATAGTTACAAATAACCAGTTCATGTATATCTCTGAGAGGAATCCTGTGAGTAATGGGATGCCTCAAAAGAGAGGAGTTCTTGAAATTGATGCTCTGAATGCCATACTAGCTCGGAACAAAATATTGACCCAACAAGTTAATATGATCTCTCAGAGTCTGAATGGATTGCAAAATGCATCCAACAGTACTAAAGAAGCATCTTCTGAAGAAGAAGCTTATGATCCTGAGAACCCTGCAATGGTAGAGGTGAATTACATGGGTGAAGCCTTTGGCAACACCTATAATCCTTCATGGAAAAATCATCCAACTTTTTCATGGAAGGATCAACAGAAGCAAAGCTTCAATAATAACAATGGTGAAAGAAACAGGTTTAGCAATAGCAAACCTTTCCCATAATTATCTCAGCAACAGACAGAGCATTCTGAGCAGAATCCTTCTAGCTTAGCAAACATAGTCTCTGATCTATCTAAGGCCACACTTAGTTTCATGACTGAAACAAGATCTTCCATTAAAAATTTAGTGGCACAAGTGGGCCAGCTGAGTAAAAGGGTTACTGAAACTCCTCCTAGCACTCTCCCAAGCAATACAGAAGAGAATCCCAAAGAAGAGTGCAAGGCCATTGATATAATCAACATGGCCGAAACCTTAGAGGAGGAGGAGGACGTGAATCCCAATGAGAAAGACCTCAGGAAACGTCCAATGGTCAGTACGGAATCCCCTAATGAGGAACCAAAGGAATCTGAGGCTCATACAGAGACCATAGAGATTCTTTTGGACCTCCTTTTACCATTCATGAGCTCTGATGACTATTCATCTTCTGAAGAGGATGAAGACATTGTTGAATGCTCAATATTTAGGAGCAATCATGAAGCTAAATGCCAAGCTATTTGGTAATGAGACTTGGGAGGAAGAGTCTCTCTTGCTCACCAATGAACTGAATACATTGGTTCAGCAAAATTTACCTCAAAAGAAATAGGATCCTGGAAAATTCTTAATACCTTGTACCATAGGCACTATGACCTTTGAAAAAGCTATGTGTGACCTGGGGTCAGGGATAAACATGATGCCCCTCTCTGTAATGGAGAGAATGGGAATCTATGAGGTACAGGCTGCCAAATTCTCATTGGAGATGGCAGATAAATCTATGAAAAAGGCTTATGGACTAGTAGAGGACGTGCTAGTGAAGGTTGAAGGCCTTTACTTCCCTGCTGATTTCATAATCCTAGACACTAGAAGGGATGAGGATGAATCCATCATCCTTGGAATACCCTTCCTAGCCACAGCAAGAGCTGTAATTGATGTTGACAAAGGAGAGTTGATCCTTCATGTGAATGAAGAATGCCTTGTAGTAAAGACTCAAGGTTCTCTATCTGTAACCATGGAGAGTAAGCATGAAGAGCTTCTCCCAATACAGAGTCAAACAGAGCCCCCACATTCAAACTCTAAGTTTGGTGTTGGGAGGCCACAACCAAACTCTAAGTTTGGTGTTGAGAGATCTCAACCATACTCTGATCATCTGTGAGACTCCATGAGAGCTCACTGTCAAGCTATTGACATTAAAGAAGCGTTTATTGGGAGGCAACCCAATTTTATTTTAATTTTATCTATATTATTTTGTTTTCTTTTAGGTTGATGATCATGTGAAGTCACAAAGACAATTACAAAAATAAAGAAAAAATAAAAAACAACATTGAAAACAGCACACCCTGGAGGAAGGACTTACTGGCATTTAAACGCCAGTATGGGTAGTAAAATGGGCATTTAAACGCCCAATCTGGCACCTTTCTGGGTGTTTAAACGCTAGAATAGGGCACCAGACTAGCGTTTAAACGCCAAAACAGGGCAACAATCTGGCGTTAAATGCCAAAAACACGCAGCAGTGTGGTGTTTAAATGCCTTCTGGCGTTTAAACACCAGAACAGGGCAGCAGACTGGCGTTTAAACGCCAGGATTGCACTCTAAGGAGTTTTGTATGCCCAATTGGAGCAAGGACGAGAATTCTTTGACCCCTCAGGATCTGTAGACCCCACAGGATTCCCACCAACCTCAATTTACTCTCTCTCCTCTTCACACCTTTCTACAACACTCTTCCCCAAAAACTCCCCACCCACCTTCAAAATTCAAAACCATTTCCCTCCCAAACCCACCCAAACCTTTCGGCCACTCTCCTTCCCTTTTTCTATAAATACCCGTCTCCACTCCTTCATTTTCACACATCATACACACTTTCCCCTCCCCTTGGCCGAAACACAACACCTTCCATCTCCTCCATTTTCTTCTTCTTCTACATCTTTCTTTCATTTTTTGCTAAAAGACGAGCAAATATTTTAAGTTTGGTGTGGTAAAAGCATTACTTTTTATTTTTTCATAACCATTTATGGCACCTAAGGCCAGAGAAACCTCCAGAAAGAGGAAAGGGAAGGCAACTACCTCCACCTCTGAGTCATGGGAGATGGAGAGATTCATCTCAAGGGTCCATAGCTCAGTAGTAGAGCATTTGACTGCACAACAAGAGAGCCCACTCATGGACTTCAACAAGAGCATGGGGAATTCCCTCATCAAGAAATCCCTGAGATGCCTCAAGGGATACATTTTCCTCCACACAACTATTGGAAGTAACTAAGGATAGGAGCACCAAAATCACTAGGGATGGAGCAACAAAGGCAAGGAAGAGACATAGAGGAGCTCAAGAGCACCATTGGATCTTCAAGAGGAAGACGCAACCCTCACTAAGATGGACTCATTCCTTAATCTCCTTGTCTATTTATTTTTCTATTTTCGGTTTTTATGCTGTATGTTCTATCTATGTTTGTGTCTTCACTACATGATCATTAGTGTCTAGTGTCTATGTCTTAAAGCTATGAATAATTCCATGAATCCTTCACCTCTCTTTAATGAAAAATGTGCTTAATTACAAAAGAACAAGAAGTACTTGGATTTCAAATTTTATCTTGAAACTAGTTTAATTATTTTGATGTGGTGGCAATACTTTTTGTTCTCTGAATGAATGCTTGAACAGTGCATATTTTTTATCTTGTTGTTTATGAATGTTAAAGTTGTTGGCTCTTAAAAGAATGATGAACAAAGAGAAATGTTATTGATAATCTGAAAAATCATGAAATTGATTTTTGAAGCAAGAAAAAGCAGTGAAAAAAAAATGGCAAAAAAAAAAAGAGAAAGAAAAAGCAAGCAGAAAAAGCCAATAGCCCTTTAAACCAAAAGGCAAGGGTAAAAAGGATCCAAGGCTTTGAGCATTAATGGATAGGAGGGCCCAAGAAAATAAAATCCAGGCCTAAGCGGCTAAATCAAGCTGTCCCTAACCATGTGCTTGTGGCATGCAGGTCCAAGTGAAAAGCTTGAGACTGAGTGGTTAAAGTCGTGATCCAAAGAAAAAATAGTGTGCTCAAGAACTCTGGACACCTCTAACTGGGGACTTTAGCAAAGCTGAGTCACAATCTGAAAAGGTTCACCCAGTTATGTGTCTATGGCATTTATGTATCCGGTGGTAATACTGGAAAATAAAGTGCTTAGGGTCACGGCCAAGACTCATAAAGTAGCTATGTTCAAGAATCAACATATTGAACTAGGAGAATCAATAACACTATCTAAAATTCTAAGTTCCTATAGATGCCAATCATTCTAAATTTCAAAGAAAAAAGTGAGATGCCAAAACTGTTCAGAAGCAAAAAGCTACAAGCCCTGCTCATCTAATTAGAACTAAGTTTCATTAATACTGTGGGATTCATTGTATATTCTCTTCTTTTTATCCTATTTTCTTTTCAGTTGCTTGGGGACAAGCAACAAATTAAGTTTGGTGTTGTGATGAGCGGATAATTTATACGCTTTTTGACATTATTTTTACATAGTTTTTAGTATGATTTAGTTAGTTTTTAGCATATTTTTAAGCAAAATTCACATTTCTGGACTTTACTATGAGTTTATGTATTTTTTTGTGATTTCAGGTATTTTCTGGCAGAAATTGAGGGACCTGAGCAAAAATCTGATTCAGAGGCTGACAAAGGACTGCAGATGCTGTTGGATTCTGACCTCCCTGCACTCGAAGTAGATATTCTGGAGCTACAGAACTCCAAATGGCGCGCTCTCAATTGCATTGGAAAGTAGACATCTAGGGCTTTCCAACAATATATAATAGTCTATACTTTGCGCGAGTTTTGACGATGTAAAATGGCGTCAAAACGCCAGCCCTCTACCCTTTTCTGGCGTCAAAATGCCAGAACTGGCATAAAAGTTGGAGTTAAACGCCCAAACTAGCGCCAAAGCTGGTGTTTAACTCCAAGGAAGACCTCTACACGTGAAAGCTTCAATGCTCAGCCCAAGCACACACCAAGTGGGCCCGGAAGTGGATTTCTGCATCACTTACTTATTTCTGTAAACCCTAGTAACTAGTTTCATTATAAATAGGACTTTTTACTATTGTACTAGGGGTCTTTTTCCCTATTTTCGAATTCGCATGCTATTTGGAGAGGCTGGCCATTTGGCCATGCCTAGACCTTATTCTTATGTATTTTCAACGGTGGAGTTTCTACACACCATAGATTAAGGTGTGGAGCTCTGCTGTTCCTTGAGTATTAATGCAAAGTACTATTGTTCTTCTATTCAATTCATGATTATTCTTATTCTAAGATATTCATTTGCACTTCAACCTGATGAATGTGATTATCCGTGACACTCATCACCATTCTCACTTATGAATGCGTGCCTAACAAACACTTCAGTTCTACCTGCGAAAGCTAGAGTGTGTATCTCTTGGATTCCTGGTTCACGACGCATGGTTGCCTTGCCTGACAACCGAGCCTTCCATTCCGTGAGATCAGAGTCTTCATGGTATAAGATAGAATCCATTGGCATCATTCTTGAGATCCGGAAAGTCTAAACATTGTTTGTGGTATTTCGAGTAGGATCTGAGATGGGATGACTGTGACGAGCTTCAAACTCGCGAGTGTTGGGCGTAGTTACAAACACAAAAGGATCACTTGATTCTATTCCAACATGATCGAGAACTGACAGATGATTAGCCGTGCGGTGACAGCACATTTGGACCATTTTCACTGAGAGGACGGGAAGTAGCCATTGACAACGGTGATGCCCAACATACAGCTTGCCATGGAAAGGAGTATGAAGGATTGGATAAAGGCAGTAGGAAAGCAGAGATTCAGAAAGAACAATGCATCTCCATGCACTTATCTGAAATTCTCACTAATGAATTACATAAGTATCTCTATCTTTACTTTATGTTTTATTTATCTTTTCACTTATCAAAACTCCATAACCATTTTAATCCGCCTGACTGAGATTTACAAGGTGACCATAGCTTGCTTCAAGCCGACAATCTCTGTGGGATCGACCCTTACTCACGTAAGGTTTATTACTTGGACGACCCAGTGCACTTGCTGGTTAGTTGTGCGAAGTTGTGAAAAAGAGTTGAGATTACAATTGTGCGTACCAAGTTGTTGGCGCCATTGTGTATCACAATTTCGTGCACCAGTGACTGAATTTGATGAATATGTGTTTGATTTCTTGATTGTTTAGGAATGCTGAAAGTTCTGATTATTAGCTGGTTATAACGAATATTTGTTGAGTTGTGGTTGTGAATGGTGATAGATTTAGTATTGCTTGTTGAATTGGAAATATGAATTGAGTTTTATGAATTGAGTTTGAATTGAGGCTGTGATTGATGCTAGAAACTCTGGTTATGTCAATGTCTTGGTTGGGTTGTTGATTTGAGAAATTATAAAAGTGAGGGAGCCCGTAAGGGTGGTGAAGACGAATTTTAAGAGGAGGTTCTGTCCGAGTTCTTATAAAAACATATGAAAAAGTGATCTTGTTTTGAAAATCCGATTTATAAGCTTATTTTGAGAAGTGATTCTATGTTGGAAAAAGCTTTAGTTTACATATTTACACATATCGAGAAAAGGGTTTAATATTGAAAAGTTTGATTTATACTTCTAAAGCAAGGAATGACTTGGGTTTAAAACCGTTGGAAAGAGTTTGAGAAAACGTTGGTTTACTTTATTGGTAATGAATAGAGAGTTGAAAATGATTTTGATATGGAACTTGGTTAGCTTTCATATTTATAAATGTTTTGATAATGGATATGGTTTGTTGGATTTATCAGTGATTTTTGAGAATTGAGAATGGTTTGGTGGGGACCCTGGAAGGGTGGCATAGTTCGAATTTTAGAGAAAATACTGTCAAAATTTTTATAAAACTCCAAGACCTTGTTTAAAGTGTTATTTAAAAGAAAATTCGATTTAAGAATGTCATTGAATTTTGATTTATTACATAAAGAGTCTTGTTTTCAATTTGATTTATTAAGAAATGTATAATGTTTTAAATTCAATATTTTGAAAAGATATTTTGTTTTAAGTTATGATATGAGTTCAGTTTGTTAAGGAAAAGAAAGAAAGAGAAAAGAGAACACAACATGTGTGATTATGAAATGATTAAAAGGTCACGAGAGGGTGATGAAAAATAAATAGTTATGGTGCCAATGAGAAAATGTTAAGTCGTGTGCTTTATATATGAATGACTGTGTACGGATGCCCGTAAATGTGGAATGGCTTCTAGGAACATGGGTCACATGCTTTAGCTGGAGAATTAGCGCCTGTAAGTACTTGCAGATATCATGTTCGACATACTTCAACTGGAAAATCAGCGACCGCAAGAAGTGGAAACTTGTAGAGGTTATGTCGTTGGAATGCCTTAACCGACTTGCGAGTTGGATTGTGTCGGGTGCGGGTCGAAAACGACAAATGAGCTCGTTACCTACGTTAGCGATAGACATGCATCATGTTGTTTGTACATTTGTATTTGGTTGTGTTTGCTTGTATTACTTCTCTGTGATTGTGCTGTTTGACTTCTTTGTGTGTTGGTTTGGACTCTTACTTGTGCTATCGGTTCACGAATGTATTGAGGTGAAATGTTGTGGTTGAGAAATGATTGTGGTTGAAAGATGGTTAATATGACTAATTTTGTAATTAAAATCTATTTTGAGTTTAGAAATTTAAAGAAAAGTAATTAATTATCTAAAATAAAACTAAAAATATTTTCATGTACTTAATAAAAAGGATTTCAAAGGGTTTGACAAAGATAGTTTATTAAGCAAAGTTAATTATTTGCATGTTAATCATTACTTTTACGGCATTTCCATTCTCTACTAAGAACGTGTGGTTTATTCTCACCCCAAAATCTTCCATCCTTTCAGTGACACAGGTTCGAAGACTCAGTATGAAGCCACAGATGAATAGTTGGAATTGTTTATAAATTAAGTTGTTTTCATAAAATTCTCTCATCTTTATTGATTAGGATTTTATTTTATCTAAAGGGATAGGTATTGTATTCGAGTTTTATATTGAATTTATTTGTATAGCATTTATTATTAGTAGTAATTATGTGATTACTGTTACTTGGTGATCTTTGATATATGATTTTAATTAATAAAAACAAAATTTGCAGGCATTTTCTTAAAAATTGAAACGCGACATTGAACTAAAGGCTCAATACTAAATAGTTAATAAGGAAAACGAGTTAGTAATGCCTTACTTTTGGTACGATTATGATGTACTGGAAGTTGGGTAGTTACAAATTGAGATAGTATTTTGTAAATACATAATTATCTTGAATATATTAACCATTTCTTACTTTCTGATCGTCTGGAAAAAACAAAAGAAACATCTTGTTCTTTTTTCAGCAATTTTTAATCTCTAAGAGACTTCTCAGTAGGATTCGAACGTAGATGCCTCACAGAAAAAAGGACACTGGTGGAGGAGTTGCGGTGGTTTGTGGGAGAGAGAGAGGAGAAACTAAGAGAGAAGTTCAAAAATGAGGGGGAGGGGGAGAGTTTGCGGTCCGACGGTAATGATCGCGCTATTTTTTCTTTTTTTTTTCTTTAATTATTATCGTCAAATTTACTGTTAGAAAACTGAATCTGACAGTAATCTTTTTATCTGACGAATTTATTATCAAATTTGTCGATAAATTTGCCGGTAAATTCGTTGCTAACGTCCAATGCTAAATCTAATGGTATTCAATATTTTTCTTATAATGGTAAATCATATGAACAAAGAAATAATAGAATGATCCAACATCTAAGTGAACAATGTTTATATAATTATGTTTGAAGGTAATAATAATAATTTGTCAGTATTGCCAGTGATATATTATTAGTCACGTGACTAATAATTTTAATTTGTTGACATAGCTAGGGAGAAAAAAAGGTTGATTTTTTTTTCAAAGATAATAGATTATATTTCATTAATTATTGAAAAATAAAATACAAAGATATTTAAAAGCAGGACAACATAATAAAAGATGGAGATTTTTCGAAATAATACACTGAAGGTATTCATCCAGCAGTGCATGGTCGAAAAACGAAGAAAAATCTTAAAGAAGAAAGAATGATAGATCAAATTGAATGAAACTAAGAGTTTGCATCATGGAGATGACGATCTAAACTGGGAGTTCTTTGGATTTCAGGGAGCAACGTGACAGAGCTTGCTAGAATGGCAGACGGCATTGAAGTAGAACCTTCAAAAATTAATTGGTTGCGAGCTTTCCAGCAGTTCCAGCAAATGATGGCAAGCAATTGAGGATTACGGTCAGCATTCTTCAACGGGTTAAGCATCTTTGTTGATGTAGTCCACTCTGTCCAAAAGTCGTTAGGACTCTGAGGGCGAAGACAGTCAAGAAGATAACTCTGAGACCATACTTCTTTAATTTTAGAGCAATCAATCAGAAAATGACTGATTTTTTCTATTGCTTCATGACAGCAGGGGCATATTGGCGATATAGATGGGATGCGGTGATGAATCAGAGCAAGCATCGGAAGCCGGCCATAGAGGGATTTCTAGATAAATAGCTTAATTTTGTGAGGCAAGTTCAATTTTCATAGATCAATTCACGGTTTTTTCTGCTGTACATAATTAGGGTAAAGCTCCAGAGGTGGATGGTAAAATAAATAGCCAATTTTGTAATCTGAAACTGTATCATATTGCTTGGATTTGTTCAAATCCCATTGCAATTTGTCCTTACTCTACTGAATTTTAATTGACGAAATCCTGTCTGCAATGTCTTGGGAAAATAATTCTTGAATGAAGTTCTGATTCCAATTCCCGCCTTTAGTAATTAGATCTTTAACTCTTGGAACCAACTCATAAATAGACTGTCTGTTTGGCATGTCAGAGATCATTAAAGGATACGAAAGAGGCAGCCAAGGATCCTCAAAAGTTCGGATATTCTCTCAAGTACCCACAGCCCAATTAAGACCTTTTTGAACAATCTTTCGGTCTTCCAGTATGCTCCTCCATCCCCAAGAAGGTAAGACTCCAATTTCTGCCGTTATAGCATTACCATTGCTAAAGTATTTACCTCTTAGGATTTTAGATAATAGAGAAGTAGGCTGTGTTATGAGTCGCCAAAATTGTTTGCCTAAAAGCATTAGATTTTGGATTCTGAGATCTTTAAATCCAAGGCCTCCTTCTTTTCATGGGCGAGTCATAGTGTCCCAGCTAATCCAAACCATTCACCTTTCAGAACCTTTTTGTCCCCACCAGAACTGAAAAAGTAGAGAGTGAATTTTTGAAATTAAACCATTAGGCAACTTGAAGCAAGATAATGTATAAATAGGAATAGCTTCTCCCACTACCTTAAGCAATACCTGTCTACCACCTGACGATAGAAGATTGCGCTTCCACCATTGGATTCTTTTCCAAACCTTCTCTTTGATCATACTAAAAGAAGCCTTTTTCGATATAGAGACGGTAGAAGGCATACCAAGGTATCTATCCTAAGCCCCAATATGATTAATATTCATAGAGTTAGCCAGTAGTATACGAGTAGTGGAGAGAGTATTGTGGCTAAAGAATATAGCAGATTTATTAAGATTTGTTCTCTGGCCAATGCTTTCATAAGAATTCAATACATGCAGGATGTTTGAACATGCTTCAAGATTAGCCTTACAGAATAAAATAGAATCGTCAGTAAAGAGGAGGTGGTTGACCTTGGGCATCGTCTATGTATTTGAAGATCTGGATTAGTCTGTTTTGTTCTGCCTTGTATAGCAAGAAGAAGAGACTTTCTGCACAAAAAAAAAAAAGAAGATAGAAGATTTTCTTATCGAATACCTCTATTTGGTTTAAAGAAACCATAGGACTCTCCTTCCATAATGGCTAAAAAAGGTTGATTTGATTATTGCTACAACCTGCCAATGAATGTAGAATTTATCAAATCTTTTTCTCTTTGCATATCTAAAGTTTAAGATCTTACTCCAAAAAATGACTTGTAAAATATAGAGGCATCAACAATGATAGCAAGGCCATTATTTGAAGGTAGAATTAAACCTAAGAGCAGAAACAAAAAATTAAAAGAAAAGTCGGCCTATTCGTCTAACAGCAACAAGCTTCATCAGATTTTCATAATTGAATAATGTTTCTTATTCTTATAATAGTACCAAAAGAGTATATATGCAAAAATACTCCTATAATGAATATATTTAAAAATTAAAGTGTGCATAAAATTATAGGAATAGATGAGAGTACATAAAAAGTATTTGATGAATCTATAATTATTATTGTCTAGGAACATTACAAAAACCAACAAATAATGCTTTTGTTAAGTAAAAGACTATCAAACAATGAATACAATAGATATATCTCCTATTGATTTTGAGTACTCAAATACGCAATTTTCATTCTTGTATTTTTTAAGTTCTCAAGCAAATTAACATTTAAAAATGTTTAATTGGATGAGAAGAAACAATGGTGTTTAAACAATCAAAATTCTTCCATTTATCTAATTAAAATTTATTATTTTAATTTATTTTTAACTTGATACTTGTACTCTCTACATTCTCCTCTAAAGATTGTACCTCAACCTCACCATAAAATTTGAAAAAAATCTAATCCACGTCATAGGATAACATTCCATCTGACCAATAACAAGAATCCTCATAAGATAACACAAGACACTAGAGCTCAGAATCCTTATCGACTACACCCACTCTCTATGTATATCACTCATTCTTCAGCGCATCTCAACCACACAAACATCAATCTAAACCTCCGTCCAATCCTCAATGCTATAAAGTATAAAGAATCACTCTCCTTCCGTGTCTCTCATTTTATTCACTTATAATTTACCAGAGGCAGATAAGTTTAATCTTCAAACATGGCCACCGTCACTAACTCCGCAGCCGTTACCATTCCATCATTCACGGGACTAAAGGCAACTGCAACAAATGCCACCACCAAAGTTAGCACCGGAGTTAAGGTGTCAGCAGCCCAGTTTCCAAGGGTCAGCGTGAAGGCATCGCTCAAGGACGTTGGAGTAGCTGTTGTGGCCACCGCTGCCAGCGCAGTGCTAGCCAGCAACGCCATGGCTATTGAGGTCTTGCTCGGTGGTGATGACGGGTCTCTGGCTTTTATCCCAAAGGATTTTTCAATTGCTGCTGGGGAGAAGATCGTATTCAAGAACAATGCTGGTTTCCCACACAATGTTGTGTTCGACGAGGACGAGATTCCCAGCGGAGTGGACGCATCAAAAATCTCAATGTCTGAAGAAGACTTACTCAATGCACCTGGTGAGGTTTATAGCGTTACTTTGAGTGAGAAAGGAACCTACTCTTTCTATTGTTCCCCTCACCAAGGAGCTGGTATGGTTGGAAAAGTCACCGTTAACTAGATGCCTTTTTTAAGGGCCTTTTTATCTTATAGTTTTGTGTTAATTTTGTCTATGTAAAAGAGTTTAATTAATGGATATTGCTGTGAGATACTATTGTATGAGATGAAATATTATTATGCCATGTCCTATGTAATACTCTTCATTTACTTAATTTGGGGTTTAGTCACAAAAAAAAAATTTGGGGTTTAAAAATTGTTTCCTCTTCAACCAAACTTTAAAATTTAAACTAGTGAAATAGTCCGTCCTAAAGCACAACGATGATACAAGTGGATCACTATAAGTCGTTCTATTGTCGAATACATGAAGTTTAAGTATGCGAGTGAGAATTGTTTGTTGATATAATAAGCATATATGTAATTTATCGAGAACATATAACAATCACATATATACACATGAATGTAAATTAACACATTGGTAATTATAAGAGTTGAAATTTTTCTTATAAACAACATTTAAAGTATCACAATCTCCAAATAACTTGTGAAAGAGGAATCAGATTAGAAGCATCCAATAATAAAAAATAGAAAAATAAATTAAAAAATTAATATTTTTGATAAAAATATTTAGAATTATGAATATATAAAATTATGGGAGTACATGGAAGTACACAAAAACATTAAATTTATGTTCTTTCAAATAATTGACCTAAAAATATTTTTTTTAGACTTTTAAATCCAACCAAATGATATTTGTTACCATCAAAATAGAGTTTATTATTTTCTAATTAAACTCAACATATATAAATGCTAGTGTTAAGTCATGACGGATTTGGTAAGAAAAAAAAAAAAAAGACTTGGTTTGCACTTTCTGAAAAACTTCTACTCTATTATTCTTTTTCTAGAGACTAATGGATTGGAGATAAAAACAGAAAATCTCATACATATAAACTATGTTATGTAAATCAGATGAGATATACATGGACATGGTTGATATAATTGTTTAAAAATTAAAATAATAGCCGATTTTTTTGTAATTATTAATTTCTCTAGAAAAATAATTATATATTTTGTACCTAATACGAAGTACTAAAGTGAGTGCCAAACAAAGTTCTAACCTGAAATAAAATTAAACTCTTACAACTTGTTATGTTACTGTCTAGCTAATGGACTTTAGTTTTTACCCTTTAAATTTACAAGTTGTTAGAAGCAAGTGGTCACATAAAGCATCCAGTACCCTAAGGCCACTAGGGTTGCAACTTGTAAAGTTACAATGAATAATTCTGCTACCAAAACTTTTAGTTGATTTGTTTTAAGGATTTTTCTAGGGTGGAGAAAGTATAAACAAGTTCTTTAAGAATTAAGGAGAACATGTCATTTTTGTGACTATAATAATTTTTCTACATTAGTTTTTAATATTATATGGTTGGCTTTTAACTTGGTAAAATTATAATAATGAATTAGAAGATGGCCCAATAATGCTAGTAATTTTACTGTATAAATTTAGTAGAAAAAATATGGACCTAT
>NC_029791.2:7923068-7945866 GCF_000816755.2 Arachis ipaensis | reverse complement strand
ATATAATTAGTTTAAATCTTTCAACAAAATTATTAGCAAAAGTAAATATTAAATTTAAAAGTCTTTTACAAATGGTGTAATTTGTATATGAAGAATAGTAGAAAGTTTGTAGATTTTATTATTTTTAGTTAGCCGTTAGCCATTAATATTTAAAAATGTAATATAAAAATATATTACTGAATTATTAAACTAAAAGGATTATGTATATGGCTAAAAATATTGGTCAAAATTATAAATTATAGTGGTTCTTAATTTTTTTTGTATTTATTCAAACTGATTATTAGATAAGGAAAAACAACTATTTGTATCCATAAACTTTACGAACGCCGACAAAAATACCCATAAAAAAAATTAACGTTGTTTGATGGATTTCGTACGACAAAAGTACCCAAATCCTAAATTTATGTTGACTTTTTAATAAAATTCTAGAATTACCCCACCATTATCTTCAACATCAATTCCCAACTCTCTCTTCTTTTCCAAGTCAAACTTTCACATCCCTCTATTACCACCACCTTAACCACCTTCTTTTTTCTCTGCTACTCCACCACCGCTACCATGACGGCATTTCCATCTTCATGAACCCATCTCCAAAAAACTTGATCATCGACACCACCTCTCCAACCGGATCCCTCTCTCCTCTTCCCCAAACCATGCGTCATCTTCGTCACGGTCAACACCACGCACCTCCATTGCCGTTGTGGTTATCGGAGTCATTCTCTGACTTAACAAGTATCCTAACATAAATATGATTGAAGATTTCTAAGAAATTTTGAACAATGAATACACTCAATTGGTTCAATTTGGGTATAGATAGAAATAAATAAATTATTAATTACAGAAGATTTGTTCAACTTCGTTAATTATATAATAAATTTGTAATTTGTACGACTGTAAATATAGGATCTTCCTTCATGGAGTCCATGAGCTTGAAGTGGATCTAGGAGGAGTTGAATCGCACCACAGGAAGGGACCTTGCGCGCTGGATCTTGGTTCAGTCTCGCTTCCGGAGTTTCTCCATCTTGTGGCGGCATTAGACGGCGTCTTGGCCAGAGGTATAGGTGATCTGTGCATGGGCTTGAGGCGGCGTTGGGGCCGCCGCGGAGTTTGGGTGGCTGCAATTGAAGGTGGCAGCGTTGCGTGAGAATGGATGGATTACCTGGTTGCCTTCTTGTCATTTTTGTCATCGTCAACGCGTGGAAAGATGGCGGTAGTGGTGGTTAGTGGAGTAGTAGAAAATAGAAGGTGGTTAAGGTAGTGGCAATGGAGGTGTTTAAGATTTGGAAAAGAAGAGAGTAGGGGTTGAAGATAATGGTGGGGTAATTTTAGAATTTTATTAAAAAATCAACATAAATTTAGGATTTGGGTACTTTTATCGTACGGAATCCATCTTTGATAGATACAACGTTAGTTTTCTTCTTTAATGGATATTTTTGTCAACATTCATAAAATTTATGGGTACAAATAGTTATTTTTCCATTATTAGTAACTACATAGATCATGAGTAATACAAATATTTAAAATACAGTGTTATTATTTAACTGCTCTAGTTATTATTCGTATAATGCTATTAATTAAGTAAATAGAGTCTTTAATTGTTTTTAATATATTTAAAATGAAAAAAAAATTCAACTTTTCTATGATTGTAAATTAATATAGTAATTAAACATAAAGAGATTACACATATGTCGTAATCCTTTTAAAATTAATAAAACAAAAATATATTAGCCAAATCTGCACTCATAATATAAAATTTAAATGTTTATACAAATACATGCATAAAAAAAAAAACATTTACATACACAAGTAGGTAAGTCACGAAATGAAACTTTATTTAAATTAAAACGGGTTGAAAAAGCTGTAAAGACGATCACCATAAAAGGTTTTTTGTAGTGGTAATTTTTTAAATTTTAGACTTTTTGCGAAAATCTTATATATAAATCACTTCTTTAAATAAGTCTGGAACTAAAAGACAGAAACTGAAATAAGTTTTAAAATTGTATTTGGTGTAAAGTGAGAGACAGAAACTAAAATAAGAATGAAGTTCTAATTTAATTTGTTCAAAGAGTAAAGTTAGAATTAATTAATTAAAATGAGAGTATTTTAGATATAAAATGTTATTAAAATTTCAGTCTCTGTCTTCAAGAATTTTGTTCCCCAATGTCCCCACTTTTTGAAGATATTGAAATATTAAAATTTTGGAGATAGAAACTAAAATTTTAGTACCAGTCTCTGATCCAATAAACATGATACTGAATTTCAGTTTTCCAGTCTCCATCTCAATACTTCAAAATAAACGCTAATGTCTTAGAAATACTTTCACTACCATAGAAAGCTTGAAGGTTGTAGTAGGCTTAGAGAATGGGGGATTGAATCTATGCCTTTCTTTAAGTTACTGTGTTAACTCTTTTAAAGCAAACTTTCAGCTCTGACTCTATTTGAACTCATCAGCGGAAATTTATGAGACAATTTATTTTTGTCTCATGAATATCAGAAAATAGAACTGAGCAGAGAAGAGAAAAGCTAACACCATCATGTATCCTGGTTCGGTTGCCTTGTGCTATGCAACCTACGTCTAGTCTCCACCACAACAGTGGCGGAATTTCCACTATAGTTAAAGTATTATATACACCAATTCCACAGGATTGACACAATTCTTTCACACTCAAGTTCTAACATAACTTGACATTGGCTATGCTAATACCTAACTCTTCACTCTTAGTTCTCACCCAACTAAAAAAGGGATACCTCACTGGTACTTGATACAAGACACAAACTTACCTAAATAAATCTGAAAATAATTCTAGGCTTTTTCTCTCAAGTGCATCACTCAGCCTCTTTCCACTCATTGTCTTTTTACTTGAACTCTCTCAATATGCCTTTTCACTCAAGAAATTACAGAAAGAAAAATATTGAAAAGTAAAATACAATCTGTAAAACATGAAGGAGATTGACTTCTTCAATAGCCTCTTTGCTATGTGATAAACCAGATTTGCATGTCTCTGATTCAGTTCTTCAATTTTGGCAGAATGCTTCTTTGAAAGAAAGCACTGTCCAAGTAGAGGAACTTCTTCAGGGAACTCTTCACAGAACGCAACTCACCAAACTCTGGTTCTCTCTCCTTACTTCTGAATGATAAAAAATCTTCTTTTATCTCCTTGCATGTTGCTGGGTTGCCCTCCCTAGGTCAACTTCTTGAGCTGTGTGCAACCAACTTACCATTTCACTTTTTCCCAGTTAATCCCCAAATTGGAACTTTGGTTCTGACCCTTCTTTGTTGACCGAAAGCCACATGGCAGCAAACACAGATTTTCAATGGTAAATCCAGATCTTGGCCATTGAAAAACAACTTGGTCCCCAAGACACACTTATGACCGTAAATGCACAGCAGTGTAGAACAAAGAACATTTTTTTCCATTTATCCAAAAATGGTAAAGCAGAAGATTTGAGATGAAGTGAAGAAAGTAAGTTGCATGCAAATGAAAATAAATCACCTTTAATTTTTGACTCAGTTTACTATGGATTGATGTGGGTGATTAGATCTTTGCTTTATGATTAACCTTTCTCTTTCTTTCTTCTCTTATAAAATAAGCAGGAGGAACAAATCTCTCTTTCTTCTGTGATTTCTGACCAAGAGGGGAAAAAGTGTACGTTGATTTGGTGAAAGCAAGTGAGAGGGAATTGCTTGTTGAATTCAAGTCGGGCTTGGATCGGGTCTTGATTTGCTTGGCCCGTCTGATTTCTTTCTTTGTTTTTTTTTGGGCTTCTATTTATGTTATAGCCCACCAGCCTTATTTATATTTTTCTTATTCACTTGGGCTGCTGCTTCATATATGTTTTGGCCTGCAACACTAAACCAAAATAATCAAAACTAATTGGGTAATTAGCCCAATAAACTAATGTTTGTCATTATCAATTATATTAGTTAATTTCTTAACTCAACAAAGCTCCTTGTTTTAATACATGTACTTGAATCAAACTTTAGTTTGTGTAACTGAGAATTATTATAATGTTTGATTTTGTGCTTGTTTGTGTGTCAAAAAAATTTTTTAGCGTGTTTAGCAAATTTCTAATAGTAAAAATAAAAACACTAGAAAAATAAAAAAAAATCTTTTTTGAGAAGTTACGATTTACATCTTTTTTTTAAAGAAAAGATGTTTTTCATGTAATAAATAAACAAAAAAAAAAACAATAACAACAACAACAACAACAACAAAGAAGCCTTGTCCCACTAGGTGGAGTTGGCTATATGAATCAAACGCCCATTGAGCTCTGTCATGTATCATGTCAATAGAGAGACCGTTTACATGTAGATCTCGTTTGACTACCTCATGGATGGTCTTCTTAGGTCTTCCTCTGCCTTTCACCCTTTGTCCATCTTCCATCTCATCCACCCTCCTGGTTGGGTGTTCTGTCGGTCTTTTTCTCACATGTCCAAACCACCTGAGACGCGATTCTACCATCTTTTCTACAATGGGTGCTACTCCAACTCTCTATCTTATATCTTCGTTTCTTATTTTATCCAATCACGTATGAGCACTCATCCATCTCAACATCTTCACCTCTGCCACACTCAACTTATGTTCGTACCCCCCTTTGACCACCCAACACTCCGTACCATAAAGTGTAGCCGGTCTTATAGCAGTGCAATAGAATTTACCTTTAAGTTTTAAAGGCACTTTTTTGTCGCATATAAAACCAGATGCACTCTACCATTTTGACCAACCTACGTGGATCCTATGATTTACATCATGTTCAATCTCTCCATTATCCTGTATGATGCACCCAAGATACTTAAAAATTTTTACTTTTCGTAGGATATTTTCTTCAATCTTCACTTCTATATTAGGGTTTTTCCTTCTCAGACCGAACTTACATTCCATATATTCCGTCTTGCTACGGCTTATGCGCAGACCATACACTTCTAGAGCTTCTCTCCATAAGTCTAACTTCTTATTTAGGTCATCCCTTGACTCTCCCATAAGAATGATATCATCGGCAAAAAGCATACACCATGGCACAAGCTCTTGGATGTGCTCTGTGAGTACTTCCAAGACTAATGTGAAAAGATATAAACTTAAGGATGATCCTTGATGTTATCCTATACCAATAAGAAATTCCTCTATCATACCACCTTGAGTCTTCACACTAGTTGTGACCCCATCATACATGTCTTTAATTACACGAATATATGTGAACCTTACTCTTCTCTTTTCTAAAACCTTCCATAAAACCTCCCTTGGCACCCGCACCCTATCGTACGCTTTTTCCAAATCAATAAACATCATATGTAGATCTCTTTTATTACTACGATACCTCTCCATTATCCTTCTTAACAGGTATATCGCTTTGGTGGCGGATTTACCTGGCATAAATTCAAATTGGTTCTCTATTGATGCGTGAGCATTTTTTCTATCTTTTCCTAGTGAATTTGCACTTAAATTGTTGAGTTTAAGCACGAATTAATTATCTTTTAGCCACTATAGATGCTACTTTAAGTCTTGTGCAATTCTGTTTATTTTAGTTAGCATTTGGTTGGAATTGATGGAAAGGAAGCATGCAAAAATGGAAGGAATCGCAAAGTTGTCCAGCCTGACCTTTTCGCATTCAATCGATCATAACTTGAGTTACAGAGGTTCAAATGAGGCGGTTTCAGTTGCATTGGAAAGCTAACATCCGAAGCTTCGCAATGATATACAATTTGTCATACTTGACTTGGCGTTAAAGGGTGAGCACACGCACACATTGGCGAAAAGTCCATCGACGCGCACGCGCACCTAGCGCGTACGCGTGACATGCACAACTCAGAATTCGCCCCCAGCAACTTCTGGGCTGCTTTTGACCCAGTTTTTAGCCCAAAAAGCACGGATTAGAGGCTACAAAATGAAGGAATCAAGTGGTCCCCATCCATCAATTGAAGACTTGCTGATTGTCATAATTAATTTTAGTTTGAATTTAATTTTTAAATAGGAAAAAATATTATTTAGTTTTAAAAATTAGGATTTAAATTTATTAGGATTAGATATAAAAGGATTCCATTCTGAACTTCTAATTGAACCCCATTTCATATTAGACATTTTACTTGAATCTTTATTTTTTCTCTGAACCATGAGCAACTAAACCTCCACTGTTAATGTTAGGAGCTCTATCTATTGTATATGGATTGATTCATTTGCTCTTTCTAATTTAATTCATGTTTTGATTTATATTTCAATAATTGTTTTCGTTCTTTATTTTATGAATTTGGGTGGAACGGAAGTATGACCCATGTTCTAATTGAGTTCTTGTATAACTTGGAAAAGCTCTTTACTTGAACAACAGCTTGAAAACATATTATCCTAAATTTCTAATTGTTTGTATTTAACGGGATACGTGATATATAATCCCCTTATTTTTGGATAATTAGGATTCTTGTGGCATATAAACTGGATTTTGATCATCACCTTCTAATTGGAATTAATTGACCAAGGAATTAGCAGTTAATGAATTTTAGAGGAGACTAAGAAGGTCTAAGGAATTAGGGTCTAGTCACATATAGTTTGCCATGAATTAAATCTTGCATATTAAAATAGTTAGTAAGAACAATCAATCCGGAAAATAGATAACTCTGAAGCCTTAACTGTTTCTCCATAATTTATTCCCAACTTAATTATTTGTCTATCCTTTTGATATTCTGAGTTGCTGTTTAGTGCTCTTTGAACATCCAAACACTCTTTTCTGCTTACCTAACTAAGTAGATCATTTAACCATTGTTGCTTAGTCCATCAATCCTTGTGGGATCGACCCTCACTCACCTGAGGTATTACTTGGTACGACCCGGTGCACTTGCCGGTTAGTCTGTGGTTAGAAATACCGCACCAAGTTTTTTGGCATCGTTGCCAAGGATTGACTGTGATTAACAACTATTAGTTATTTGATTGCTTAGATTAGGCATTTTAGTTTTAATTTTATTTAACTCTTGTTTTATTATTTTCGAAAAAAATATAAATAAATAAAAATATTTTTTATCTCTTTACACAGGTTACCTCACTGAAAATTCTCTGCACTCTGACGTAGAGATTCCCATCTTTTCTTGTCTTCTGTTTGTTTATGCGCAGGAACAGAGACAAAGAACATCTCTTAGACTTTGATCCTAAACCTGAGAGGACTTTCAGGCGACGTTTACAACATGCAAGACTTTACAGAGCTGCAGAATCCACTATGGATCCTAACAATACTGATAATGCTAATGTGGCAAACCCGAATGGGGATGAGCAACAAAGGAGAGTGCTTAGCTCTTTTTCTGCTCCTACTGTAGATCTTTATGGAAAAAGGATTGTGGTGCCTCCTATAGCTACGAACAACTTTGAGTTGAAACCACATTTGGTTACCTTGGTGCAACAAAACTGCCAGTATCATGGTCTTCCCCATGAAGACCCAAATCAATTTATTTCCAATTTTTTACAGATTTGTGATACTGTGAAGACAAACGGAGTGAACCCAGAGGTGTACAAACTCATGCTCTTCCTGTTTGCTATAAAGGATGGAGCAAAGCTATGGCTAGATTCCCAACCCAAGGAGAGCTTGGATACTTGGAACAAGGTTGTTACTGAGTTTCTTACTAAATTCTGCCCACCAAAGAAGCTGACTAAGCTTAGGATGGAGGTCTAGACCTTCAGGCAGAAGGATGGTGAAACTCTTTATGAAACTTGGGAGATATACAAGTTACTGACTAGGCAATGCCCTCCGGACATGTTCTCCAAATGGACTCAACTAGATATCTTTTATGAAGGCATGGGGGAAATGTCCAAGATGTGCTTAGATAATTCTGCAAGAGGTTGATTACATAAGAAGAAGACACCAGAGGAGACTATTGAGCTTATTGAATTGGTTGCTAGCAACCAATATTTATACTTATCTAACAGGAATCCTGTGAACTCTGAGGCTCCTCAGAAGAAGGGTGTCATGGAAGTAGAAACTCTTAATGCTCTTCTTGCTCAAAACAAGCTTATATCTTAGCAAATAAGTCTACTTACTCAACAGATGGGTGGCATGCAAGTCTCAGCTATCAACACCTAAAATCCACCTCAAGAAGCCTCTTATGACATGATAGGTAATTTTGTGCAAAATGATAATTATGATTATGCTCAATTTTCTTCTGAATAGGTCAATTACATAGGGAGTGGTCCTAGAAATCCCAATAATGATCCATACTCCAAGACATATAATCAGGGGTGGAGGAATCACCCAAACTTTGGGTGGAGAGACCAATCTCAGAAACCTCAGAATTTCAACAATAATTCTCAGGGCGGCTTTTAACAGAACAATTACAATAACTGCCAATTTCAGTCTCAGCAACAATAATCAACTCAGCAGGCAAACTCTAAATCCCAAGAAGATTCTAATTGGGAGATGATGATGAGTTTTGTGCAGGAAACCAGAGCCTCCATTAGAAACTTGGAAATGCAAATGGGTCAAATGAGTAAGCAATTACCTGAGAGGTCTGCAAGTACATTTCCAGGTGATACAGTGGTGAACCCAAGAGAAGACTGCAAGGTTATATAGTTGAGAAGTGGTAAAGTAGCTGGCTCTGAGACCAAGGCCAATGAAGAATTAGTTGAAAAAGAAACTCTAGAGGAAAGGGAAGAAGAAGTAGAGCGCGCCCCTCCTAAGCGTGCAGACAACCCATTCCCTGATTCTCTTGACACTTATCCTACCTTGCCAAAGGCTCCTGAATACAAGCCAAAAATGCCATATCCTCAGAGGCTTCAGAAGGCTTCCAAAGAAAAGCAGTTTTCTAAATTTTTAGATGTCTTCAAGAAGCTACAGATTAACATTCCTTTGGCAGAGGCTTTTGGGCAAATGCCTCTCTATGCTAAATTTATGAAAGAGTTGTTGACCCACAAGAGGAACTAGAAGGAACAAGAAATAGTGGTGTTAACCAAGGAATACAGTGCCATTATTCAACACAACCTTCCTGAGAAGATACCAGACCCAGGGAGCTTTATCATTCCTTGCACCATTGGAGATGTCACCATTCAGAGAGCTTTATGTGACCTTGGAGCTAGCATCAATCTAATGCCACTTTCAATGATAAAAAAGCTCCAAATTGAGGAGGTAAAATCCACTCGTATTTCTCTTCAACTTGCTGATCTTTCTATTAAATTACCTGTGGGTGTTGTTGAGGATTTACTTGTTAAAGTAAGACCATTTATTTTTCCTGTTGATTTTGTTATATTAGACATGGAAGAGGAGGTAAAATCCTCTATTATACTTGGTAGACCCTTTTTAGCTACAGGTAGAGCTCTGATTTATGTTCAAAAAGGTGAATTAACCCTGAGGGTCAATGAAGAGCAGGTGGTCCTCAATATTTTTGAAGCTCTCAAACACCCTAATGATTCTGAAGGGTGTATAAAAATAGATGTTGTTGAGCTACTTGTTCAAGAAGTACTGAAAGCTGAAATGCTTGATGACATTCTGGATTTTATTTCTGAGTATGAACTGGTTGAAGTTGATGAGTCACCACCCCAGAAAGCTATAGTTCACATGCCCAAAACAGAGGGGGAAGCCCCCAATCTTGAGCTGAAACCTCTACTTCCTTCTCTGAAATATGTGTTCTTGGGTGAAAATGATTCATATTCAGTGATCATTAGCTCTTCCTTGAAGCATGAAGAGGAAGAGGCGCTTGTTTCAGTGCTCAGGAGCCATAAAATAGTTCTTGGGTGGACCATTAGTGACTTAAAAGGGATTAGTCCAACAAAGTATATGTACAACATCCTTCTTGAAGATGATGCTAAACCAATTGTGCAACCACAAAGGAGACTCAATCCAACCATAAAAGAGGTGATCCAAAAAGAGGTAATGAAATTATGGGAAGCAGGTATTATTTACCCTATTTCTGACAGTCCTTGGGTAAGTCCTGTGCAGGTAGTTCCCAAGAAAGGAGGGATGACAGTGATCCAGAATGAGAAGAATGAGCTTATTCCTACAAGGACAGTCACAGGATGGAGAATGTGTATAGACTACAGAAGGCTCAACACTGCTACATGGAAGGATCATTTTTCCTTGCCTTTCATTGATCAGATGCTTGAGAGGTTAGCTGGTCATGCTTTTTATTGTTTTCTAGATGGATATTCTGGATATAATCAAATTACAGTGGACCCTCAAGATCAAGAGAAGACAGCATTCACATGCCCCTTCAGAGTGTTTGCTTACAGGAGAATGCCATTTGGACTCTGTAATGCTCCAGCAACTTTCCAAAGGTGTATACTTTCAATCTTTTCTGATATGGTTGAGAAATACATTGAGGTATTTATGGAAGATTTTTCTGTCTTTGGTAATTCTTTTGAATCATGCCTTAAGCATTTATCTCTTGTCTTGAAACGATGCCAAGAGTCAAACCTTGTTTTAAATTGAAAAAAATGCCATTTCATGGTTACAGAAGGTATTGTTCTTGGGCACCGGATTTCAAGTAAGGGAATTGAAGTTGATAAAGTAAAAGTGGAGGTAATTGAAAAGTTACCACCACCAGCTAATGTTAAGGCAGTGGTCATGCAGGATTTTATAGGAGATTTATAAAAGACTTTTCTGAAATTGCTAAACCATTGAGCAACCTATTGGTTGTTGATGTTCCTTTTGTCTTTGATTCTGATTGCCTGCATGCTTTTGAAACTCTAAAAGCAAATCTTACCTCTGCTCCCATTATAGCTCCTCCTGCCTGGAATTTACCATTTGAATTGATGTGTGATGCCAGTGACTTTGTCATAGGAGCTGTTTTAGGACAAAGGCATGGTAAACTTGTACATGTCATTTACTATGCCAGTCGTGTGTTAAATGATGCCCAAAAGAATTACACAACTATAGAAAAGGAATTATTAGCTGTTGTGTTTGCTGTTGATAAGTTTAGGTCCTATTTAATTGGTTCTAAGGTTATTGTTTATACTGACCATGCTGCTTTAAAGTACCTTCTAACCAAGCAGGACTCTAAACCAAGATTAATCAGATGGGTGCTACTCCTCCAGGAGTTTGACATTGAGATAAAAGACAGGAAGGGGTCAGAAAATCAAGTAGCTGACCATCTCTCCAGAATTGAGCCTGATGCAGGAGTACAACTACCCATACCTGTAACTGAATCTTTTCCTGATGAGCAATTGTTTCTCATTCAGCAGGCTCCATGGTTTGCAGACATTGTAAATTACAAAGCTATGAATTTTATTCCAAAAGAGTATAGTAGGCAACAAGTAAAGAAGCTGCTGACTGATGCAAAGTACTACATTTGGGAGGAACCGTACCTTTTTAAAAGGCGCTTAGATTGTATGATCCGGAGATGTGTCCCGGATGAGGAAAAGTAGCCAATTCTTTGGCACTGTCACGGATCTGAGTATGGAGGCCACTTTGGTGGTGAAAAGACAGCTACAAAAGTCTTTCAGAGCGGGTTTTACTGGCCGACTCTCTTCAGGGACTCAAGAGCATTTGTGAAGCACTGTGACAAATGTGAAAAAGCTGCAAAACTCCCTGCCAACCATGAAATGCCACAGCAGGGGATTCTTGATGTTGAGTTATTTGATGTATGGGGTATTGATTTCATAGGACCTTTCCCACCCTCACATTCAAACAACTATATTTTAGTGGCAGTTGATTATGTGTCCAAGTGGGTGGAAGCTGTGGCTCTACCTACCAATGATGCCAAGGTAGTAATGAGTTTTCTGTAGAGATATATCTTTAGCCGGTTTGGTGTTCCAAGGACACTCATTAGTGATGGAGGAAGCCACTTCTGTAACAGACAACTGGACTCTCTTCTGCAGAGATATGGAGTCCGTCATAAAGTAGCAACTCCCTATCACCCTCAGACAAGTGGGCAGGTTGAAGTTTCCAACAGGGAGCTCAAGAGGATACTAGAGAAGACCGTAAGTGTTTCAAGAAAGGACTGGTCTAGGAAGCTTGATGATGCTCTATGGGAATACCGGACAGCTTACAAGACTCCTATTTTCATGTCCCCTTATCAGTTGGTCTATGGCAAAGCCTGTCACTTGCCAATCGAGCTGGAGCATAAAGGTTATTGGGCAATCAGGTATCTGAACCTTCATTCAGAAGCTGCAGGAATTAAGCGAATGCTTCAGTTGAACGAGCTTGATGAATTCAGATACTCAGCCTATGAGAATGCCAAGCTCTATAAGGAGAGAACTAAGCTATTGCATGACAAGAAGATAGCCATCAGAGTCTTTGAGCCAGGACAGAGAGTGCTTTTGTATAATTCAAGGCTCAAATTCTTTTCCGGGAAGCTGAAATCCCGGTGGTCAGGACCATTTGTGGTTACCAGAGCTTCACCATACGGTCATGTAGAAATACAGGAAGAGAATTCTGACAGAAAATTTACAGTGAATGGCCAGAGGTTGAAGCACTATCTTGGAGGCGATATCGATCGCCAAAAGTCCACTCATCTGCTGAATTAGCAGAACTAACTGTCAAACTAGTGACGTTAAAAGAAGCGCTTGTCGGGAGGCAACCCGATAATTTCGTATCCTTAGTTATTTTCGTAGTAGTAGTTTCTTATTTATTTGGTTTTTATTAAGTTCTATCTGATCATGCAGCTATTTGAGGACATGAATTAAATATAAAAAAAACGTGCGCACGACGCGCACGCGTCGCTGACGCGTACGTGTCATATGTGTGTGCGTGAAAAATAAAAGTGAACAGAGAGTTGCGTGGGAGTGGCGCAGAAATGATGCCTTTCGCACAAACATGCCCATGCATACGAGTCCATGACGCGTGCGCGTCATTCGCAATTTTGGCACTCCACGCGTACGCGTCAAGCATGCGCATGCGTGGGTAAGAAAAAATCAGCGTAACAGGCGTTTGGGCAGAGAGTTGTGCTGGCTTGGGGCTGAAAGTGTGCTAGAGGCAAAAAATTGCTCACGCATGCGCGTGCATGACGCGCACGCGTCGTATGAAAATATTGGTTCCCAAGCCATGCGAACAGAGAGTTGTGCGTGCGCGCAGCTGGCTTTGCGCGATTCGCACAAATCATGGGCACGCGGACGCGTGCCTGACGCTCATGCGTCATTATAAAATTTTTGCGCCCAACGCGTACGCGTCGCCTGCGCCGCACAATTACACTAGTTCGCCGCCCAGTTTTAATTTTCCTTCTCTCTCTCCCAATCCTAATTCTCTCTTGTTTCTTTATCCTTTTTCTTTCATCTTAATATTCTTCTCTTCTTGTTTTCAATTCTTCTTTGCTTGAGGACAAGCAAACATTTAAGTTTGGTGTTGACGCTTCGCTTATGGCTTTTTTGTTTAGCACCAAAGGGAGATGAATGCTCTTCATGGAGGAATGAGATGACCACGGACATAACTGAGGTGGTTAAATTCCTTTCAGTCTATTTCTCTACTTCCGTTCTTATTTTGTTGTCCTCTATTTTCTGTTGCTTTGATTGCATGCATGATTTTTAGTACGTTTAGTTCTTAGATTTAGATTTAATTATAATAAATTGTCTTATGTACCACTCACTTAGCTTGAATCTAAAAAGAAAAGAATTTAAATGATGTATTGCATGAGAAATTGAGTTTAATTTTAAGAATAGTCTTATTTACTTAAATGTGGTGGTATTTTCTGTGATTCTGAATGCATGATATGAACAATGCATATTTGAATTTGAATCAAGGGATGTTGATGTATAAGGAACAGAAATTTAGAGAATTATTATGACTTCTCTGAAATAAATAAAAGTTTAACCCTTGAAGCAAAAGAAACAGCAAAAGAAAAAAAATAATTAATAATAAAAGTAAGGTCCAAGGCTCTGAGTATCAATAACTAGGGAGGTCAGACATGATTAAAAGCTCAAAGAGTTGTTTCCCTAGTCATATGCTTGTGGTGTGATTGTGTCAAGTAATCCTTGAGACAGAACACGTAGAGTCGAGACCAAGTGCGTTTAACAGAGTATGCCAAAGGCTTTGAGCACCACTGTCTGGGAATAACTAAAAGAAAAATCAGAACTCAAAGAGAGTTCCCCAATTAAGTGCTTGTGGTGTTTCTGTGTCAAGTAACCTTTGAGACAAAACATTTAAAGTCACGGCTAGGCTCAAGGTGCAAAGCACCAAAGAAAAATAAATTAAAGTAAATTTTACTGTATTCAAGGATTAAACTAAAATAAAAACATCAGAGAATTCATAATATTATCCGAAATCTAATTCCGAATGATAATGACATCCTTCTGATTCAAAGGAGAGTGAGATGCCAAAACTATTCAGGATTGCAGTTGCAAACCCCACTATAAGAAGAGACATGAGCTCAATCTAACCCTCATTCTCATGCAAATTCACATCCTAAGTCTATATTAGTTTTGGTTGTTTGAGGACAAGCAACAATTCAAGTTTGGTGTTGTGATGCGTGAGCATCTTTTCTATCTTTTCCTAGTGAATTTGTACTTAAATTGTTGAGTTTAAGCACGAATTAATTATCTTTTAGCCACTATAGATGCTACTTTGAGTCTTGTGCAATTCTATTTATTTTAGGTAGCATTTGGTTGGAATTGATGGAAAGGAAGCATGCAAAAATGGAAGGAATCGCAAAGCTGTCCAGCCTGACCTCTTCGCATTCAATCGATCATAACTTGAGCTACAAAGGTTCAAATGAAACGGTTCCAGTTGCATTGGAAAGCTAACATCCGGAGCTTCATAACGATATACAATTTGCCAGAGTTGACTTGGCGTTAAAGAGCGCGCACGCGCACATTGGCAAAAAGTCCATCGGCGCGCACGCGCACTTGGCGCGTACGCGCGACATGCACGACTCAAAATTCGCCCCCAGCGATTTCTGGGCTGCTTTTGACCCAGTTTTCAGCCCAGAAAGCACGGATCAGAGGCTGTAAAATGAAGGAATCAAGTGGTCCCCATCCATCAATTGAAGACTTGCTGATTGTCATAATTAATTCTAGTTTGAATTTAATTTTTAAATAGGAAAAGATATTATTTAGTTTTAAAAATTAGGATTTAAATTTATTAGGATTAGATATAAAAGGATTCCATTCTGAACTTCTAATTGAACCCCATTCCATATTAGACATTTTACCTGAATCCTTATTTTCTCTCTGAACCATGAGCAACTAAACCTCCACTGTTAAGGTTAGGAGCTCTGTCTATTGTACGAATTGATTCATTTGCTCTTTCTAATTTAATTCATGTTTTGATTTATATTTCAATAATTATTTTCATTCTTTATTTTATGAATTTGGGTGGAACGGAAGTATGACCCATGTTCTAATTGAGTTCTTGTATAACTTGGAAAAGCTCTTTACTTGAACAACAGCTTGAAAACATATTATCCTGAATTTCTAATTGTTTGTATTTAACGGGATACGTGACATATAATCCCCTTATTTTTGGATAATTAGGATTCTTGTGGCATATAAACTGGAATTTGATCATCACCTTCTAATTGGAATTAATTGACCAAGGAATTGACAGTTAATGAATTTTAGAGGAGACTAGGAATGTCTAAGGAATTATGGTCTAGTCACATATAGTTTGTCATGAATTAAATCTTGCATGATTAAAATAGTTAGTAAGAAAAATTAATCCAGAAAATAGATAACTCTAAAGCCTTAACTGTTTCTCCATAATTTATTCCCAACTTAATTATTTGTCTATCCTTTTGATATTCTGAGTTGCTGTTTAATGCTCTTTGAACATCCAAACACTCTTTTCTGCTTGCCTAACTAAGTAAATCATTTAACCATTGTTGCTTAGTCCATCAATCCTCGTGGGATCGACCCTCACTCACCTGAGGTATTACTTGGTACGACCCGGTGCACTTGCCAGTTAGTCTGTGGTTAGAAATACCGCACCATATATTACTTGTGTCTCTTTTCTCAACCTCCCTTCTATCACCCTTTCCTATAACTTCATGGTATGGCTCATGAGCTTGATCCATTTATAGTTTTCGCAACTTTGTATATCCCCTTATTCTTGTAGATAGGTATCAAGGTGCTCTTTCTCCACTCATCAGACATCTTCTTTGACCTTAAAATCTCATTAAAAAGCTTGGTTAACTAGTTGATGCCTTTTTCTCCAAGGCCCTTCCAAACCTCAATCGGGATATTATTAGGTCTTATTGTCCTGCCATTTTTCATCTGCTTTAGAGTCTCTTTTACTTCGAAGTCTCGAATCCTTCGATAGTAGTCAAAGTTTTGATCTTCTTCCCTTGTGCATAACTGACCAAGGCTTGGAAGAGTCTTATGTCCTTCATTAAATAACTCATAGAAGTGGCTCTTTCACCTTTTATTAATCTTCTCCTCTTGAGCCAGCACCCCTCCATCCTTATCCTTTATGCACTTAACCTGATCCAAATCTCTCGTTTTTATTTCACGGCTCTTTGCGATTCTATATATACCCTTTTCTCTTTCTTTTGTACCCAAAGACTGGTAAAGACCTTCATATGCTCTTGTTCTTGCTTCACTTACAGTCATTTTTGTCTCTTTCTTAGCTGTCTTATATTTTTTCCAATTATCTCCATTGCTGCATAAAGACCACTCTTTAAAGTACTCCCTTTTTATCTTTATCTTTTCTTGTACACTCGCATTCCACCACTATGACTCCTTGTCTATTGGTCCTATTCCTTTAGATTCACCAAAACTTTCTTTTGCTGTTCTTCTAATAACTTCTGTCATCTCCCTCCACATCTCATCCGCGCTTCCATTCCCATCCCACTTTGTCTCTTCTCCAACCCATCTTAGATAGCTTATTTGTTCCTCACCTTTCATCCGCCACCACCTCGTCTTTGGGTTCTTCGTATGATGTCTTTTTCTCAACTTTTACTCAATGCAAAAATTCATGACGAACATCCTATGTTATGTTGTCAAACTCTCTCCTGGGATAATTTTACAATTAATGCAAAATTTCTGGTCGACTCTCCTCAACAAGAAGAAGTCGATTTGACAGCTTGTCATGCCACTCTTATAGGTTATAAGATATTCGTCTCTCTTTTTAAAACATGTATTTGCGATGAGAAGGTCAAAGGTTGAGGAAAAGTTTAAAATAGTTTTACCCTCGGCATTGGTCACTCCGAAACCATGGCTTCCGTGAATACTTCCATACCGAGTCACTTCTCTTCCAACATGGCCATTTAAATCTCCTCCTAAGAAAATATTATCTCCCGAAGATATGTCTTAGACCAAACTCTCTAAATCCTCCCAAAACCTTATATTGTGTTGTTCGTCCGAACCCACTAGCGGTGCATAGGCGCTAATCACATGAAAAGCACCTCCCTCCACTACAAGTTTGATAGAGATGATCTGATCTCCCATCCTCTTGACATACACTACGTCCTTTTTTCCACTGCTTATCCACAATAATACCAACCTCATTCCTATTCTTCACATTTTCTGTATACCAAAGTTTAATACCGGAAGTATCCAACTCCCTAGCCTTCGCACCAACCTATTTTGTTTTTTGTAGGCACATAATATTATTCTTCCTCCTTGTCATAATGTCCACCACCTCCATGTATTTTACTTGAAAATACTTTTATATTGTTAAACCCAAACATAATTGCTAAATAAAAAAAATCCTTTTACTTAAAATATCTAAACATAAAATTACTTTTACTTTTTTATAAAATCTTTTAAAAAGTAGATAACTCAAAAAATCTTTTCTTAAAAGTTCACCCAAACAAGTCTTTTATTCTTAGTTGAACTATAATTTTGGCACTCAAGTCATAAGTTCACTGACAATTCAGTCCTCTCTCACTTTAAGTAGTTTAGTCATGCTCATGCGAAACCAATCTTCTATGTACCACAAACAGATTTTATCAAATATGTAAACGAACCATTTTGTCTATCAAATTGAACTTTCAGCTTAGCTTGAAAAAGCAGAACACTAACGTTACATGTAAATCAATCAACTATTTTTCCCTCATCAGTGCTAAATTAAACGGTGCCAACTATAACACATGTAAAAAAATGTTAAATTTAAATTAAAATTGTAATGTTCCCAAAGATATGAAGGATGTAAAAACTATGATTAACAAGAAGTTGATGTGGGAAGAATTCCTGCTACCATTTGTTTTAAAACTCTCTATGTGTGATTGTGGCTCTCATCATCCTGCAGATATCATCAAAAATTGTTTAGAACATAAGTTGACACTATATGTAGTCATTATAGACTTATTCTATTAATTTCAGCATAAGCAAAAGCAACACAAAAAAGTGAAGAACATACAAGTTACAATAAAGTTCCCTGGTATAATCAAAAGATATTGCTCTCTCTCTAGTATCTAGAAAGAAGAAAATTGATTTGTAAATCTACCACCCCCTCTCAATAATGAACTATGAACAGAACAGTAACTGTTTGAAAGAACTTCATCTAAAGTAAATTTGCATAATTTTAAACCCTAATCTCAAGTAACAGTAAGAAAACACAAAACCAACCACATTCTGAATACAATAAAACAACATTACAATTTCAACCTTTTAAACTCCTTATTCATAGTTTCATAGCAAATTGTTGCACCACACTCGAACAACACATCAAGCTAAGAAACACAAAACAATTTTTTAAAAATTTCACAAATTTTTGAAAAATAAACAATTAGAAATCATATACCTAACCAGATCTGACGATGATGTTGTTAATGGGAATGAAGATGAGCTTGACGAAGAAGCCAATGAATCCCATAACCATAATTCCGATTTCAGTACTAACAGTAACCTTGTAATATTCTGCAAACGAAAAGGAAAAATTCAGATTCACAGCATCGAGATTCAAATCAAAATAATCATAATTAAATTAATAAAAAAAGGTACCTTTGTCATCGGGTTTATGGCAACGCTTGATGAGCCTTACGCTGTCTTTGGAGAACCCTTTGAGAGGTTCAAACACTGAATCAATGGCGTCTATTGTCTATCTTGTGCTTTCGAAACTGAAATTGAATTTTGACGAAGGAAGATAGTCTATATTTAGTTTAGTTATCTACAATACACATTGAATGGGCCAATGAGGTGATGCCATGCTGGATTATTCACGCCATATTTATATTTTCTTATCTTATTACTTATCTAGTTTACATAAGATTATTATTTAAATAAAATTTTTAAAAGAGATTATTATTTGTATTATATTAATTTGAATTACTTTTTGTAACACCTTCACTACCAAATATCACGCTTCCGGCTGTGCCACTCTGATAGCAAGAAGTATTACGACTATTTTATATATTAGATATTAAGATATGAGCCTGTGACTCGACACCGTATCGCTGATTTCTTTGAAAACCGGAAATAAATACTTTATCCTAAAAAAAACACATAGATTCATATACCAGATTTCTTACCTAATAGCTTATAAAATAATATACATATAAAACACAAAACTCCTATCCCTGTTACAGAATTGTAGTAACAAAGACGACGGAAGAAAAATAATCTAATTAATACAACATATGTAAACCAAAAATGAAATATCACTCTTTATAATAGTTCTTCATCCGATTCCTGAAAAGGTAAAGCTGTAGGGGGGTGAGAACCTAACCACACGGTCTCACCACGGAGTTTCAAAATTGTTCTAAGATAATATTTAATAAGAAAATTGTTTTCAACCTCAGTGATTATCATTGTCTTATGAATCTTTTAAAAACCAATAGCTAATCATTCAAAAACTTTTTCAAAAAAATGATATTTAATCTTTCAGAAATCCAAAATCTTTCTTCTCTTATAAGAAAATCTTAATCAGAAACCAACCACGCAATCAATCAACATAATCATCAATTCAGCACCAAAGCTCATTCTCAAAAGTAGCACACCAAATCAAACACAGGCAAAACAGACAAAGAAGCACAAGTTTAGGTAGCAGTTAAGAACAGTTTAGCAATTAGGCAAACCAAAACAAGTTCAAACCCAAGCAAAGCATACAAATGCATATGATGCATGCCTGTCCTATGGCTATTGAGCTCATCTGTCGGTTATCCAGCCAACCTGACAAGTCCGAAAAACTTAGATTGTTCCCCGATGTACATCCCTATGAGTCTATGCATAACTTTTTCTCAAATAATCAATATTGCTCAATGGTACCCCAACATTCCCGGGAATTTATAGTGCCCAGTCACCCTTACATCATAGGGTCAACAGAGTATTGAGTCTCAACCTGGAGCAAGTGGTGGCATGCCACTGCGTTTATCCAAGGAAACTCGTGTCTCAGATAATTCAATTTCATAAGCCATATAAATAATTCATCCAACATTCATCAATGTCTAAGTCATTCTCAACATCATCATCATTCATCAATCCATATCTTATTTCCAAATTCATTCAAAATCATATTTCAAAGAAAATCCTCATCATCCTTCTTTCTATTCCGTTCACTAACAATTCCCAATCCAAAACATAACTCTTCCTTTGATAAATAAAGTAATCTTAAACCATATAATGCTTAAAATTAAACCTTTTAAAATAACTACTTCAAATGAAACTTCTAATTTTATAAAATTTCGGCAACATCTCCTCTATAACTCGGATTTTGGCACCCTTTTTGGGTCCCAAGAAAACCATTTCTCAAACTCCTTTCAACTCAATTTCAAAATCAGATCAATTTCAATATCTCAGACCATTTTCAATTTAAACTCATTTTTCAACAAATCAAACTCATTTCCAATATTATAATCCTTTCCAGATCTCAATTCATTTCCAACAAAGCCAACTAACATTTACTCAAACCCTTTCCAACGGTTTCAAATACGAGTCATTCACAAATCTCAAGCCGTTTCCCAAACTCAAATTAATTCTAACATCAAATCATCTTCCAATTCTCAAATTATACTTGATAAACATTCAAATAAGATTTTCAAATTAATCTTTCACTCACTATCTCAATACCAACTCAATATTCAGAAATAGCCACAGTCAAATAAGCAATCACATTCATTCAAAGCAATTCAGTTCAATTCATAAGACTCCATAATCACCAAAATTATTTATTTGCTTAAATATCAATTTATAACAATTCTTAAGAATAAAAATGAGTTTAATGAAAACGCTCCTACCTCGCGAAACCACTAACCAAACACGTCGAAGAATTCCTTTTTCCTCATTCCGAAATCAAATGGCATTGACTCCGACTATTCCCGTAGCCGTATAGCCCAAAATGCACCATTCACAACAGAACTTGACCCTGAGACATTAAAGTCGCATAAAACTCAGAAACATATAATTGAATACTAACGCGAGGGTTTCGAAACAGAAACACTTACTGTACTAAGAGAATGAAACAATGGCAGTGGTATTAGTTACACTGAAAACTCTCCGCAACAACACCATCAAACACGGCTCTATAGTTACAATGGTTCAACCCTGAAACGTGAATACCCAAAACCCTCAACAAGCATATAACAACAATAACAATAAGAATTTTAGTTAGGAATTCACTACAGTTATGGAAAAACAGAACGATGGAGCGGCAACTGCATCAGTACCGGCGCAACTAGAAGCAGGAGCAGAACGGAAGACAACGGTGATCCGGGACAGGGACAAATTGCATCAGAACCAGAATAGCAACTCCGATGTCCTTCTCCAGCATCAAGGATGACAGTTTGGCTTACCATCATCAACAGCAACGAGCTAGGATCCAGATTGACGACGGCGACGGCATCACTAAACAGGAACATACACTATTTTATCTAGAATAAAAATATAGAGAAATAAAATTGGGAAGCAGAGTATGAGCAGGAGTGTTACAGTTTCAAGAATGAAATTGGAAACGCAAGGGAAGCTGCTGTCGGGCAATATCAGTGGCCTTTCCCTTCAAGCTCGATGGTGATTGAACTGTGACAGCGAGCTCCCTTCGACGGCAGCGCTGACGGCGGTGCGCGGTGTTGGCGGGGACGACTCCAACGCGGTGACGAAGACAGAGCTTCTTCTCGGTCAGTGGCTTGCAACTCAGTTTCCTCCCAACATCGTTCTTCCTCTCCTCTTTGTGGTACTGTTTTCGACGGCGGCGACACCACCCGCGACGGGTTGGCTGCGATGGACCCCTGGCGGCAAGACGCGATGGCTCTCAACGCACGACTTCTCTCCTCTCTGCTAACAGTGGCGGCAACGACGTGGAGGACGGCGGCGAACTGGGCGCGACGGTGGCACGGTGGCAGAGCAACTGGACGGCGTAGAGTGCAGCTCCTTCCCTTCCGATTCCGAGCTCTCTCTTCTTCCTCAGCTCTCTCAGAAGCTCTCCTCTCCTCTCTGTGTGTGTCTGTGTTTTGGGAGAAGGGGGGTTTTAAGGGGTTAGGGTTTGTGAATCGGGGAAATTAGGTTTTCTGAATAAATTTGGAAATTTCGGGATTTAGGATTAGAAATTAGGATTTTATAAAAGAATATGGATAAATATGAATAGATATTTTGATAAAATTGGAGGGTAGAATAATTTTAAAACCAAATATACTCTTTTAAAAATATTTAAGAACATTATTTTTTAATATATTACTAAATTAAATTAATTATTTTTAATTTAAATTATAAAATAAACATATTAATCACATTTTTATAAAATATAGTTTAAATTCAATTTATCAAAATTTGTCTTAATTACCTTTAATAAAATACATTTTGAGATTAAAGTCTTTAATGAATAAAATTGAATTTAGTTCATAATAAGATTTTTCTAAAAATTTTGGGTATTACACTTTTTAAGATATAATTGAAGTTACAATACGAAATTTTTAAATTATAAGTTGTTTAATAAAATATAAATCTACCAGGTCCAAATCATTTGAATTAAGTAGGATTGAATTAGATTGAAAAATAAAAATTAGACTAATGTTATCTAAATCATAACAAATTAG
>NC_029791.2:7921788-7922533 GCF_000816755.2 Arachis ipaensis | reverse complement strand
TTTTTTAAATTTTTAAATAATTATCTAATAATAAAGAGTATCAAACAATGAAGATCTTTCATTGCTTTTGAATACTCAGTAGTTACAAATTTTTTTTTTAAATCATACTTTTATAAATAAAAAATTATTGCTATTTAAATTCTAAATAGACAACAAAAATTATTATCCAATATTTTTCTTTTTCACTTTATTAAAATTTTAGTTGAAGTTCTCATTTTCATTTTGAAGAAAAAGATGTAGGAATATATACAAATTTTCTATTTTTATATTTTAAAGATACTTGTTAAGGTGTTTATTGGCAAAGTCTATTATTAACATTAAATCTATTATGAATTCTAAAAAAAAGTATTTTTTTTCTCACTTTTTTGGACATGGTACGGGCCAAACAGGCCCAACCCAATCGAAAAGGACTCAGAAACAACATTCATATTAGAATTATGACTAACCTCATTAATTCAAATCATCTATGTTGACAAAAAAAAAAAATCATTTATGTGATTAGAGACTTGATTGAGTAGCAGATTATATGCCTTTTTAATAACTACGGATTTAAGTCTCATAAGAAGAATAATGAACCCGTATGTGTAAGTATATTGTATGCTAACCTATTTGTAAGTGTGTTGTATGAATATATTGTGTATGAGTAATATTAAAGATTAGGAGTAATCTAATCCACATCAACAAATAAAACAAGAACTTAATGAAGGAGTTGTTCTATGAGAGGATGACGGAGAGAAGGCCAACT
>NC_029791.2:7916357-7921764 GCF_000816755.2 Arachis ipaensis | reverse complement strand
TGACAATTTCAAATTACGACAATTTTATCGAAAGTGTAATCCAAATGTAAATAAAAACAACAATATAAAAGAGAAATAAACTAATAAAATATGCTTCAAATTTTAGATCAATTATGTACACTCTTTAGCAGTTAAATGCAGCGAAAAAAGAAAACAGAGAAAAGAGAAGAAGCAAAACTACCATAAAATAACCAATAAAAAATATTTATCTATAAAGAGAATCTTGTTTTATTAACCTTGTCTTTATTGTGTGGCTCGCTTTTATACACGCATCAGGAAGTAATACAATAATACAATAAATCACTCTAAAACATAAAGAAGTTTGCATTTCTAAAAATATTCTAGCCGTTACTCTTATTTGAGATAAAATTCGTAATTATCAAAATTATTTATGCGATAATAATTAAGAAGAATTAACATTTTTTATCTTAATAAATTATATGATTTACATACATAATACAAATATTGTTAGTGAACAGATTAACGACCTCATAAACGTTACTGCAATTCATCATGATATTGCACTTAACCATACGATAGAAGGAAAAAAATTTAAAGTTTCAAAAGTTTAAAAACTCTATCTATGGTCCTCAATGCCTTTTTCTTCTGTGCAGATTCAAGTAACCGAACAATGGTGATTTTGAACCAATAAATAATGAACCTAGACAATCTAGACTTTAATGGATTTAGATTTCTAAATTTTAAATTTTATTTTAGAAGATAAAATATAATTTATTATCATTTATTTTATAAATGAAATAAAAAATATAAAAAAAATATTCAAGAATGCCAATTTCATCCTAGTGCTTGAAATGTATTCATATATGCAGCATAGTTACAATCAACAAAGAAATACAATTCATTGAGCAGAGATATATAGCAAGAATAACTCATTTTTTTTTGTGTCATTATTTTATTCAGAGGGTTGTTCTGGAAATGGATCCTCTCTATTTTTTTTTGTCACCGGAGAGAATACAGTGTAATCTCCTATCTTCAATTCTTCAAGTAGGACCAGAAATAAATGAGAGAGAGAATGCAATGAAAGGTGAGATCTTCCACTAGATACCATCCAATTTTTTTTCCACTGGAGAGGATCCACTCCCGGTTGTTCTCTCTCTCTTTTTCATTTTTATTGAAAGTAACTTTCATTTTACAATGATAATGATGAGTTGATGATTGGCGCATAATAAATAGTTGTTCAGAAATTCCAAGCATATGCACAAGGATAGAAAGCCAATTCATCCTATATATATTTCTATAATAAACTAAAGTTTAATTAAGAACTTTATTTTCTCCTTTTCTTTACTTGTAATTATAATTTTTTATTTTTTTTGTTTTTTATGATATCTTTTAATTTAATAGGTCAAAGATTAATTTATTATAGTACTGAGTTTTATTTAAAAATTTATTGTTAGTCAATAAATTATTACATATATAAGATAAAATTTGAACTCCTAATACTTAAACGGATTAATGAACTAATCATTAGACTAATCCAACTTGATTTTATAATTATTGATCTAAATAAGAGAAAAGTTTCTCATACGATTAGTTAGAAGTGAAACCCATTCTTATAAAGGAGATAATAAAATGACACTTCACCTAGAGGCTTTTGGCATGGTGGTCATAGAACACTATAATAGACTTACGGTAACTCGAATTTAATTTTGATTTTTGATCCCTAATAAAGTAATAATTGCGTCGGGGATATTTTCACCAACCACCCTCTTCAAAAGGAGATCATGTAGTTTCTCCAAAATCAGACAATGTATACAGCGAAAAAAATTCTCTAACAAAATGGGTAATGTAAGAAAATAAAATGTTAGCCACTATTAAATTTATAATATTTATTATATGAGATTATTNNNTTCATTTTTATTTAATGGCAATTATTCTTAAATAAAATAGTGTAAAAAATAGGAAAAAATGTATTTACCAATTTAGGGATAATAAATTATTTTTCGATAAAATAAATTATATATTGAATAACAAAAGTTAATAAAAATTATTGTGGTTCTTTTCACACAAATTAATACTCAACGAAAATATTTTTATAATATTAATAAGAAATAGTAATCAATCTGAATATTGACTTCCACGATGTTATGCTACTACTTCTTCTTGATGTATTGTTATAATTAATTATTATTAATATTAATGATAAAAAAATATATAGATAAAAATCAAAGCTACCATTACTGTTGAGAACGACAAAGATATGAAAAAAATCAAACAATATATCCGCCAAAGAAGTGTTGTTTTTACTTCGATTTTGATAAATAATAACTCCTATAAAATGTTATATATCCGTTACTAAAACATTTTACATAATTGTGTTCATGTCATATGCTCAGAATTGAATATTTCAAAGGTCAATTCTACAGTGCCTATGAGTTTTTGCCTAAATGTTGCCTAACTTATTTTTTGTAGTAAGTTTTGAATTTTTAAAAATTATTTATTTTTATATCTTTTAAATAAAATAATAACTTTTAACCTTTTTTAGTAAATAGGCACCACATTATAAGCATCATAGCATTTATCTATTTCAAAATAGTTTTTGCACAAGATGGAAAATCGAGATTTTGACACCATTTCTTACAAGACATTTATTTATTATGTTGTCCATGTCTTACTCGAGGAAGAAGTCCTGGATCACTACCAAGGCTTTCAATACTCATATGATTCTTCTCCCTCATTTATGAGCTGGGATGATTTTAAGAGGATATTGATAATTTATTAATTATATTGTTCCGATAGAATTGCACTGTCATTATGTTACGCTTCTACTTTCTTTTTATGTACTGTTTATATACTCCTATTATAATTAATTACTATTAATATTAAACTGGTAAAAAAATATATAGATAAAAATCAAAACTACTATTACTGCTAAGAACGAAGACAAAGATATGAAAGAAATCAAACAATACATCCGCGAAAGAGGTGCGATTTTTGCTTTTGATAAATAAGGATATCTATGAGCTAACCGTGGAAATGCCATATATCCGTTACCAAAACAATCTACATAATTGTGCTCATGCCATAGCATTAGTGGGCTATGACGCTTCATAACTGTATATTTTAAAATAGTTTTCACACAAGATGGTAAATCGAGGTTTCCACACCATTCCCTACAAGGCCTTTATTCATTGTATTGTCCCTGTTTTACTCTGAGAAAAAAAAAAAAGTCCTGGATCACTTTAAGAGTATATTGATACTTTGTTAATTATATTGTTTTTATAGAATTGTATTGCCATCATGTTACGCTTTTACTATCTTTTTATGTACTTTTTATGTACTCTTATTATAATTAATTACCATTAATATTAAACTAAAAAAATCTAGATAACAATTAATGCTACTATTACTCATGAGACCGATGAAGATAGGAAAAAATCAAATAATACATCCATAAAAAAGAGAGATCGTAATTCGATTTTGATAAATAGTGACTTCTATGAGCTACACGATTGTGCTCATGCCATAGAATTGGATATTTCAAAACAGCTTCCCTAAAAAATGAAAAAATCGAGGTTTCGGCACCATTTTTTATAAGGCCATTATTCATTATGTTGTGGCTGCTTGCTTGAGGAGTAGGTCCTGGATCACTTCAAAGACCTTCAATACCCATATAATTCTTTTTCATTATGGATGAACTCAGATAATTTAAGAGTATAATTAATACATTAATTAGGTTGTCTCTACAGAATTGCGCACTTTTACTCCTTTTTTATCTACTCCTTATATACTCCTACTATAATTAATTACATTTAACATTAAACTAAAAAAAATAAATAACAATTAAAAAAAATAATCTAGATAACAATCAAAGCTACCATTACCCGCTTAAACCGATGAAGATACGAAAGAAATCAAACAATACATCCGCAAAAGAGGGCGCGTTTATTTTAATTTGGATAAGGAAAAATATAGGTACCAATATATTATTTGTCAATTTATTGCCAACAATAATTAATTATTATATTTTAAACACATGTATAAAGAGACACATTCAGAAAATCTATCTATAAAGACACTTCTATTAAATACAGTTATAAAAAAGACATTTTTATGAGACACATCTACAAAGACACTTCCTTAAAACACCGTTATAAACAAGAATCAGCAGAAGTTAACAGAAATATTGTTAATAACGTAACAGGATTATTTTGATAAATAGTGACTTCTATGAGTGAATGGTGCAAATGGCATATATCCATGACCAAAACATTCTACATGATTGTGCTCATGCTATAGCCTTAGTTGGCTATGATTTTGAGAATTGGATATTTCAAAACAGCTTTTCCAAAGGAAGAGGAAATCGAGGTTTTGACACTATTCCCTACAAGGTCATTATTCATAATGTTGTCCCTTTTTTACTTGAGGAAGAGTTTCTGTATCACTACCAAGGCCTTCAATACCCATATGATTCTTCTCCGTCATCGATGAGCTCAGATGATGTTGTCTCTACAGAATTGCACTTACACGATGTTATGCTTCTATTCCCTCCTTTCCATTGTGCTGTTGCCTACCAAGTTTGTAGAGAGGTAACTATGGGTGCACATGACTCGACCCGGCCCATAATCCGGTCCGGACTCGAATATTTTAGGGGCTAATTTGGTGTAATTTCATTAGGTCTGAGTCGGGTACGGGTCTCAAAAACATACCCGATCATTATTTAGGGTCGAGTCTGGGTCAAGGCGAACCCGGCTTTACTTGGCCCATGTGCATCTTAAGGAAACTAAAAAAGATATATATGTTTTAAATTAATTTTAATATTATATTATATTAATTATAAGCTTATTATTTTATTTTTAATTACACTTGTTATTTTAAAAAATAGATCAAAGAAGCATCAAATTATAATTTATGGACAAATTCAAATTCAAATATAGATATCAACTTTTCGGTAACAAAGTTTAATCTTTAAATATTCGGTTTGAACCCAGTATAATTGACCCAAAAATATTTAAATTTCATCAAGTTTATAATATAAAAAATAGACCCGATATATATTTTAAATCGAGTATGAATTAATACAAATTCAATTTCATCGTACCCATATGCACCCCTAGAAGTAACCGTGCAGAATCACTGCGAGTTTGCCGGCAAACCGCGAGTTTGCCGGCAAACCACGGCTCTTAAAGAAAAGCTGCACAGAACCTCCATTCGCATGGCCCAATGCAAACCAGTCTTGACCCAGGGTAATGTCTCTTCTCATTTCTTGAATGTCATTGAATACTTCACCTTTCCTCCTCCTCCTTTTCTCTACTGTGGTTGTGCTAGTTTTGTTATGTTTAAATGTATTCATCTGTTAATTTTTTTTTAATTTGTTTTGTTAAGTTCTAAATCTAATTTGTTACAGTAATTAACATATAATATATATATGATTATGCTATGTTAATTT
>NC_029791.2:7871701-7916258 GCF_000816755.2 Arachis ipaensis | reverse complement strand
TTTATGATTTTATTTATAAATCATATAAATAAAATAATAAAATATAAAAATAAAAAAGAATTTCATTAATTATACAACATAAATTATGTACCGTATGGTGTATATAAGAATTAATGACTAAAAATTTAAAACAAAATCTTGTAGAACTTGAAAGTGAATTTTCATGAATATTTGTAAATAAAAAATAATAAGAGAAATCAAATGAAAAAAAATCTTTTTGAAAAGGAAAGTTGATGCAAATTTGGTACTTATGGTAATATGTAGTAAAATATAAAAGAACTTCTAAAAAACAGGATTTAAAAACAAAAATGACATTATAGTTTGTAAATTCTTAATACATCTTAAAATCATTGAATTCGAATAGTCAAGAACAATATTGGAAGACCCACATTATTTAGCAATGTAAAGAATACAAAAGAAAGCTTAGAAAGAAAGCATCACAAAGCTTCGAAGAGAATTTATTATTCAATTGAGCTATCAAAGACTCAATTTCCCTTGAATTGTTACTTGTAACAATTATATCGTCCACATAAACTAAGAGATAAGTAACAATAGTAGAATTGTTTCTAACAAATAATGAGACATCAGATTTTGTATTTTTGACACTAAAACTGTAAAGAGTTTCTGCCAAAGTCTTGAACCAATCCCAAAGTGCTTGTTTCAAATCATATATAGCTTTGTTGAGTTTACAAACTAAAGTATTATTGGTATGAACATATCCCTGGGGTTGAGCCATGTAGACCGTCTCTTTGAGCTTGCCATTCAAGAAGGCATTATCGAAGTCAAACTGTCGTAGTGGCCATCTCAATAAAACTGCAATGGTCAAAATAACTCTCATTGTGGTTGGCCTAACCACTGGTGAATAAATTTCTGCATAATCCACTCCTTTTTTATGGAATCCCTTGCCAACCAGCCCTGCCTTGTACCTGAGAATATCGCTTTTTTGGTTTTTCTTGATGGTAAATACTCATTTACTTTCAATAACTGTTGCATTCAATGGTGGTTTAGTAAGAGTCCATGTATTACACCTCTGAAGTGTTTGTATCTCAGCATCCATTGCTCTCTTCCAATGAGGACAGTTAAGAGCTTGCTTAACTGTTGTTGGAATAGTTGTGAACAAGATCAGCAACCTGAGTCGAAAGAGCTCTGGATTTGTGTATGCCTGATTTGGCTCTTGTAATCATAGAATGTGTATTTGTGGGTATGATGGGTGGTAAGTATGTGTCTGCTACACTTATAAGGATAGGAGTATCAGTTTGGGGGCAAAGATATAGTGGCTAATGTGTGTGAGGGGGAGGGATGTGGGTGCATAGGGGACTGATTTGTGGAAGTACTACTAGAAAGAGGTGTAGTATCTGATGAGTCTAAAGCTATTGAAGAAGCATGTGGGGTAGAGGTCTGTGTATCAGTAATTGGTGTTGATGCTGGACTTATTTCAAATATTATAGGCTCTGGATTTTGATCTGGTATATCTAAAAAGTGTGTGGATGCAGAATTATGAAATATTGTATGGTAAAGAAATAAGTTTTCAATAAAAGTTACATGTCTTGCAAGATAAACTTTGCCATCTTTGGCCATGCACTTGTACCCTTTATGATTGGAATCATAACCAAGAAATAGACACATCTCGAACTTGTAATCAAACTTAGCATTCCTATATGATCTTAAGAAAGAAAAACATGCACATCCAAAAACTTTAAAGAAACCAAAATCTGGTGATTGATTAAATAGGATTTCATAGGGACTTTTGTTGTCAAGGACTGTTGTTGGTAACCTATTAATGATATAAACAGAAGTAATAAAGGCATCATCCAAAAATTACATTGGTAGAGATGCTGTCGCTAAGAGAAAAAGTTCCATTTCTGTAATATGTCTATGCTTCCTTTCCATACTATCTTGTTGGTGATGTGTATAAGGGCATGACATTCTATGTTGAATACCTTAATTAGCAAGCAAATTAACAAAAGCCTTGGACATAAACTCACCTCTCTTATATGTTTGTAATGCCTTAATATGATGACTAGTATGTTTTTCCATCAATTTTTTATAATTTTCAAATGCTAATAATTTTGAGACTTATTCTATAACAGAATAATAACAGTAAATTTGGAAAAGCCATCCACAAAACAAGTATAGTATTTAAAGCCTTGTCTTGAAGTCACAGGGGTTGGTCCCCAAAGATCAGCAAAGACACATTATAATGGTTCATTATACACAGTTTTAATTTTATCAAAATGTAATCGATACATCTTATTCAAAGGACAGATTTCACACATATATTGTAAAGAAGATGCAGAATATAAAATAGGAATTGAACATTTATTCATCACTGTATGGACTGTTTTCATTGCACAATGGCCAAGCCATTTGTGCCATAAAACTGTGCTATTATTCTCATTACACTTTGTATTGAAAGCACTCAAAATTGATGAGCTAATGTCTAAATTGCTAGGTACAGTAGAATTACAAGTAACAGAATTTTAAAAGTTAAAAATGCAGCTTAAGGCAGATTTCAAAGACAGAGGCTTAGAAACTTTGAGATTGTCAAAAGAATAAATTCCATTCCTAGCTATGTCTTATAGGAGATAATCTCTGGTAGTCTAATCACGAATAACACAATAATCAGGCCAAAATTCATAGAAGATCTCATTTTTAGCAGCAAACCTAGATACACTTAGCAAATTTTGTGAAATTTGAGGAACATGTAGCAAATTCTTTAAACGAAATGTGATATTAGCATATTTATCATATAGAATAGAAGAACCTGAATTTTTTATTGCTATACCTATACCACTACCCACAAAGACCTGATTTGAGTTTGTGTTATTTGCCGAAGAAGATAGGAGGTTTGTAGGATCTGGTGTTAAGTGATGGCTTGCACCAGAGTCCGCAAGCCATGAAGCTTCATTCAGTGAGGAGGATGGAGCAGTGAAGTATGCCGTTGGTTGATGAAAAGTTGCTGGCAATGGTGGTGGCTAAAGATTAATGTAGGAAATCTGAGGTGTTGTAGAGGTATTTCCAGAATTGAGGTTAGATGAGTGATCAAACTTGTGGTAACAATTCCACACCACATGCGCTAATTGTCCACACAACTGACACTGCATTCTTGAGTTGTTGTTGAAACGACCACTACCACGGTTATTCCATCCTCTACAGTCACGTCTATTAGCATCGCTTCGTGAGTAATCAAAGTTGGATGAAGAAGTTTGAACATAATGAGCAATGGGCATGCCAGTTTCTGGTTTCTTGAAACGCTCAAACATTTCTTCATGGGAGAGAAGAAATGCTTCAGCCTCAACTACTCAAAATGAACCTTTTTTTTGCTGTGACAGAGGAAATATATACCGCATACTCTTCGGAAAGATCATCAATGATGGCTTGTATATGATCATCTTCTGGTATTTCATAACCCACAGAAAATAAAGAGTCTACAATTTTACAAATCTTGGCAAGAAATTCACTAGCTGAGCCAGTTTTCTTACAGGATCTGAGTTGACTCTTTAGACTTTGAACATGTGCAAAAGCAGTAGCCTGAAAATATTCATCAATTTTGTTCTAAACTTCATAGAATCTAGATAGGTGAATGAGTTTGTTTTTGAAACAATTTGTCATTGAAGCAACTAACCAAGTTGTGAGGGCTTTGTCATGTTAGCGCCAATTCTTGAGCTCTTCTAATTCAGTAATAATTTTCTTGGTAGCATTTGATGTGAATTTTTCTGGGATCTTTGTTGGATCAAGATGATTCTCTAGTCCCAGACTCTCAAGACTAAGAACAGCAAGATATCTCCAAGTAGAGTAATTATATTCATTAAATTTCTCAAATTTTTTTTGTTGAATCTAAAAGTGTGATTTTCATTATAAAAAAAAATTGGTGACTCTAGATACGATAAAGGATATAAAAAAAAAAAGCTTAAAAAGAAAGCATCACAAAACAAGAAGAAACTGTAATAACAGAAAGAAAAAAAAAATTAGAGAATATAAAAATAATTATTAGTCTTTAGTTTCATTAAATATGTTAATTTCTAATATTCTTTGAAATAATAAACAATTTACTGTAAATATTAGAGATTGTATTTTCAAAAATTAAAATAAATTTCAAATCCAGTTGATCTTGCCTGGGAAATAGATCGGCTTCAACTCCTCGAGATCAGCCGAGCTATGTGCTGCAAGGTTGAACGTCCGTCTCTCAAAATCTGATTTCTTTATGTTCATTGTAGGTGTGGGAGCACGAGCAATACAAAGGAGGTGGAGTGTACCTGCAAAGGCACTCCAATGCTTAAGTCAGTATGGTGTCAAGTTCAGAATTGTCCTTAAAAAAGATACTTTACCTTTCTTTTATAGATATTTCTTCGTCCGTTACATTCTGGGTGATAAATTGTCGGTTTCTGTGATGATTGATTTCGTAACCGATTTTATCATACCGTTTGAGACGTCGGTTATGATAAGAGTATTGATGTCACCGAGTTATAGCTCATAAGGACCGAGCAATAACGGCAAATGACGAGTTATGGTGGCTACCAGTAACGGTTATGAGGCCGAGTTATAGCTCGTATTTATGGTGACCATATCACAGCCCCCAAGCTTAGCCTGAGGAAAGTTTTTTAATGAAGCAGGTTGAGCTTTTGTGATGAGTTATAACTCGGTAAAGTGGATTACTGAGTGAGCCCCTAGTTCAACGTACTTCATTAAATCAACTTTCTATTTGTGCGACGTGGGAAATCGTGCGCGCTTTTTATTGAGGAGACAGAATGAGTGGAAGCTTCATTAATATTTTGATGGTTTCCAATGCTCCTTTCGCCGTTTGATGTGACTGAGGCAAGGGTGATATTTGGAACGTTTTTGTTTGTGATTAATTTTTTCTATTGATTGGAATTTGGGCGTTTTGGTTTTCTGCTTCTTGTGTGAAGAATGAGCACGAGAGGTATGGTCATGTCTGTGTTCTTCTAATTTCTTTCTTCTCTCATTTTTTGTATTTCTTGGTTGCATGTTTGTTTACTGTTTCTGATGGGGTTTGAGAAGGAAAAGAAAGTTGGAATAGATTGGTCTTATGACTGGATTGGGGATGATGTGAGGTCGCGGGTGTCATTGTTCTGTGATGAAGCTGCTGTTAAGGAGGTGGATGCTAGTAGGGTAGTGAGGCAGAATTCTGGAGTTGGGGTTGAGTTACTGCCCTGTAGTGTTAATGATAGGGTTTATCACCGGGGTAGAGGCTTTGAATTTTTCTATATGCACAGCTGCATTCTTGAAGACTTGAGAGTTAGATTACCCTTCACTGATTTCGAATGTCAGGTCTTGAGGCAGTTAAACTGCGCTCCGTTGCAGCTTCATCCAAATGGGTGGGCGTTCCTTCGCTCTTTTGAAATTTTAATGGAGTTTCTGGAAGAGGTGCCGTCTGTTGACCTTTTCTTTTCTTTATTTCACGCCAAAAGGGTGTGGAAAGGTGGTTGGATAAATTTCAATAGCACCCCTGGTTTTGGCATTTTCAAATTGTACAAATCTTCTTTCAAAGATTTTAAAGAGATGTATTTAAAGGTTAGGGGTCTGGAAAAAGATTTTCCGTTTTTCATAGATGAGAATCTGGCTGAGAAGTTTCCATTGTATTGGTGCTCGGAACCTCAAAATATACTCGGACCTGAAGTTATCTCTCCGAGAAATGTTTGTTTGATTGAGTTTCTTGTTGAAAATATCGGTCGGGGAGACCTGATTTCAATGTATGAGCTTTTGAAGTGGGAGCAGGATAAAGATGCTGTGGTAGCCTATTTGGGTGAGTTATAGGGTTGTTTCTAAGGTGTTTTTTGGTTTTCGTCATATTTCTGATGTTGTTTGTTTTTGCAGGTGGTAAATACCCTGGTGTTTCAGCTGCGTCTCTGAGGACGCGTTTCAAAAATAAGAATCTGGAGAAGGAGGTATCGTTATCTAATGCTGAGAAAGTTATTGGGACTGGCGAGGTTACTCAGCCTCGTCAAGGTCGGAGGAAGGTGATTGCGAAGAAGAGAAGGAAGTCCGACCTTGTTGAGTTGTCCGATGATTCTGATGAAAAGGAGTTAGGTGTTCCGCTGGAAAAGATACAGGCTTTTATGGGTAATCAAAAAAGGCTTCATGAAATTTCTGAACAAAGTGAGGCATTTTCGGTTTGGGGAAAGGAATATCCCTATATGGCTGTGGTGGACGAGTATTGCCAATCGTCGGCTGATGTTTCTCTTGCAAAGGAGGTTGGAGACATGGCTATTGGGCAGTATATGCAGGTAATAGCCGACTGTTGTTTCTTTATTTTTCTTTTTTCTTTGGGAGTCTTATGAATTTTGGTTTATTTCTTTCTCTAGGTTGTTGGCCTGCGCCTTGCAAGTCTTGGGCGTAGCCAAGAGTTGAAGTATAAGAGAGTTGCTGCAGAAAAAGGAGAGGTTTCTGTTTTGAAGGAGGAGTTGGTTAAGAGTAAGAGTGCTGCTGCTGAGCTTCAGGCGCGTTTGACTGAGACCGAGAAGTTGTTGCAGGAGACTAAAGAAAGTTATGTTAAGGATGTGGAAGATTTGAAGAAAAAGGAAAGTGATCTGGCGAACATGCAAACTCGGCTTATTGAGGTCACTGCTCAATTTAAAGATATGGAGAAGAAAAAGGCGGATGAGATATTGGATTCTTTTGTTGAAGGTTTTGAAAGGGCAAGGTTGCAGGTAAAGTTTTTGGTACCAGATGCCGATCTCTCTGGTATGGATCCTGGAAAGATAGTGCGAGATGGTCAGCTGATTGAAGATGATGGGGACGCAGAAGATGAAGCTGATAATGCTTAATGTGTTTTGTTAGAAACTTTTTTGAATTTGTTTTGCATATGTAATAGTTAGTTCGTGTGTTTTGAACTTTGTTGAATTGACTTGTTTGAATTTTGAATGTGATGCTTTTGTAAAAGCTGTTTGCGGTTGTTTGGAAAGTGTTCCGAGTTTATTGGCCTTGTGGCTGATGATGTTATTTGATAATGGCAGGTTGTAGCTTAGACGAGTATTGGCGTTTGTCTGAGCTGTATTGATAGAGTTATATTTGATTGATAATATCATTCGTACAGTTATTTGATAAAGAATAAGATAATATTCGTCTCCTATATATTCGGAGTCTTTTTGAACCTTTTAAATACAAAGGTGCAGGTAGGCTAGTCTCGTTAAAATCTCTCCAAGCAAAACCCTTTGGGATAAAATCTTGGTAGTAAGAAAAAGAGTACAAGCCTGTCCCTGCCTTTTAACTATAAAATTTCTTTAGGGAAGATACATTCCAAGTATTGGGTAGTAGTTTACCATCTATTGATTCGAGTTTGTATGCTCCATTGCCGAGTACTTCTGATATTCAGTATGGACCGTCCCAGTTTGCTGCGAACTTTCCATGCGAGGTTTGTTTCTGAGCAGTTTCTGTTTTCCGAAGTACCAAGTCTCCTTGCATGAAGGATCTGCTTTTAACGGCTTTGTTGTATTGGCGAGCTATTGCTTGTTGTGCTGCTCGTTGCCTTAATGTTGCGATGTCTCTGACTTCTTCGATGGTATCGAGTTCGGTTCTCCGAGCTTCCTCTTGATTTCCGAGTTGTGTCCTGAATGAGCTTTGGGAGATTTCCAGGGGTATCATAGCCTCGGAGCCATATACAAGTCTGAACGGTGTTTCCTTTGTTGATGTTTGTGGGGTGGTGTTATATCCCCAAAGGACTTCAGGTATAAGCTCGGCCCAGAGCCCTTTGGCATCATCTAGCTTCTTTTTAAGTGCATGCAGGATGACCTTATTTGCTGCCTCGGCGAGTCCATTTGTTTGAGGATGTTCGACCGAGGCGAAATGCTGTTTTATTTTGAGGTTCTGCAAAAAAGATTGAAATTTCTGATCGGCGAACTGGCGACCATTGTCAGTTATGATATGTTGAGGTATGCCGAAACGGCAAACAATGTTTTTCCAAACGAACGAAATCATTTGCTGGGATGTGATTTTTGCCAAAGGTTGGGCTTCTACCCATTTGGAGAAATAATCAATGCCAACAATAAGAAATTTTACCTGGCCCGGTGCCGTAGGGAATGGACCAAGTATGTCTAAACCCCATTGGTTAAATGGCCAGCTGATATCTGAATGATGTAATTGCTCTGCTGGTATGTGTATCAGTGGTGCGTGTCTTTGGCAGTTGTTGCATGATCGGATTTTTTGTTGGCTGTCGTGCGTTAAAGTAGGCCAGAAAAATCCAGCTCGGAGGACCTTTGATGCTAAGCTCCGAGCACCTGTGTGTGTGCCACAGATTCCTTCATGTGCCTCAGCTAAGGCTATCTCAGCTTCCGAGTTGTTAAGGCATTTGAGTAGAGGCCGAGTATAACCTCGTCGATACAGTGTTCCATTGAATATTGTGAAAGAAGATGCTTGCCGTCGGAACTTTTTATTGTTTTCGACCCCTTCTGGTATATTACCTGTTTGTAAATAGTGTATAAAGTCGTCCCTCCAATCCTTTACCTGTGTAACACTTAACACATTTGTCAGAGTAACAGTGGGTGATGTTATTGTAAACTGTTGCAGCGTGGATAACTCGGACTGTGTACTGCCGAGTTTAGATAAGATATATGCCCTTTGATTTTGTTCACGTGATATATGTTCTATTTCAAATTTGGCAAATTTTGTTGATAATTTTTTTACTAATAATAGATATTTAGAGAGTAGAGGATCTTTTACCTGAAAAAGGTCGTTTACCTACTGTACCACTAACAAAGAATCACAATATACCTTGATCATCGAGATTTGGAGATCTAAACAAAGTCGGAGTCCAGCGAGCAGTGCTTCATACTCGGATTGGTTGTTGCTGGATTTGAAAGCTAAGTGTATTGAGTGTTCCAATATGAATCCGTCTTCGGCCTCCAGACGAATTCCTGCTCCACAGCCCCCATTATTTGAAGAGCCGTCTACATATAAGGTCCATTGTTTTGCATGATCTTCTTTGGATGGTATTGTGAGCTCGGCGATGAAATCTGCCAGAAATTAAGACTTGATCGGTCCTCTGGATTGGTATCTAATATCGAACTCAGATAGTTCGACTGCCCATTTTATGAGTCGTCCTGCAATTTCTGGTTTGTGTAACACTTGTCTTAGCGGGTGATCGGTTCTGACGTGGATAACGTGGCTCTGGAAGTAAGGTCGGAGACGTCGCGCCGAGAATATTAGTGCCAGTGCGAGCTTCTCAATCCTTGGATAATTGAGCTCGGCATGCTGGAGAGTCTTGCTGACAAAGTATATCGGATGCTGAACTTTGTTTCTTTCTGTAACAAGGGCCGAACTTATCGCCCAATCAGTAACTGACAGATATAGAAATAAATCCTCCCCTTGTAGGGGTTTTTGTAAGATCGGCAGTTGTGAGAGAGTTGTTTTTAATTTTGAAAAGGCTTTCTCACAATCGTCGTTCCATTCGAATTTATTTTTCTTTTTAATTGTTTGGAAAAAAGGAATAGAAGTTGAAGCTAGGCAAGGAACAAATCTGGAAAGTGCGGCAAGTCGTCCTGTGAGGCGCTGAACTTCTTTGACTGTTTTAGGGCTGGCCATATCCAGCACTGCTCGGCATTTGTCTGAATTTGCCTCTATTCCCCTGCATGTTAGCAAAAAACCCAAAAACTTACCCCCTTGCACAGCGAATGCACATTTCTCGGGGTTGAGACGCATGTTGTACTGGCAGATCTGGCCGAATATTTCTGTAAGGTCACTGATGTGATTATGTTCGATTTTTATTTTGGCGACCATATCATCCACATATACTTCGATATTCCTGCCGATTTGTTTGGCAAACACTTTATCCATAAGGCGCTGGTAAGTTGCACCTGCGTTCTTTAATCCAAATGGCATAACTTTATAACAATAGTTACCGAAATCAGTGATAAAAGCTGTTTTATTTTGATCGGAGGGGTGCATGAGTATTTGATTATACCCTGAATACGCATCCATAAAACTTAAAGTAGCGTAGCCTGATGCATTGTCTACTAAAGAGTCTATGGATGGTAGAGGGTAAGAATCCTTTGGGCATGCTTTGTTTAAATCAGTGAAGTCGACGCACATGCGCCACTTACCATTTTGTTTTCTTACCATTACCACATTGGCTAACCAGATGGTGAATCTGATCTCTTTGATAAATTCGGCGTTGATGAGCTTTTGTGTTTCTTCTAGTGACGCTCTCTTTTTCTCTTCGTCGAGTTTTCGTTTCTTCTGCTGCACTGGTCGGACTGCCGAGTTTATTGCTAGTTTATGACTGATAATCTGTGGGTCGATGCCGGGCATGTCTGATGGTGTCCATGCGAAAAGGTCGGCGTGTTCTTGCAGGAAGGTTGTTATGGCCTGTAACTCAGATGTGTTGATTGAGGTACCTACATATGTAAATTTGTTAGGGTCATTATTGAAATACACCTTTTGTAGGTCATCGGAGGGTTTTGGGCGCTCGAGAAAATCAGCTCTTGGGTCCAGGTCGGCTAGTGTGTGTTCCTTTTGTTTGAGGTTGACATTGTTGACTTGTTGCGTTGAGCGGTTTTGGAATTTCATGTTGATGTTGTAACATTGTCGTGCCTCTTTATGATCTCCATGGATTGTTACAACCTGGTCGTCCTGCAGTGGAAACTTTACACAGAGATGAACTGTAGACACAATGGCGCCGAACTTATTCAAAAAAGGTCGGCCGAGAATAAGGTTATATGGGCTGAAACAATCGACTACTAAATATTGAATATCATTAGTTTTTGAAAGAGGGTGCTCACCCAGTGTGGTTTGTAACCACACTGATCCGAGTATTTGAACTCGTTCTCCTGAGAAGCCGACCAAGTCTCCTCCTGTGGACTGTAGCATGTTGTCGCTGAGCTTCATCCTTTAAAATGTGGAGTAAAACAGAACATCGGCGCTGCTCCCGGGATCCAAGAGTACTTTTTTCACTAATAGATCCCCTAGCTGAAGGGTGATTACCACAGGGTCGTCCAAATTTTGTATTTTGGAGTTGAAGTCGGCATGTGTGAAAGTGACTTCTGCTTGTGGATTAGTGATTGCTACATCTTGGTGCGGTCCGTTTACCGAGCATATTGCTCTGAACGATCTTTTCCTTGCCGAGTTTGAGTATCCTCCACTTGCGTATCCTCCTGAAATACAAGTGATTATACCTCGTGGTCTTTCATATTGGCTTGAAGATGCCTTCTCTTTTCCTTGATGTTGTTCAGAGAGGTCGCTTGTTGTGGAGCTAGGGCCGCATTTTTGGATGTGACCACCAATGTATTTGTCTAGGTGTCCTTGTCTTGCTAGTCGTTCCAAAAGATCTTTGGCGACCACACAATCATCGGTATTGTGGCCGTGTTTCTGGTGGAAAGCGTAGTACTTCGATTTGTCCACGTTCTTTGCATCTTGGTACGTGCCGGCTTTTCTCGGTGGCTTGATTAGTTTTGAGTTCAAGATCTCTTTGATTATGTCTTCTCTCTTGGTGTTAAACTGCGTATAAGAATCAAATCGAGGTGTTAGTTTAAAACTTTTCTTAATGGTTGAGTTCTTATCTTCTTCGCGGAAGTGTGACTTGTCAGACTTCCGAGCTTGTCTGAGCTCCTCGATATTAATTTGTCCTTTTGCTTTTTCCCGAAATTCTGCTAGAGTCTTTGGTTTTGCTACTGCGATTGTCTCCTGGAACTTTCCGGGTCGGAGGCCGCTTTTAATTGCGTGCAGATGGACCTCGGGGTGGAGGTCTGGTATGTTGATCGCGACCTTGGTAAAGCGGGTCATGTAGTCCTTTAAGCTTTCGTTTGGTCCTTGCTTGATAGTGTTCAAGTAATCGGAATCGTGCAAGTATATTGCGGATCCGGCGAAATGCTCTTCAAATAACTTCGCCAACTGGTGAAAACGCAAAATGGAACCTGCAGGCAAAGCACACAACCAATCAAGTGCAGGGCCGTCTAAATAATTCGAAAAACAACGACATAAAACTGTATCTGATGCACCATTGACGATCATTATTGATCGAAATTTCTTTAGAAACTTCCTCGGGTCTCTGAGTCCATCATAAGGCATGAGGGTCAGCGGCAGAGTGAACCTCTTCGGCAGTTCGAAGTTCATTACTTCTTCTGTGAAGGGACCTACAGGGTCGTCGGACTCTTCTTTTTCATCTTCGGGCTGCTGCCCCTCGCGTCGAGCGGTTTCTGAAACATGAGTCGGTTGGGACTGATGTTCCTCGTCTTCTGCCTGCTGGCGATGAGCATCGTTGTGCTCAATCCGAGCATGATTTAGTTCAGCAATTTGGGCAGCCATTATTTGGTTTTCGTCAGCCATTCGTTGATTAGCTTGTTGTAGCTCAGCTACCATTCGTATGAGTTCGGACAGTGAAGGAGGCGGTGCGTCAGCCATGGATGCAGATGGAGGTGATGGGACCAAAAGAAAAAATATGATTTCCTCGGCCCCACGGTGGGCGCCAGTTGATCTTGCCTGGGAAATAGATCGGCTTCAACTCCTCGAGATCAGCCGAGCTATGTGCTGCAAGGTTGAACGTCCGACTCTCAAAATCCGATTTCTTTATGTTCGTTGTAGGTGTGGGAGCACGAGCAATACAAAGGGGGTGGAGTGTACCTGCAAAGGCACTCCAATGCTTAAGTCAGTATGGTGTCAAGTTCAGAATTGTCCTTAAAAAAGATACTTTACCTTTCTTTTATAGATATTTCTTCGTCCGTTACATTCTGGGTGATAAATTGTCGGTTTCTGTGATGATTGATTTCATAACCGATTTTATCATACCGTTTGAGACGTCGGTTATGATAAGAGTATTGATGTCACCGAGTTATAGCTCATAAAGGCCGAGCAATAACGGCAAATGACGAGTTATGGTGGCTACCAGTAACGGTTATGAGGCCGAGTTATAGCTCGTATTTATGGTGACCATATCACCAGTAAATAATATTTTCTCTATTTTTAAATAATTATTATCAATTATTAAAACTTTCTTTTTTCACAAATAAGTTTCTTAAGTAAATTAATGTGATAGATTACTTTTTTCACTATTATATATATACAAAGATTTCATGCGATACCATATTGTCGCAAAGACGCAAAGTCCCTAAAACGTAGGGGTGTCCATAGATCGGATCGTATCTGCAGATCTGCGGTAAATATCTGCATCCGATCCAAAAATTGCGGATTCGATCTGATCCGCAAATTAATCGGATCCGATCCGCACCTTTTGCGGATCGGATCGCGGATATATGCCCTACATCCGCGGATCCGCAGATCCGCACCATAATAATTAAAAAATAAATAAATATATATGTTTGGTATTATATTTACTTGTTTGTATATTTTAGTTAGTAATTATTATTCATATATTGTATTATTTTATTTTTATTATTTAAAAAGAGTTTCGGTTACTAGGTTCCTATCCAAAATTTCAAAATTTTAATCTTATCTCCTAACCGATTTTCAAACTTTGAAATTTAAATTTTGTTTCTAGAAGGGGTGGTTGTTACAGATATATCCGATATCCGATCCGATCCTATCCACAAATATGCGGATCGGATCGGATCGGATCTAGCACTAAAAAGCGCGGATATCATATCCGATTCGATCCGATGAAAATTATGCGGATTGGATCGAATTTTCGGTCATATCTGATCCGATCCGATTCGCGGACACCCGACTAAAACCAAGCCTACTTATTTTCTCCGGTTAACAGTCAAAAAAGAAAAACCCAACAGACATAGGTCCACTACCATTCCCCTAAACCTCAATTAGATTTGGAAATGTTGCTACTCTTTCCAAGCATACTCACTTGCTACCATCTTACCTTAACTAACCCATCTAAATCTCAACTAGATTTCGGAATGTTACTGATCTTCCCTATCATACTCACTTGCCACAACAAAAGAGCATACGCTGCATTATTGTCTTCTACACCGAGAAGTATTAAAACTATGATTCATAATTAATATTTCCACATCGCAACCAAATATTAATAATTTTTTTTAGATTTTTATTTTAGAAGATACTTAACTTAGAATAATTAAAATTTTGATTCTTTCAGACTAATTTACCACTATTTGTCTCTTTTTTATCAAAGAAAAAATGTCTTGATTTTTTTTTCATTCTTGAATAAGTGATAATTTAGCAATTCTTATGCAAGAAATTTTTGGACATCAAAAGTTTTTTTTTTTTGAATCATTGTGGTTCTGGTATGATCGTATGAATGAGGTTTTCATTAATTGTTAACGGAGTCTTAAAAGAGAATTCTCAATATTAAAAATAAAGAAGACCACACTAAAAAAAGTCGAATGCTACATAAAAAAAAAATAAAGTAAAATAGAATATTCAAGAAGTCTAAGGCCGGTAGAGATCCAGATAAAAATGAGTGTGCCGTATTGAGATTTTGGCATTGTAACCCTGAAGTGCTGTCAAGATCGGACATTGGTCCTTAAAGTCTTCTAAGATAGGTTCAACGCCTTCTCCAAAATTCTGCTAATGCTTCTTTGATTTCTTTTTTAGGGGCATTAGGGTCCGAGTAACCACTACATAAAACATACAAAGACAAGCAACATAGTAAATCAAACACCATCCACCACATATTATATGCATAGGATAGATATGATAAAAAAGAATGAAACCATAAAATGATTCTCACTCCCAATAGTCTGAATCCAAATCTGATTCATATTTTCCATTAGCTTTAGCTTGCTTGCTTTAATGTCAAAATAAATAGAGAGCAGTCATTATAATGTCACACACGCACACATATTCACACGATTTAAAAGATAGTAATAAAATAAGACCTCAATTCTGATGATCTTGACTTGATAGCACGCCCATTTGCAAGACCACAAAATTTACAGCACAAGGAAACGACTCGGGTAATATAAAGAACTACAACATACTCCAAAAAAGTGAAAGTCAGAGGGTTTGATAATATCTGGAGGTAAAGTAAAAAAATTAGAAAAGATACCTTTCCATGGAGGTCCTTCTCCTTCAAAAGGCTCACAGTAATCTACATGAGTATTCTTTTTGGGTGCTTGATGGATTCGGGCATGTATTCAAAAGATTTTGGCACCCCCAAAAAGTGCAGTAGATGAAAATCACCAACTTTTTTGAAAGACGTCATAATCCCATCGCTAGTATCATAAACTTTGTAGTGTTCTTCCTGAAAAACAAATAATAGCAACGGAATATTTTAAAAATCAAAGTAACAACCAAAACTAAAGGAAATATTGTAATACACAGCATTGGAAAACTCCATTTTATCCCTTGTTTCTTTTAAATTTGCCTACGTGTCCTGTCTCTCCCTGCTCTCAATCCCAAATTAGTGAATGAATTACAGTATCAAACATCCATAATGATTATTTGCTTACTTCTCTGTGAACCATCGGTTTAAGAAGAGTAAAATTCTAGGATTATATAAAGCACATTTTGACCATTTCATATTGCATTTTGCATTCTGCAATTTTTAGCACGTCAATTTTTTTCGTTGGGTTTAACGGAGGCATTTGAATAGAGGGACTGATTCGTCCAAATTTTGTAAAGGTCAGAAATTTAAAAGTATTTTTCAATAGTTAGAGACGAAAATGTCCGACAAAAGATCAAGGACCTATTTATCTTTTTCTCTTAAATCAATTCTCACAAATACACAAGATCAACTCAATCCTTAAATAAAACAAAAGAAAATTTTCACTTTAGAGATATTTTCATGAGCTTCGTGACAATGTTAGAAAGCAAAGTAATCTCCTTCGTCAACCTCTTCTATATAAAAAAAGTAAAATATATAAAATTTAAAAACTAAGCATGGTTAGATCGAATTGAATTGGATTTAGTAAATTTCAAGAATATTTAACTTCAATCATTATTGTTCTAAGCAAATAATAATGACATAAAAACTATTTCTATTATATGTGAATTACAAAAAGTAATTGCCTCGAATTACAAAAAATCATACACGTGATACTTAGAATTTTAACAACTTTATTTTATCATAGTGCTAAGCAAATTTTATTAAATTGTAGAAATTTAATACTTTGAATAGCTAAAGCTTGGAAATCACTGTTTAAAATTTTAGCAAATACGAAATATAAGAATAGAACACAAGAAATAATGTTTCAGCTTCTTAGTTTTTTCTTGAATTATTGTTAGTTAAAAATACAGCTATCAAGGGCATTTTTTGTTGTGGGAAAGATGAAAGGGCATCTATTCCTAGTATTTTCTCGGTGGTAATAAAAATTTCATGCAAATTCAAATGGTGAAGCAACTTGACAACTGACAAGTGTGAGAAGTGAATCGAGTTTCTTATTTTGTGATAATAAAAAATATTATTTAGATTATTATGTTCTTTATATTTATTTTTGTATTAGAGCAAACCTCTTTATTTTTATTGAATATTCTTTGAAATAATAAACAATTTACTGTGAATATTAGAGATTGTATTTTCAAAAATTAAAATAAATTTCAAATCCAGTAAATAATATTTTTTTTATTTTTAAATAATTATTATCAATTATTAAAACTTTATTTTTATCTTTTTTTTAAGGAAAAAAGATCTTTTAAAATAAGATGTAAATTACAGCTTCTCAAAAAAAGATCTTTTTTTATTTTACTAGTGCTTTTACTTTTACTATTAGAAATTTGCCAAACACGTTAAAAAATAAAAAAAGATCTTTTTTTCATTGAAAAAAGATTTTTTTTTAACAAAATAATAACGCTCAAACATACACATAGGATGTTAGTCTTGGATTACTTTCTAGATGTATTTTTAATTTTGATAACTCCAATATATTTTAATCATTTTCTTAATACAAGCATATAACTTGAAGGTCTCACCGTCTCTAGTGGGATATGATTCCCATTATATAAATTTGTTTTGTTTCGTCTCATTATACCAAAAATAATTAGGTCAATTGAGTAAATTAATTAAATTAAACGGTTTTTGGGGGACATATATACCAAGATTTCATGCAATACCATATTGTTGTAAAGACGCAAAGTCCCTATAACTAAGCCTAATTGTTTTCTCCTGTTAATAATCAGAAAAGAAAAACGTAACAGACATAGGCCCACTACCATCTCCGCTTATTTACCTCCAAAACCTCAATTAGATTTGAAAATGATGCTAATCTTTCCTAACATACTCACTTGCTACCACCTTACTTTAGCTAACCCATCTAAATCTCAACTAAATTTCGGAATGTTACTAATCTTCCCTAGCATACTTACTTGGCACAATAAAAGAGCATACACTGCATTTCTGCAGATATTGTCTTCTACACCGACAAATATTAAAATTATGATTCATAATTAATATTTTCACATCGAAATCAAATATTAATAAATTTTTATTTTAGAAAATACACAAGTTAAAATAATTAAAAATTTGATACTTTCGGCCTAAATTACCACTATTTGTCTCTTTTTTATCAAAGAAAAAAATGTCTTGATTTCTTCTTTCATTCTTGAATAAGTGATAATTTAGTAATTCTTATGCAGAAAATTTTTGGACATCAAAAGTTTTTTTTTTGAATCATTGTGGTTCTGGTATGAATATGAAGGTTTTCATTAATTGTTCATGGAGTCTTAAAAGAGAATTCTCAATACTAAAAATAAAGAAGACCGCACTAAAAAAAGTCGAATTCTACATAAAAGAAAAAATATAATAGAATATTCAAGAAGTCTAAGGCCTGTAAAGATAAAGATGAGTGTGCCGACTTGAGATTTTGGCATTATAACCTGAAGTGCTTTCAAGATCGGACGTTGGTCCTTAAAGTCTTCTAAGGTAGGTTCAACGCCTTCTCCTAGATTCTGCTAATGCTCCTCTGATTTCTTTTTTAGGGGGATCAGGGTCCAAATAACCACTACACAAAACATACAAAGACAAGCAACATAGTAAATCAAACACCATCCACCACATATTATATGCATGGGATAGACATGATAAAAAAAAGGAAACCATAAAATGATTCTCACTCCGAGTAGTCTGAATCCGAATCTTCTCCATTAGCTTTAGCTTGCTCGCTTCAATGTCAAAATAAAAAGAGAGCAGTCATTATAATGTTACACACACACACGATTTAAAAGATAATAATAAAATAAGACCTCAATTCTAATGATCTTGACTTGATAGCACGCCCATTTGCAAGACCACAAAATTTACAGCACAAGGGAACGACTCGGGTAATATCAAGACCTACAATATACCCCCAAAAAGTGAAAGTCAGAGGGTTTGATAATTTCTATAGGTAAAGTAAAAAATATCAGAAAAAATACCTTTTCATGGAGGTCCTTCTCCTTCAAAAGGCTCACAGTAATCTACATGAGTATTCCTTTTGGGTGCTTGATGGATCCGGGCATAAAAGTGCTTAACAGGAACATCATCATCCGATGAGTTCTGCATGTATTCAAAAGATTTTGGCACCCCCAAAATGTGCAGTTGATGAAAAACACCAACTTTTTTGTAAGCCGACATAATCCCATCTCCACGATCATAAACTTTGTACTGTTCTTCCTGAAAAACAAATAATTGCAACAGAATTTTTAAAAATCAAAGTAACAAACAAAACTAAAGGAAATCTTGTAATAAACAGCATTGGAAAACTCCATTTTATCCCTTGTTTCTTTTAAATTTGCCTACGTCCCTGTCTCTCCCTACTCTCAATCCCAAATCAGTGAATGAATTACAGTATCAAACATTCATAATGATTATTTGCTTACTTCTGCGAACCATCGGTTCAAGAAGTGTAAAATTCTAGGATTATATAAAGCACATTTTGATGGCTTCATATTGCATATTGCATTCTGCAATTTTTAGCAATAGCAATAAACCCATAGTTGAAAACTTGCAAGGCCATAGAAACACTTTAAAACTATTAATATTACAATGACGATTATATACCTACTCTCTAAATTAGCCCTAATAACAACTTCAATCACCATTACTATTTGTTCATTCAGTTTTCCATTTTCATTACTCTTCGTTGCCTCTACTGCAATCACCGCCTTCTTCCTCAAAGGCACCTTCCCAGCATTGTCCTCAAGATCCACAATTCCCTCTATCTCCACAGTCCACAGCACTCTCCCGTTCATGTACCTCCTCAAAATCATAAACCTCACACTCCCCGTTACTATTAACCTCATTTTCCAAAACCTCACCTTTCAAAACCCCAACAACCTTCTTACACCAATCAAAATCAAATTCCAATTCCAATTCACCACCATCAACATCACCTTCAGGCAAACCCTCACTCCTACCCAAATCCCTAATTTTCTTCACAAAACCACACATGAATTTAACTCACAAAACCCTTACTAGAGCAACTACGTTGCAGATTTTCATACAGGTTCAACAACGAAAGTTCATGCAGATACACTTTCAGTTGACAGAGGAAAAAGGACAACAGATCCAACACAAATAATAGTGAGAGCTTAAAAAGATAAATCAGAAGTGGTGAACATGCAGTGGTGTAAGGCAGGGTTTTCGGGTAAGTGATGGTATTGTTCGGTGGGAGAGGGCAGAAGGGATGGGGGAGAACTGGGTTCGTGAAAGAAGAGATGAAAAAGGTTGACAACTGAAAAATTTAATATCACATTGAATAAGGATATATAGATATTTTAATCATTTTGAAAAGTTTTTATGGACTATTGGAAGTCCAAAACATCCTTGGACAAACGTAACATTAACCAACTTAGTATTGTTCTCCCTAAATAACAAATAACAGCAACGAATTTTTTCTGACATAAAAGTAACATAACTAAAGAAAACCAACAGACAATGACAGAGAAGTTAATTAACCTCTTTTAGCATTCTGTTGTAGTGTTGCATTGCCACAAATGGATAAGGCCGATACTTCTCCATAAAACGTAATCTACTTTGTCTCCGTTGTCTGTAGGAGTTCCGAATTTTTAGGAAAAAAAAATGAGGGGTAAATAACAAATTGTTATACTGCAAAACATATCATTTGTGAAACAAAAATAAATAAAAAGAGAGTTCAAGTGCACTTACTCTTTTCTAATCTTACAATGATGTGGCCTTTGATTTCTTCAAACAAAATAGATTTGCCAGGGACAAATTTATAAATGGATTTGTGAGAGAGAGAAATACATATAAACTGATATAAATTATTATTACAAAAAAAGAATTTAAGTTTGACTCACCCTAGTTCCTCATCAGTGCCTCTAAGTATTGAGGGTCCACAAGGCTTTTGTCTTTGGTGAATAAACAAGATTTATTTGCAAGAAAAAGTATTAATATTATCATAATTGGAAGAAAAAAGAGTTTCAAGTTTACTCACACTTTTTTAACGGAGGGCCTATAAGGCTTTTGACTTTGATTGCAAGCAAGATTGATTTGTAAAGGAAAAACATAAAGAAAAAAAACAATATATCACTAATTTGGCAGGAATGATAATTAAGTAAAGAAATAATAATTAGAAGAGAAAGCATGAAGCTTGTAATAAGTAACAACCATGAGTGGTGATGATTATAGACTGGAACTCCTTGGCGTAACCTCAAAAGGCGGTTGCCGATTATACGACCACGAGATCGCAGATTGTATTGCATTGATGGTGATGGTTCCATGCCACCTTCGAACTCCAATTTTTCTAGGGTTTCTGAAAACACAAAAGCTAAGAGTCTGATGTTAATCTACAAAAGCACTATAGCAACTACATCTAAATCTAAATCCTAAAAGAGAGAGGAGAGAACCTCTCCCTCAAAACTACATCTAAATCATAAATAGTAACTAATTGGAGAGTCTGATTATGAATGAATGGATTCTCCCACTTTATAGCCTCTAATCTGTATTTTTTGGGCCGCAAACTGGATCGAAAACAGCCCAGAAATCGCTGGAGAAGAAATCTGCCACGCTGATTTTTGTCACTGCGACGCGTCCGCGTGGAGCACGCATTCGCGTTGCCTAGCGTTAGGGCAACTATGGCATATTATATATCAAATCGAAGCCCCAGACGTTAGCTTTCCAACGCAACTAAAACCGCATTGTTTGGACCTCTGTAGCTAAAGTTATAGCCGTTTGAGTGCGAAGAGGTCAGGCTGGACAGCTTAGCAATTTCTCCAACTTCTTCTATTCCTTCCACTTTTGCATGCTTCCTTTCCCTCCTCTGAGCCATTCCTGCCCTGTAAACTCTGAAATCACTTAACACACATATCAAGGCATCTAATGGTAATAAGAGAGGATTAAACATAGGGAACTTAAGGTCAAAGAAGCATGTTTTTAATCAAAGCACATAATTAGGAAGGCAAATGTAAAACCATGCAAATAGTATGAATAAGTGGGTAAGAGTTGATAAAATCCACTCAATTGGGCACAAGATAAACCATAAAATAGTGGTTTATCAACCTCCCCACACTTAAACAGTAGCATGTCCTCATGCTAAGCTCAAGAGAAGCTATAAATGAGTGAAGAGGAATGGTAGAATGTACGAAATGCAACCTATCTTATATGAATGCAACTATATGCAGAATGTTTCTACCTACATGGTTAAAAGTAAATAAGCTCTTCAAGATAAACATAAATCAGATTTCAATAATTCAAATCATACAATAAAAAGCAAGTAAACTTGTAAGAAGATAGCTCATGAAAGCAGGAAACATAGAATTAAGCATTGAACCCTTACTGGTAGTGCATATCACTCTAATCCCTCAAGTATCTAGGGTTAATCACTCTACTCTTCCCTGATCCTGCTTTCTAAACTTTGTTCTTCATCTAACCAATCAACAAATATTTAGTACACCAATGCAAATATCATGAGGTCTTTTCAGGGTTGTAATGGGGCTGAGGTGAAGGTAAGGGTATGTGTATGGCCAAGTGAGCTTTATAAATTGAATCTTTAATTAACCTAAGCTTTTACCTAACATACATATACTCTATATAACTTTAGAATCATTCCTAGCTACCCATAATTCCCACTTTTATATGATTCCCATACTCATGTACCAAAATTTTGATATTTCTTTACTTTTATCACATGTGCATTGATCTTTTTATTAACTTAGCATTGGGGTAATTTTGTCCCCTTATTTATTTACTTATTTATTGAATATTTTTGGATTTTTCTCTTTTTTTTTTTTGTAGAGAAATAAACATAACTTATCAATGCACATGGATTTTCTATTATTTTTTCTATTTTGGTTTTTCATGAGTAGGTTCCCAAATTCTCAATATTCAAATAAATTAGAAACATAATACATTCCCTTATTAACCTATGTTCCCACAATTTTCCCACACTTAGTTGATGCACAATCTCTATCTTAAGCTAACCAAAGATTCAATTGGGGTTTTTAATTTGTTTTTCTGGTTAAGGCTAGTGATGTTGTAAAATATAGAATAAATGGAATTAAAAAGGCTCAAGGTGGCAAACAAAGGTAATTGAAAGGGTAGGCTTATTTGGGATAAGTGAGTAAAAATTAAATAATGGCCTCAATCATATGCAAGCATGTAAATACACTAAATATTGGACATATAGAATAGAACAAAGCAAAGGTTGCAATTATAGTAAAGAAAATACACAAGAATAAAAATTTATGGTTAAATAATGTAACCATGTAAATAAGCTCAAAATCTCACAGGTTGTGTGTTCTTTGGCTCAAAAACCATGTTCCAAATACAACTTCAAACAAGTTTTAACACAAAAAATTTTTCAATTTAAATTACTGAAATTTTTCAAAGATAGGGTCTTAAAAGAATTTTATTACTTTAACCAAGTAGTAACTAGATGCATAAAATCAAACAAATATGCAAATGCAACAACTAATTTAACAAAGAAAATTAAACATTGGTGCTAAAATATGAAGTGACTAACCCATGGAAGTTGGTATCGACCTCCCCACACTTAAAGATTGCACCGTCCTTGGTGCATGCTAAGATGTGCAGGTGGACGGGCTATTCCAACTGGCGCTTTTCTCCGAAGATTTTGTAGATGGACTTGTCTGTCTCCCCATGTAAACGTCTTCCGGTTCTCTTCCTAGTGGTCATCTTGAAAGAAAAAGGGAAGAAAGGTAACCCAATAATAAAGATAAGAAAATAAATGAAGTATGGTTGGGTTAATGCCAAATGATAAGGGTCTCATTTACATGGAAGCTTCAACATGTACGTGAGAAAATAATATAAGCACATGGCATACTAGTGGTGCAAAATTTGCAACAAAAGAGAGGAAAATGTGGGTAATGCAAGATAGTATAAGTTCATATCAATGCAAGAGAAGTACAAGTATCATAAAAGATTGGCATTGATTTAAATAATGTTACCCAATCAGAATAAAACAAGTCATAAGCACGAAGATAATACCAGAAAAGATATAACAGTTGAATAAGAATATTTGAACACCAATGGTAAAATAATAAATTTAGAAAATTAAAATATACAAAATTAAAATGCAATGAATGAAAGTATACAAATAAATAAAATAAAATAAAAGATAAGAAGAATGAGAAGGGAAAGAAATAAAGTAAGAAAGAAAGAAGAAAGAAGAAAAGATAGAAGAAATTAGGATTGGGGAAGAAAAGATAAGATAATTGGCTGATCTGGATAAGCTGTGCGGCGCAAGCGACGCGGACGCGTGGGGGACGCGGTCGCGCGACTTGCGCTTAAATTAATCGACGCGGACGCGTGACGCATTTTGTGCTACTGGCGCGAGGGTAGCCTCGCGCTCGCACAACTCTCTGTTCAAAATGCATTATTGCCAAATATCAGGGTGACGCGGTCGAGTGGTTGACGCGATCGCGTGAGTGGTCATGACAGGGATGTGACGCGGACGCGTAAGCCATGCGTCCGTGTGGTAAAGCTGGGCGTTCAGCACCAGTCCAGCACCACTCCAGCATAACTTTCGGCTATGCACCCTTTTCACGTCGATTTTCATGTCACGCGGCCGCGTGGGTGACGCGGTCGCGTGGGAGGCCAAAGTTTCCACATGACGCGGACGCGTCAGCGATGCAGTCGCATGGATCAATTTGTGCCAAAGGCACGCCTCCAGCCACGCTATCGCGTGACTCTCTGTTCGATTTTTTTCTTCCCAGTGCACTGGCGACGCGGACGCGTCAGTGACGCTGCCGCGTCGCGTGCGTGCTTCTTTTTTTTTTTAATAATGCAGTATGCAGAATGCAATGCTAATATGAATGTTATGCAAAACTCCAGGTTCAATACAATAAAATAAAATAAAACTCGAGAACAAATAAAACTAAATAAAAATGAAAAAGGAACGATCATACCACGGTCGGTTGTCTCCCACCTAGCACTTTTAGTTAAAGTCCTTAAGTTGGACATTTGGTGAGCTTCCTGTTATGGTGGCTTGTGCTTGAACTCATCCAGGAATCTCCACCAATGTTTGCAATTCCAATGGCCTCCGGGATCCCAAATCTTGTTTCTACACCCGTCTTCAAGTTGATTATCATAATTCCATACGGGTGGTTCAGCTTTAGAATTCTCAGTGAAGCGTCCAAACAACTTCCTAGACCCATTCAATTGAGCTCTATACCAACCTTTGCGTTTAAACTTAAAGCTTCCAACCATAATTAATCTTGCAGGACAATTCTTACCACTGACCGTCTTCCTCTTACTCTTAATGCCACAAAGAGCTCTAAGTTGACCATCCGTCTCCAGTAGCCCATATTCAAGTGGAATTAGAAAGCTAAGGGATATGAATTTTACCCACTTGAATGTTGTGAAGGATGATGGCAACTTAGGGGGAGGGGTTTCTAATGATCTTGCAAGCTCCACTCCTTTGTGTTCTTCTTTGACCACTTCCACCTCTTTGCAAACTTCTTTAATTTCAACCTCTTCCTCTTGGTAGCTTTCTTCCAATTCAATGTCTTCTTGATTACTTACCAAGGGCATGGGAAGTAGTTCTTTTTCTTCTTTAATCTCCATCTCCTGACCAATCTCTTCTAAGTCTTCAACTATGATATGCTTTGGAGGTTGTACACCCTCCTCAACATCAATTTCAATCGCCTTGGAAGGAGGTTCTATAACCTGACTTTCCCATGGAGGTTCAGCATCTCCTAAGTCTGCAACCACTTCTTCCTCTTCAATAATTATAGCTTCCTCCACTTGTTCCAGTACAAAGTCATGCTCCGTATTGTCCACTGGAGTTTCTAATGTCTTCTTCATGCTACGTTCTTTATTAGATTGTCCACATGAAGCCATGGGGGTTCCTTGAGTGTCCGAACATCGGGAAGGTAATCGATTTATCGCTTGATCCAGTTGGCGAAGGGTTGCTTGAAGTTTTGTACATGTTTCCGTGAGACGATCCCTTGATTCTTGTTGCGCTCGGCTATCATAAGTAGGATCATAGTGCTCTTGGATTGATGGATATGGAGATGGCAAATATTGAGGTGGTGGTTCTTGGGAGTAATTGGGTTGGAATTGGGGTGGTTCTATATATGGTTCATATGGCTCATAAGGTGGTTGGTGTGGTGGATACGGATTAGGGTTATATGGTGGTAAGGGACTTGTGAGTATGGTGGTCCAGAGTTGTGTTGAGGAGGTGGGTCATAGGTATATGATGGGGGTCCACCATATCTATTGTTTTGGCATGCATTGTAGGATGGTCTTTGTCTGTGGTATTGTGGAAGGTGTTGCTGCCGGAAGGGTTGATCAGATCCTCGTGGCTCCTTCCATCTCTGATTATTTTGACCTTGATGCATGTTCCTGTTATAATTTTCATTCCTTGCAACAACATTGGAACCAAACTCAAAGCGAGAGGGGTGAGAACTCATAATAGTGAATAAAAATTAAAAACGAAAATAAAAACAATTTTTAAATTAAAAGGTTATTTAAATTTTGAATTTGAAAATTAAATTTGAAAATTTGAAATTTGAAATTTGATTTTTGAAATAAGATAAGATAAGATAAAAATTTTAAAATAAAAATCTGAAAATTTTTTTAATAAAAACAAATAAACAAGCAAAAAGTAAATATTTACAATAACCAATAATAAGGTACACGTTTGCAATTCTCCGGCAACGGTGCCATTTTGAAAGAACTGAAGATTGATGGTTTAGAAGTTATAGTAAACTCAGGTTGCAAGTATAGTTACTAAACCAAGCAATCAACCTTTCTTACAAATGTTTTGGTTGTCACAAGTAACAAACCCCTTTAAAATTGATAACCGAGTATTTAAACATCGGGTCGTCTTCTCAAAGAATTGCAGGGAGGTATGTTCTTATTATTGGTTATGAGTTTTGTAAATTGGGGGTTTTGAAAGTAAGGAACTAGTATGTTAAATGACAAATAAAATAAATAAATAACTATAAAATAAACTTTTGGCAAGGTATGAGAAATTAGAAGTCCTATCCTAGTTATCCTTATCAATGATGATGAGATTGAATCTTAATTCCACTCAGTTAGTCTTTACTTAAAGTAAAGAAAAGTCAAGTGACTAATTAGTTAGATCCTCAAATCCTAGTTAATCCCTAAGGAAAGATTGGGATTATTGAAGTTCAATTCAATTAGCAAAGATAACAATTATCAATCATGTTTGAGTTTGATAACTCCTAAGTTACTGATTTCTTAACCAAGACCAAAAGGGAAAAGTAAATCTACCGGAATAAAAATGTCTTCAGATGGAAAGCAACAGCGATATAAATAAAAGAAATAATTGTAAACTGAAATACCTCAAATAACATTAATTCAAAAGAGTAATCTGTAACATAGAAGAATTCATAAATTAAATTGAAAAGATAAATAAAAAGGAATGTTGAACCTGATAGAAAGAGATAATCCTGAAAGCGAATAAAATCCTAAATCTAAATCCTAAAAGAGAGAGGAGAGAACCTCTCCCTCAAAACTACATCTAAATCATGAATAGTAACTAATTGGAGAGTCTGATTATGAATGAATGGATTCTCCCACTTTATAGCCTCTAATCTGTGTTTTCTGGGCCGCAAACTAGGTCGAAAACAGCCCAGAAATCGCTGGAGAAGAAATCTGCCACGCTAATTTTTGCCATTGCAATGTGTCCGCGTGGAGCACGTGTTCGCGTCGCCTAGCGTCAGGGAAACTATGGCATATTATATATCAAATCGAAACCCCGGATGTTAGCTTTCCAACGCAACTGAAACCGCGTCGTTTGGACCTCTGTAGCTAAAGTTATAGCTGTTTGAGTGCGAAGAGGTCAGGCTGGACAGCTTAGCAATTTCTCCAACTTCTTGTATTTCTTCCACTTTTGCATGCTTCCTTTCCCTCCTCTGAGCCATTCCTGCCCTGTAAACTCTGAAATCACTTAACACACATATCAAGTCATCTAATGGTAATAAGAGAGGATTAAACATAGGGAACTTAAGGTCAAAGAAGCATGTTTTCAATCAAAGCACATAATTAGGAAGGTAAATGTAAAACCATGCAAATAGTATGAATAAGTGGGTAAGAGTTGATAAAATCCACTCAATTGGGCACAAGATAAACCATAAAATAGTGGTTTATCAACTACCTTGTGTTTAAGGCTCAAGGATCTTCTTCTGTAACCATGGAGAGGAAGCATGAAAAGCTTCTCTCAATACAGAGTCAAGCAGAGCCCCCACATTCAAACTCTAAGTTTGGTGTTGGGAGGCCACCATCACGCTCTGAGTGTCTGTGAAGCTCTCTAAGAGCTCACTATCAAGCTATTGACATTAAAGAAGCGCTTATTGGGAGGCAATCTAATGTTATTTAATTATATTTATTTTTTATAGACATTTGTTTTTCATTGCCATGTTATGTTTTCTTTAGGTTGATGATCATGTGGAGTCACAAAAACAGCTGCAGAATTAAAACGGAATCAAACAAAAAAAAAACAGCATAAAAAATAGCACACCCTAGAGGATAGGCTTACTGTCGTTTGAACGCCAGTAAGGATAGCAGAATGGGCGTTTAACGCCCAGTCTGGCAGCATTATGTGCGTTAAACGCCAGAATTGGCAGACAGACTGGCGTTTAATGCTAAAAAAGGGTGTCTGGCTGGCGTTAAACGCCAAAAAGGGGCATCAGCCTGGCGTTTAACGCCAGAAAAGGCAGCAGAGCTGGCGTTAAATGCCAGAAAGGGCTATCCAGGGGCGGTTAAACGCCAGAAAAGTGCAGGGACCAGAATTCCTTGACACCTCAGGATCTGTGGACCCCACAGGATCCCCACCTACCCCAACTCACTCTCTCTCCTCTTCACACCTTTCCATAACACTCTTCCCCAATTACCCTTGACCAATCACATTAACACCTATTCCCCAAACACCATTCACCTATCAAGTCCTACCCTCTTCCCCATAATCTCTTCACCACTCACATCCATCTACTATTCCCCAAAAACCCATCATAAAACCCCACCTACCTCACCATTCAAATTCAAAACATTTCCCTCCCAAACCCAACCCCTTCTTACACGAATTCCCTCTCTCTCTTACACTATAAATACCCCTCCCTTGGCCGAATTTAAAACACCCATCTATCTCCTCCATTTCTTTTTCTTCTCCTCCTTTCTTTCTTCTTTTGCTCGAGGACGAGCAACCCTTTTAAGTTTGGTGTGGGAAAAAGCTCTGCTTTTTTTTCCATAACCATTAATGGCACCTAAGGCCAGAGAAACCTCTAGGAAGAGGAAAGGGAAGGCAGTTGCTTTCAACTCTGAGACATGGGAGATGGAGAGATTCATCTCAAAAGCCCATCACTAGAAAGAGGATGGAGCAAACAAGAGAGCCCACTCATGGACCTCAACAAGAGCATGAGGAAGTCCCTCATCAAGAAATCCCTGAGATGCCTCAAGGGATGCATTTCCCTCCACACAACTATTGGGAGCAACTCAACACCTCTTTAGGAGAATTGAGTTCCAACATGGAGCAACTAAGAGTGGAGCACCAAGAGCACTCCATCATCCTCCATGAAATCAGAGAGGACCAAAAGGCCATGAGAGAGGAGCAACAAAGGCAAGGAAGAGACATAGAGGAGCTCAAGAACTCCATTGGTTCTTCAAGAGGAAGAAGAAGCCACCATCACTAACGTGGACCCGTTCTTTAATCTCCTTGTTTATTTTCTTTTCTGTTTTTGGTTTTTATGCTTTATGTTTTGACTATGTTTGTGTCTTCATTACATGATCATTAGTGTTTAGTGTTTATGTCTTAAAGTTATGAATGTTCCATGAATCTTTCACCTTTCTTAAATAAAAAATATTTTCTGAAAAAGAAAAAGAAGTACATGAATTTTGAATTCTATCTTGAAAATAGTTTAATTATTTTGATGTGGTGGCAATACTTTTTGTTTTTGGAATGAATGCTTGAACAGTGCATATTTTTTATAGTAAAGTTTATGAATGTTAAAATTGTTGGCTCTTGAAAGAATAATGAAAAAAGAGAAATGTTATTGATAATCTGAAAAATCATAAAATTGATTCTTGAAGCAAGAAAAAGCAGTGAAAAACACAAAGCTTGCGAAAAAAAATGTCAAAAAATAAAGAAAAAGAAAAAGCAAGGAGAAAAAGCCAATAGCTCTTTAAACCAAAAGGCAAGAGCAAAAAGCCAATAACCCTTTAAACTAAAAGGCAAGGGTAAAAAGGATCGAAGGCTTTGAGCATTAATGGATAGGAGGACCCAAAGGAATAAAATCCTGGCCTAAGCGGCTAAATCAAGCTGTCCCTAACCATGTGCTTGTGTCATGAAGGTCCAAGTGAAAAGCTTGAGACTGAGTGGTAAAAGTCGTGATCCAAAGCAAAAAGAGTGTGCTTAAGAACTCTGGGCACCTCTAACTGGGGACTCTAGCAAAGCTGAGTCACAATCTGAAAAGGTTCACCCAGTTATGTGTCTGTGATATTTATGTATCTGGTGGTAATACTGGAAAACAAAATGCTAAGGGTCACAACCAAGACTCATAAAGTAGTTGTGTTCAAGAATCAACATACTAAACTAGGAGAATCAATAACACTATCTGAATTCTGAGTTCCTATGGATGCCAATCATTCTGAACTTCAAAGGATAAAGTGAGATGCCAAAACTGTTCAGAAGCAAAAAGCTACTAGTCCCGCTCATCTAATTGGAACTAATCTTCATTGATATTTTGAAATTTATTGTATTTTCTCTTCTTTTTATCCTATTTTATTTTTAGTTGCTTGGGGACAAGCAACAATTTAAGTTTGGAGTTGTGATGAGCGGATAATTTATACGCTTTTTTGCATTGTTTTTACATAGTTTTTAATATGTTTTAGTTACTTTTTAGTATATTTTTATATTTTTTATGCAAAAATCACATTTCTGAACTTTACTATAAGTTTGTGTATTTTTCTATAATTTCAGGTATTTTCTGACTGAAATTGAGGGACCTAAGCGAAAATCTGATTCAGAGGCTGAGAAAGGACTGCAGATGCCGTTGGATTCTGACCTCCCTACACTCAAACGCGTTTTTCTGGAGCTACAGAAGTCCAATTGGTGCATTCTCAATTGGGATGGAAAGCTAACATCTTGGGCTTTCCAGCAATGTATAATTATCCATACTTTGCCCGAGATTTAATGGCCCAAACTGGCGTTAAACGCCAGTCAGAGACCCTTTTCTGGCGTAAAACACCGGAGTTGGCACCAAAACTGGAGTTAAACGCCCAAACTGGCATCCAAGCTGGCATTTAACTCTAGAAAAGGCCTATGCACGTGTAAAGCTCAATGCTCATCCCAAGCACACACCAAGTGGGCCCCGGAAGTGGATTTTTGCACTATCTGCACTTAGTTACTTATTTTCTGTAATCCTTAGTAACTAGTTTAGTATAAATAGCACTTTTTACTATTGTAAAGGAGGGGGGTGAACCTCTTTTCACTTTTATGTTACATTTGGGAGGCTGGCCATTCGGCCATGCCTAGACCTTTTTCTCTTATGTATTTACTACGGTGGAGTTTCTACACCTTATAGATTAAGGTACAGAGCTCTGCTGTTCTTCATGAATTAATGCAAGTACTATTGTTTCTCTTTCAATTCACGCTTACTTCTTCTCCAAGATATACTCTCGTACTTAATTCAGTTAAGTCAGAATGAAGGGGTGACCTATGACAATCACCCACTATCTTCGTTACTCGCTTAGCTAAGATCCGTGTGCCTGACAATCACAAGCGGTCTACATGATGTTCAACGTAGTCATTGGACGACAGCCAGAGTATAATCTCATGGGTCTCTGATCCACGGATTTGACTTGCCTCTCCTGACAACAGAGCATTCGAATCCGTAAGATTAGAACTTTCGTGGTACAGGCTAGAACCAATTGGCAACATTCCTGAGATATGAAAAGTCTAAACCTTGTCTGTGGTATTCCGAGTAGGATCTGGGATGGGATGACTGTGACGAGCTTCAAACTCACGAATGTTGGGCGTAGTGACAGTGTGCAAAAGGATAGAGAGATCCTATTATGACACAAGTGAGAACCGACAGATGATTAGCCGTGCGGTAGCTGTGCCTGGTATTTTTCATCCGAGACGAGAGATCCGACAGTTGATTAGCCGTACAGAAACCGTACCTGGACCATTTTCACTGAGAGGACGGATGGTAGCCATTGACAACGTTGATCCACCAACATACAGCTTGCCATGGAAGGGAGCACGCATGATTGGATGAAGACAATAGGAAAGCAGAGGTTCAGAAGCAACAAAGCATCTCCAAACGCTTATCTGAAATTTCCACCAATGAATTACATAAGTATCTTTATTTTAATTTACGTTTTATTTATCTTTCAATTATCAAAACTCATAACCAATTGAATCCGCCTGACTAAGATTTACAAGATGACCATAGCTTTCTTCAAGCCAACAATCTCCGTGAGATCGACCCTTACTCGCGTAAGGTTTTATTACTTGGATGACCCAGTACACTTGCTGGTTAGTTGTACCGGAGTTGTGAAAAGTGTGATCATAATTCCGTGCACCAGCGACCAATTTTCTAGATCAGCAACATAATAAGCGTAAAAGTGTATCAAGCAATTAAACCTGCAAGAGAATCCAAGCATGCAGCTGTTACAAGGCACCCTTCCAAGTTTAGTAAGGAAAGCTTTTGCAACCCTGAAATGAACCAGGACATCATCGAAAATTAATGAAGCATAAATAATTATGAAATACTGAAACTCAAGAATTCTGTTCAAACAGGCAAGCTGAGATGCTAGTATTGTATATCGGTACTGTTTATAATTCAAACTGTAACATGTCTACTGACTAACATAAGCAATATCAACTACAGAAATTACAAGGACAAATGGAAAAACAAAGAGACTTTTCCAAGAATGATTTATACAACTGAAGTCTACATCAAAGAAATGAAGCCCAAGGAAGATTGGATATATAACTGAAATTTTTCCACAGAAAAGACAAACTAATTGGTTGATAGCTGCATTCAGAATTATAACCATATATTCACATAAAAAACAGAAAACAAAGAAAAATCCATGGAAGAAGATGAAAATGCTAGGTTGAACCTATAAAATAAAAAATCCTGATTGTTCTGAAACACCACAAAAATACAAGGAAACGGAAAGTACCTTTTAGAAAGTTGATGCTAAAATTAGTGACTTTACTCCAAGAAATCTCAAGACCCTCCAAACACGCCAACTCTAGAAGCAAATTGAATAAAATACATTGTTCTGTTAATCATTGAACCATGTGTTGACTAAGACAACAATGACTATACTTCCATATGTACACATCACACTGACAATTATACAGTAGTTAAGCACAATTGCAATGTGTTCTTTCTTAGAGAAATAAAAGTATTCACACACTTGAACTCATTAGCCTTCAGGAGCAAAGGTTTTGGTATCTTCAATGCCATACAAGATAACCATAAAACAGACCCTGGTTTATCTAATTTCTAAACCAGCCGACCTTGTAACCATTGAAACAGCACCACTAATTACTGATATTAGAGAAATTCTTAAATATTTTGGCAGCACCGCACCCGACCAGTAAAAGCATAACATACGGCAGACAACATGGTTACATACCATCAGATTAAATTCATAATATTATATTTAAAATGTTTAAACATGATTTGGATCTCAGAAGTGTTAATCTTTCTAACTACCTATCCTAAACATCGTAGTTTCTAGCCATTGAGATCAAGGTTCTCGCACCCTAAACATGACAAAACCTTATTGATCTTAGAATCTAGATCAATTATGTGAACCTACTTATTTAAAAAAATGTGACCAGCCATAAGTAACTAATTCAACTGAGTTAGCATTTCGATCAAACCAGTTTTGCTCAGCTTTCACCTAAAATAGCAAAGAGAAATAGAATTTGAAAACACAATTATCCATATCCACTCAGCACAATTATCCATATCCACTCGTTGTTTTGTTGACTTTTAATTCCACTTTCTACTTTTAATTCTACAATAGGGTTATTGACTTATTGGCCATAGACCGGGACAATAACCCTATGAAATAAAGGCAGAAAAATTCTACAATAGTTTCAATCAACCAAAACAGCAAAGACAAAAAGAAAAGCTGGTTTCACACATCTTACCAAACTTTATAGAAAACAACTAAAATGCTTCACATTAAAGATAAAAGACCAAGATGAACTGCAACATGTCTACTCACACACTAACCCATTATAAAACCTTAAACACCAAGCAAAATTCCAAGCCAAACCCCACAAACAACATAAATCAAGCTCCCCAAAAAAAAAGAATTTTTTTTCAAAATAATAATAATAATTTAAAGGGCCAGTTAATTACTTCAAGTCATTGTCATGGAATAATTGACAAAATCCAGTTTTAAAATTAAAGCAAACAGCAAAAAATGCCACTCAGAGAAAACATAGCAGCTCAGAGAATCACAGAGAAAGTTACAAACTTTGGTGAATTAACACACACCCGAAATACTGAAAACAAAATAAAATAAAGATTGAGGATCAAACCTGAAAAGGGTCACAAGACAGGGTTTGAGTGACTGTATGAAGAAGAGCAAGCTTAGTGTTGCAACGGTTTCATGGAGCAAAATTAAAGAGCGATGACAGAAGCAGCAGAGAGGAAAGTGTGTGTAAAAGTGAAGTGAGTGAGTGAAAACACAGAAACAGGGAAACAAAGACATTAACTACATAAGAAGATGAGTGAGAAGAAATGCAAAATTTAGAAATATATTATTATTATTATTATTATTATTATTATTATTATTATTATTATTATTATTATTATTATTATGAAGTCATGAAATAAAAATAAAAATAAAAATAAAAATAAAAAATAAGTGAAACATAGACGAGGACAAGAATCTAGCCCTTAAAATTGGCCAAATCCCTTAAACATATTTAGTACTATGATAGTGACTTCACTAGTTTTTTAAGGCACAAAAAATAACATTAGTTCTGTGCCATTAAAGAAATATTAAACCAAATAAAAGATTGATAATGACAATCAACAAAGAATTAAATAGCAAGTATTTCCTTCTTTTATCGCTGTCTTAGTTCCTTAAAACTCTCTGGTTTGCTCATCAATTTTACAGTGATAAACTAAAAGTCATTAAGAGAGATAAAAATATGTTTAGTCAAGAAGGTAAAAACAATACATATTTAAGCTAGATAAGTAACAAGAATCAAATTTTTTGTAACATTACATGCATATTTAAACCAAATGCCTATTTCTGCTATTGACTACTAGGAAAGAGTTAAAACAGTACTATTAATTTGGTTTCAACTTTCAATAGGCATGCAGCTTTTCAATTTTTTTCTGAGTTTTATAAAAATGATTTGTAGCATGCTCTATGAATTATAATTAGCCAAACTTCAAAGATTTAGAGTTGTATTACTAATTATGATATAAATGAAACACTTGTATATGAAATAACATCAAATAGCGTGCTATGGTGAATCATAATAGATGCAGTGAAAAATCAAGAATAAAAAATCAAAGAACAGAATCAACTCAAGTACAGAACAGAAAAAAATAGAAGCATTAAAAAATCATAACAAAAATCAAGAATCAAGAATAGCAACCAAGAGAATACTAGAGAACTGCAGAAAATATGCCAACCAAGAATCAAGAAATTTAAAAATCATAACTAAAATCAAGTACTAAAATACTTAGGAACAAACCAGAATTAACTCAAGAACAGAACAGAAAAATAAATAGAAGCAGTGAAAAATCAGACAAAAAAAAAATCAAGAACCAACCTGAGTCAAAAGCTCCATTCTTGATGATGCAGATAGAGAGTGGCAGAGTGCAGGGAGGAGTGGAGGAAGACACGGTGGCTACCAGAAAGGGAGAGGTGTTGGACGACGACGGCTGGATGGGGCTCGACGATGGAGGGCGAAGGGGCTCGATGATGGAGGACGAATGGGCATTCAAAGAACTTCCATAGAGGAGAAAGACGCAGCCTTTGCCCAGTTGAGTGGTTTAGCCTTCCTTCTCTTTTATGTTCTTTAAATTCCGTGGCTAGCTAGCTACTGAGATCAATGCAGTCAATTATTGCTAGGATTTTGCCGTTTTGGTGTGCTTCAGAGGGGAGGGGGCACGAATGATATTAGGAGAAGATGTAGAACAAATTGATTTTTTATTTTTTTTTATATGTTTTGCTTTGCTTTAGAGGAGGACACTAATGATTAGGAGAATTGGAGAAGATGAAGAAAGATTAATTTTTGGTTTTTTTTTAATATGTTTTTGTTTTGTTATTTAAATTATTTGAAACTATAAAATTAGGATTAATTGAATTCTAAAATTTGATTAATTTACAAGAGTATTTTTGTCTAATCAAATAAAGTAAAGATGTTTAAGACTTTTTATAAAATTAAATAAAAAATATTTTTTTTATTTAATTAAATGGGTATATTAGTAAAAATGATGATATAATATATATTTAAAAAAAAAAATTAAAAGTAAAATAATTATATAAATTTTAAAATTTGAAAACTCTGATATTTTGGGGCTTTGAAAGCAAGGAAATAAGGGGTGGGCCCCAGCAACAACGTTTTCTTCTTGTGCTTTCTTATTCCTTCTTCATAATCTCATTGACATTTTACACTCTGTCAGCTTTTTCCTTCTTCTTGTTGTTATTATTCTTTTTATTTTCTTCTTTCTTTTCTGTGTTCATTCATTGAACCTCTTTCAACAATTCTTCTATTCTTCGGATATCGCCTTTCTGATGCTTACCCATTTTAGTTTCCTCCGAAAAGTTTCGAACTTTTTATAGTTGGGCTGGTTTTGTGCAACTCTTCGTACACCGAATTCTTTGCTTATTTGAGAAAACAGTGGACTTTTTTTTTTTCCTTTTCCTGAAGAGGGTTTTTACCCGTTTTGCTTGGGAGCTGAGATTGATTTGGGGTCACATCCATGTATTTGTTCTTGGTTTTGCTTTGACGGTAAGGTCTACATTTCTTGTCATTTTTTCTTCTTTTTGTAAATTTCAAGTTATGGTTTATTGTTTTAAACCTTTATTGGAGCTGAAAATGGCACTTTTCTGGATGAATATTGGTCTAAGATGGAAAGATGTTGAAGGTCTTATTTGATTTTCTACCTGGAAAACTGAAGACTTGATTGGGTGCTTCATCTGATTTTTGTGGATCAGTTTTGTGCGGGTTTATCAATTTATTTTTTCTTTCTTTGTTAATGTATAATTTCTGGAATTTCTTTCCCCTCTTCGTTCAGCTCTGATCCATGTCAAGAGCTGTTGAGAGTGTTTGCTGTTTCATAGTTCTAATTCAAAATCACGGATTCTGAATTCTGGGGTTTTTGTTATGTTGCCTGCATGACAGAATGTGCATCTGAAGTCACTTTTCCACTTTGGTTTTGGCCTTTTTGTTACATAATACTTGAATCTGCAGTTGTAGCACTTGGTCTAATATTTGATTTAGTCCTGTTATTTGTACTCATTCTTTTGATCTTGTATCTCTTGTTGGATTTTTGTTTGGAGATTGACAACCCCCAAGAAATTACCCATTGGTGGAGACTAAGTTTTCTGTTCCCCTAGCTTTGTTTGATTCAACTTGATGCAGATTTGTTCTGTATCTTTTCTATATCTGTTGCATCAATCTACTAAATAATACCAAATAAAAGCCTTTTCATTTTGTTTGGAGCTCCTCTTGATTGAATGTTTCTTTTGTGTTTGGTCTATGAAAGGTATCATATTATATTTCTTGTATCCCCTTCTCTCGTTGTAAAAATGTTGTTAAACCTTGAAAAAGCACAGCACTGGTAGCACTTGTTATTTTTGTATTCTATGAAAGAATTAGCATGATAAAGCAATTGTTTGATTCTATTATTATTCTTGATTAATGAGCATCTGTGTTTTACTATTTCATTCTTTACTACGAACTCTTTTATGCCGACATTTTAATAGATAGTATTTGATAAGTATTAAATTACTCAGAAGGGAAGCAAACTGGAATTGAACTTAGGACATTTTAATGAAATAGGAATAGATGAATTTTATTGGTTCTTTTCATGAATTAGTTGAATGAAGGATATTTAGTATTGAAAGTAATTCAATACTAAGACATAGTTTATTTCTTGTGTCAGAGCAGGAATCAAGCTTTTCGCTTTATTATTGAATGTGTAGTATGTGCCATTATTGTGGTGCTGGTTTGATGGGATCAAATGTGGATGAGAAGAAACAGGATGATGAGAGTAGTTTGAAGTTGAATAGTAAAGTTCCCACAAAGCTAGAGCGCGAAAATATGAAATTGAATGGTACAAGTCCTTTTGCGACTCCACACATTAGTCCAACTTCATCCTTGTCAAGTAAATTTCTATGCTGCTGTCTTTATTTTTTTGAATCTTATATTTCCAAGAGATATTTGTGTAACCCAGTCTTTCTTCAATATGTGATCTTTCAGGTGATTTTTCTGTTGATATGAACTCATTCGACAGGTATAAAAAGTGCACACAGTGGTGTGAGTATAATGCTTAACTTAACTATTCTCAAACACTTATTTTGTTTTTTCTATTAGGATGAGTCGAATGGGGAATTGCAAAAAGGGATGGAAAACAATTCCCAAGAAAGCAGTAATGACAATGAGGACGCATCCTCTGCTGAAGAGATGGAATATTCTCTTCCTAATGATGAAGATGAAGATGAAGACGAGGATAACTGGGGTGATCCAGTTCCAAGGATGAAGTAAGTGGATGCAATAGGTTCAAAGAGGAAAAACAGAGAGCAATGGAAGAAGTAATGAATGGAAAATTCAACGCACTTGTGGGCCAGCTTCTTAAATCTGTTGGAGTTCCCTCTTCTGATGAAGGTGATAAGAGTTGGGTGGAAAATTCAAGGCAGGATTTAAAAGGTTAAAAGTGAAAAAAAATATACTATTAAAAGAGTAACAAAAGAGTAGTTATTGTTGGGAATCAAATCCTAACAGTTATTTTTATTTTTTCCCTCTACATTTACACCACTTTCCATATACAATGAGTTTAAAGTTTAAACGGTTGGATTAATGATACATGGTTATTTAAAATAAAAGTTTAGTCTATTTAAACAAATTTTGTCGAGTCAACTCTTTTGTTTTTAATTTTTAATTTTGAAAACCAGTTTGTTTATAAATACTCTGTTTCTTTTATTGTTTATAGATAACTTTCAGAATCTTCATTATGTCGGTCCATCCATCCTAGAATAGGATTTGGAAAATAAAATAGAATTCAAAAATGAAACAGGATTTGAAAACGAAAACTTTCTATTTTTTCCATAATCTAATTTAAAGTGACACACTCTATCCGAAGCTTATATAAATGCTATATCTAAAAATAGGAAACCAAGCAAGAAGCTAATAAGAAGAAGAAGAAGAAGCAAGAAGCCAAGAATGAGTGAAGAGGAACTAGGTACTTTCTCAATGATGGATCCTTTGGATATGATAGATCCTTGGGATATGATAGACTTGGATGCGGATAGAAGGAATATGGTAGAGCAGTGTGCCATTGACGTGGGTGGCAATCAACCACCTCAGCTACAGCCTCCGCCTCAGTCTCAGCCCCAGCCCAAGCCGCAGCCGGATGTAGGGGAGATTACAGTAGCTCAGTTTTTCAGTGACACGTGTGGTTATCAACCACATCAGTCTCACCCTCAGTTCGATATGGTTGTTGCTGAGTGTTTGCCAGAAGCTCAGCCTCAGCCTCAGCCTCAGCCTCAGCCTCAGCCTCAGCCTCAGCCTCAGCAGTTTCTCACTGACATGTGTGGTTATCAACCACCTTGGTCTCAGCCTCAGCCTCAGCCTCAGTCCCACCCTCATCCTCAGCAGTTTCAGCAGTTTCTTGCTGACGTGTGTGGTTATCAACGACCTGAGTCTCAGCTTCAGCTCCAACCTATGCAACCTCAGGTCTGGACTTGGGAGGAGAACAAAGCCTTTGAGTCAGTTATTGCCAATTGTTTTCAGTATGCTCAACACAACATCGCTGCTCGTCTCCCTGGAAAGACCCCGGCGCAACTGCAAGAACGCTTCAAGAAGCTGATGAAGGACATCAATGTCATCCATAACGGTTATACTGCAAACACTCCTCTGAATGCTGCTGCATCTGAGAACATGACTATGACAATGGCTGCTCCTGCCACCACATTGGAACACAACCCTGTCTCCATCCCCATCATCAATGCAACAACAACAACCCCACCACCACCGCCTTATAACACTGATCATCATCATCACGGGTATGTACTCTACATATTTTTATTCTCTTTTTGTTTCTTTATTTATTTTTAGCCGATACATATTTTCATTCTCTCCTCCTCTTTCTTTCTTTTTTTCTTTTTAATTACTTATTCTATATTTCTTTTTTCTTACAAGTTTTAGGATAATTTACTTTAATAAACCAATTCTAATATAAAAGGCTACGTGAAAGTCCCAAATTGCATTTTATATAAATCGAATCGATAAAATTTGATTTAAGCTATTACGCACTAAATCGGATTCGAATTACATACATGCATGAATCAGCTACTAAAGACACGATTTCGTACCAGCAAGGTGTTAATAAATGACACAACATTTGTATCGTTCTTTTTTGGAAGAGAAAAAAAAAATATTGTTTATATGAAATTCATTGATTATCAAATATTTTGTTTATTTCTATCATGGCAGGGCGGAGCTAGTCGCGGCCGCAGCACCAATGGAGGCAGCAACAAGGGAACAAAACCAATCTGTCAACACCAACAATACAAAGAAATATTCTCGGTGGACTGAAGATGAGCATAGGTATTTATTATTATTATATGTTTCTTTTTTCCTCTTATTTATTTATTTATTTGTTTATCTATTATCTAGTTGAATATTGGTGTTTACACAAAAGAAGAAAGTGAAGCAACTAGTATTAGCATATAGGAGCACTTCTCCTGTTTTAGATATATCTCTACCTTGTTGTACATTGTCTACAATATATAAGTCTAACATTCCTCTTTTGTAAGACCGACTCTGCTTCACTTCATTGCTTTCTTCTTAATCCAAGCTTTCATATTAACTTGTGCATCAATAACTAGCAATTTGAAAGAGCTCTAAAGTAATTGCAAATGAGGCAATTGCAAATGAGGCATAGTTTTGTTGATTGCTAAATTTGTTTTGTTTTGACAATGGTTGAGTGGTTGACATAATAACATTTCTGGTTGGATTGAAAACCAAAAAAGAAAAAAATTGTTACTAATTAAATAGTTTATGTTTTTGTTTAAAAATTTTTTGTGTAAAATTTGTTAATACTTATTTCAAAAATCATGTTTTGGTAGATTATTTGTTAGAGGATATCAAGCAGAAGGTACAAATTGGTCAAGAATTTCAAAATATTATGTCAAAACAAAAACTTATCATCAAATTACCAGTCATGCTCAGAAATATTTTATACATAAAAAGGGATTAGCTAGAGGAGAAAAGTTAAGAAAAAGCATTTATGATGTAATTTGATCATTGTAAGTCATTTCTTTACTCTCAATTAGTTAATCTAATTCAATTTCTACTATTATTCTTTAACAATACAAGTGACTCAGTTTTTTCTACATCTTTTTTTTTTAAACTATGGAATGCAATCAATGCATGGAGAATCAAGAAAATAGTGAAAATTATTTACCACAACTTCCTAGGTGATACGAAGAATTTTATAAATCATTCTATTAGAACAAGTTGATACTTTTTATGATGATGTGTCTCATGAACTAATCTTTACAAGTGAAAAGTTATTTGAAGATAATCAATATCCAATACTAGACGACTTTTATATTCCTCAAAGTATTACTGAATTTTTTCATTTATATCCACTGTATGCAAAAGCTTTTTTACCTTATTATATGTTTCAAGAACTATTTTCGAAAAGAATTTCATCAAAAGAGCTTAGTAATGTTCCTAATGATCCATCAACCAATGTTACTCCAAATAATAAAGTTTATACAATGCATAATTTATTTTATTATTTTTCACATAATCTGATCTATTTATTTTATTTTATTTTAAATCTCCCGAATTTCTTTCTTAAAATGCAATTTTTGTTTTATTAATAATTGAAATATTCATATTGAAACAAGCGGTGATGAACAAGTTAAAAGATACCAGCTTGGCCTAGTGGAACTTGAATTTCATAATTGCTTAGCTTGCTTTTTAGTTAAAAATTGTTTTTCTATTAGTGATAATAAATACGATTTTTTTAATGCAAAAATTAAAAAAAAAAGAAGTAAATTAATGGGCAAATTACTTAAATAAAATAAATGATAACTAAAATTATCTATATACAACTTTTATAAAAAAGTTACTCATATACACTTATTTTTTATAATTCTATGTAAACCGCTGTAGGGTGTAGTTGTTTCCGAAGAAGGTAAAGCAAGCATGAACTGCTCGAGGCAGCAGTTAATGTGTCTCTTTTGTATTGTTCTGGGCTTTTGGTTATATAAAATTTGTTTTGGTTTTTTATCTATCTTTAGTTTGGGTAAGCCAAGAACTAATCCATTGCAATATTCAATGAACTAACAACTAGACCAACCTAAATTAATTTGTGACATGAATTAAAATTAAGTTGTTTTATTGAATTTTTTTATAATTGACCTACTATTTTAAATAAAAATAAATGAGTACGAACTCGAATCCAAATAGTAAAAATTGTTATTCCACCTTCAATCCTTCATTTTACAGTCAAGTGTATGTATAATTATTAATTAGGGATGGTTTTAATATTTTTAGTCTAAATAAATAAATATATTATCCAATTCAATAGATAGATTTTTTTTATTTTTATTTTTTTTAACCCTCTTAATGTGCTTCTAGTTTTTTCACATTATTTATGAGATTGAGGATGAAAAAAAAATTTAGTAATCAATAATAAAATAAAAAAAATTAATTTAATCTACAAAAGAAATTATTTTATCTCTATTATTTATTTAGTTTGTACTTTTTTATTTTTTATTTAATTTAATTGTTAGGATTAATTTTTTTAATCCATATAGAAGATAAGAATTTTATTAATAGCATTGTAGTATAAAATATATATTGGAATACAAATACACATTTTTTTTTACCAAAGATAGGAGACTCGAACCCGCAACCTCTTAATTGAGTATAGAGAGATTATGCCATTTGAGCTATAACTCATTGGCGAATACAAATATACATTGAAAATAAATTAAATCACACATGTATTTATACACAAATACATTAGTGGCTGATTTTAGTGTACCAATAATATTTTTGTAATTTTTAATTCATATCACAAATTAATTAAGTTAGGTTGATCTAGTTGTTAGTTCATTAGTCATGGCGATGAATTATTTCTTGGTTTACTCGAATGAAAGATATGGTGAAAAACCAAAACAAATTCTATATACCTAAAACAATACAAAAGTGTATGAAACTGCTCTACCTTGTAGTGATTTCTAATCATTCACGTGTTGCATGAAAACTACGCTAAATGACGTGATTTTTGTTATTTTCGTAATTTACATAGAATTATGAAAAAGTGTATACAAGTAATTTTTCTATAAAAGTTATATATAAATAATTTTAATTGTCATTTATTTTATTTAAATAATTTGTCCTAAATTAATGTGCTCACATGCTTACTTTACTTAATCCTCCTATAATTCTATGTTGCCATAGTTTTAAGGTGTGGTTAATTTTTGTATTTATATCTTAATATCCATCTTTTTATCATCGTAATAAATTTGATTAAATTATAATGTAAAATGCTTTTGATAGAAACAATAATAAAAGTTTTAAACTAATATTACTATATAAAATTTTTTTGGAAAAAGTAGAGCCTAAATGTTTATATATATTATATAGTGACGTAACTAGGTATTGTATATGTAATGTTAGAGAGAAAAATAATTTAGAATTTGTTTTAGTTTGAGGATGAAAAAAAAAATTTAGTAATCAATAATAAAATAAAAAAAATTAATTTAATCTACAAAATAAATTATTTTATCTCTATATTATTTATTTAGTTTGTACTTTTTTTATTTTTTATTTAATTTAATTGTTAGGATTAATTTTTTTAATCCATATAGAAGATAAGAATTTTATTAATAGCATTGTCATATTTTTTAAGACTTTTTATTATAAAAAAAATTAATTAAACAACTTCATTTTAAGAGTTATTCTACGTGTATACTAAAATCAGCGACCAGTATAAAATGTTGGAATACAAATACACATTTTTTTTTACCAAAAATAGGAGACTCAAACCCGCAATCTCTTAATTGAGTATAGGGAGATTATGTCATTTGAGCTATAACTCATTGGCGAATACAAATACACATTGAAAATAAATTAAATCACACATGTATTTATACACAAATACAGGAAATGGATCCTCTCCAGTTTTTTTAATACTTGACAGAATACAGTGTGATCTCTCACCTTTGATTCTATAAGTGGAACTAGAAATAAATAAAAAAGAGAATAATGAATGGTTAGATTAAACACTGGACACCATCCAGTTTTTTTTCAATGGAGAGGATCTACTCCTCACAAATACATTAGTGGCTGATTTTAGTGTACCAATAACATTTTTGTAATTTTTAATTCATATCACAAATTAATTAAGTTAGATTGATTTAGTTGTTAGTTCATTAGTCATGGCGATGAATTATTTCTTGGTTTACTCGAATGAAAGATATAGTGAAAAACCAAAACAAATTCTATATACCTACAACAATACAAAAGTGTATGAAACTACTCTATTTTGTAGTGATTTCTAATAATTCAATCTTTCCATCTCCATCCCAATACCTCAAAATAAACGCTGGAATACTTTCACTAACATAGAAAGCTCAAAATAAACGCTAATGTTCGAGAAATATTTTCACTACCATAGAAAACTCCTTGTTTTAACACATGTACTTGAATCAAACTTTAGTTAGAAAGCTCAAAATAAACGCTAATGTCCTAGAAATACTTTCACTACCATAGAAAACTCCTTGTTTTAACACATGTACTTGAATCAAACTTTAGTTTGTGTAACTGAGAATTACTATAATGTTTGATTTTGTGTATGTTTGAGTACCATTATCTTAAAAAAAAGATATTTTTCAATAAAAAAAAAAAGATATTTTTTTATCTTTTAACGTATTTGACAAATTCCTAATAGTAAAAATAAAAGTACTAAAAAAATAAAAAATATCTTTTGTCGAGAAGTTACAATTTACATCTTTTTAAAAAAATCTTTTTTTCTTAAAAAAAGATATTTTTATGTAATAAATAAATAAATAAATAAA
>NC_029791.2:7834338-7870664 GCF_000816755.2 Arachis ipaensis | reverse complement strand
AATTTGTATTTTTTTTAAAATATTTTTATTAAAAAAATTATATTTACATAATAAATAAAAAAAATATTTTTATATTATTATACCTAAATATAATTGATAAATAAAAAAATCTTTTTATCTGAAATATCCAAACATAAAATTACTTTTACTTTTCTATAAAATCTTTAAAAAAAAATAACTAAAAAAATCTGTTTTTAAAAACTCATCCAAGCTCTTTGTTCTTAGTTGAACTATAATTTTGGCACTCAAGTCATAAGTTCACTAACAATTCAGTCCTCCCTCACTTTAAGTATAGTTTAGTCATGCTCACGCGAAACTAATCTTCTAAGTACCCACAAACGGATTTTATCAAATATGTAACGGACCATTTGTCTATCAAATTGAACTTTCAGCTTCAGAACGTGAAAACAAAAAAGCAGAACACTAATGTTACAGGTAAATCAATCAACTATTTTCCTCTCATCAGTGCTAAATTAAACGGTGCCAACTCTAACACATGTAAAAAAATGTTAAATTCAAATTAAAACTGTAATGTTCCCAAAGATATGAAGGATGGAAAAACAAAAAGTGATATACAGCAGAACTATGATTAACAAAAAGTTGATGTGGGAACAACTCCTGCTACCATTTGCTTGAAAACTCTCTTTGTGTGATTGTGGCTCTCATCATCCTGCAGATATCATAAAAAATTGTTTAGAACATAAGTTGACACTATCTGTAGTGACTAGTGATTATAGACCTATTCTATTCATTTCAGCATAAGCAAAAGCAACACAAAAGAGTGAAGAACATACAAGTTACAATAAAGTTCACTGGTATAGTCAAAGACATTGCACCCTCTCTAGTATCTAGAAAGAAGAAAATTGATTTGTAAATCTACCACCCCCTCTCAATAATGAACTATGCACAGAACAATAACTCTGAAAGAACTTTATCTAAAGTAAATTTGCATAATTTCAAACCCTAATCTCAAGTAACAGTAAGAAAGCACAAAACCAACCACATTCTGAATACAATAAAACAACATTACAATTTCCCCTTTTTAAACTCCATTAGCTTTAGCTTGCTTGCTTCAATGTCAAAATAAATAGAGAGCAGTCATTATAATGTCACATACACACACAATTTAAAAGATAGTAATAAAATAAGACCTCAATTCTGATGATCTTGAATTGATAGCACGTCCATTTGCAAGACCACAAAATTTACAGCACAAGGAAACGACTCAAGTAATATCAAGACCTACAACATACTCCAAAAAGTGAAAGTCAGAGGGTTTGATAATTTCTGGAGGTAAAGTAAAAAAAATTAGAAAAGCTACCTTTCCATGGAGGTCCTTCTCCTTCAAAAGGCTCACAGTAATCTACATGAGTATTCTTTTTGGGTGCTTGACATCATCATCCGAAGAGTTCTGCATGTATTCAAAAGATTTTGGCACTCCCAAAAAGTGCAGTAGATGAAAATCACTAACTTTTTTGAAAGATGTCATAATTCCATCGCTAGTATCATAAACTTTATACTGTTCTTCCTGAAAAACAAATAATAGCAACAGAATTTTTTAAAAATCAAAGTAACAACCAAAACTAAAGGAAATCTTGTAATACACAGCATTGGAAAACTCCATTTTATCCCTTATTTCTTTTAAATTTGCCTACATGCCCTGTCTCTCCCTGCTCTCAATCCCAAATCAGTCAATGAATTACAGTATCAAACATCCATAATGATTATTTGCTTACTTCTCTGCGAACCATCGGTTTAAGAAGAGTAAAATTCTAGGATTATATAAAGCACATTTTGACGGTTTCATATTGCATTTTTGCATTCTGCAATTTTTAGCAATAGCAATAAACCCATAGTTGAAAACTTGCAATGCCATAGAAATGCTTTAAAACTATTAATATTACAATGATGATTATATACCTACTCTCTAAATTAGCCCTAATAACAACTTCAGTCACCATTACAGTTTGTTCATTCAGTTTTCATTTCCATTACTCTTTGTTGCCTCTACTGCAATCACCGCCTTCTTCATCAAAGGCACCTTCCCAGCATTGTCCTCAAGATCCACAATTCCCTCTATCTCCACAGCACTCTCCCGTTCATGTACCCAACAGACATAGGCCCACTACCATTCCCCTTAAACCTCAAAATGTTGCTAATCTTTCCTAGCATACTCACTTGCTACCATCTTACTTCTTACCTTAACAAACCCATCTAAATCTCAACTAAATTTTGGAATGTTACTAATCTTCCCTAGCATACTCACTTGGCACAATAAAAGAGCATACACTGCATTTCTACATATATTATCTTTCTACACCGACAAGTATTAAAAGTTAAAACTATGATTCGTGATTAATATTTCAACATCGCAACCAAATATTAAATTTTTAGAGTTAATAGTCAAAATCGTTCTCAGATACCCACATTTTTATTTTGGTCATCAAAAGATAAAATTAATCGAAATCGTCCTCGAAAGATACACGACTTGGTCACGTGAGTCCTTCCATCAGTTGGATGATGACGTGTCACGTTAAGTGCCACGTGGTATAATGACGTGGTGGGTTAATGCCATGTGTCACAAGATGATTGGTTGACGTGTCAGATCAGTGACACCTGGCACGCCACGTGTCAGATCAGTGACACGTGGCGACATGTAAAAAAATTATTTATAATCAAAATAGTCCTTAAAAGTTCAGATATAAGTCATTTTTATCCCTAAAATTTTTAAAATTAATCAAATTAGTCCTTATATAATTTTTTTTTATTTTTTCTTGATAGTATTAAATTTGAAATATTTTTTGATACTACTAATTTTAATAGAAATGTAATTGACAAACAAAAAATTAGTAATTATATCTTTTCTTCTCAAAAATTTTTCAATAAAATTATCTCTCTTCTTTAATTCTTCTCAAAATCTCTCTTATTCTTTTCTATTCTAAAACATTTTTCTTACATTATTACATTTTGCTAGAATATATATATATATTCAAAATTGAAATGTATGTATTTGTTAACATAAACAAAGTTATATGCTTAAAATCAAAATTTATGTATGTTAACCTAAACAAAGTTATACCACTATTTTTTTTCTACTACATCTTTTTTTTTTCCATTACGGTATTACTTACATATAGGATGTAATGTACCACTATTTTTTTTACTACATTTTTTTTATTACGGTATTACTTACATATAGGATGTAATGGTAGTGATATTAAAAGTCAAAATTCAAGAAGATCCACAAATTTTGCTTCAATTTCAAACTTTACAAAATATTAAAAATTTGTTGCTTAATTATTATTATTATTATTATATATGCTAAACGAATTGCTTCTTAAGCATACTACATGCAAAGATCATAATAAATTTTTGTGTATTTCATATGTTTGAGATAGATTATATAATTTTTTTTAATATCACTACCATTACATCCTATATATAAGTAATACCGTGGCTAATTTTTTTTGTTATGGAAGTAAAAGTGGTGATATACTTTAACATGGTAATTTTTGGTGTTTTTCAAAACTGTGGAAGTACACAAATCCCTGGCACCGGTTTCTGTACTTAAAATTTTTTAATTTTTTTTAACACAAATCGGTGGCACCGATTTGTGTACCCTCCACAAATCGGTGGCACCGATTTGTGTACCCTACACAAATCCCTGGCACCGATTTGTCTACCTACACAAATTCCTGGCACCGATTTCTGTTTCTCTAGTTAAACGATCCCACATTTAAGTATAACACCCCAACAATCCACATTTAAGAAAAACACCACTACTATTCCAATATTAAAAATAAAAAATTCTAATACCGTAATGAAAAAAAAAAAAAAGATGTAATAGCAAAAAAATAGTAATATAATTTTGTTTAGGTTAACATACATAAATTTTGATTTTGAGCATATAACTTTGTTTAGGTTAACAAATACATACATTTTAATTTTGAGTATATATATATATATAATATTCCAGCAAAATGTAATAATGTAAGAAAAATGTTTTAGAATAGAAAAGAATAAGAGAGCTTTTGAGAAGAATTAAAGGAGAGAGAGAATTTTATTGAAAAATTTTTAAGAAGAAAAGATACAATTACTAATTTTTTGTTTGTCGATTACATTTCTATTAAAATTAGTAGCATAAAAAAATATTTCAAATTTAATATTATCAAGAAAAAATTTTAAAAAAATTATATAAGGACTAATTTGATTAATTTTTAAAATTTTAGGGATGAAAATGACTGACGTCTGAACTTTCAAGGTCTATTTTGATTATAAATAACTTTTTTACATGTCAAGTGACACATGGCACTAACACGTGACGTGCCATGTGTCACTGATCTGACACGTCAACCAATCATCTTGTGATATGTGGTATTAACTCACCACGTCATCATCCAATTAATGGAAAGATTAACGTGACCAAATCATGTATCTTTTCGAAGACGATTTCAATTAATTTTGTCTTTTGAAGGCCAAAATTGAGATCGGATAATCTTTCAGAGACAATTTTGATTATTAACTCTAAATTTGACTATTAACTCCAAATTTTTATTTAGAAGACACGTAAGTTAGAATAATTAAAATTTTGATTTTTTCGGACTAAATTACCACTATTTGTCTCCTTTTTTATCAAAGAAAAAACTGTCTTGATTTCTTTTTTTATTCTTAAACAAGTGATAATTTAGCAATTCTTATGCAGAAAATTTTTGGAAATCAAGTTTTTTTTTTTTTTTTTTGAATCATTGTGGTTCTGGTATGAATAAAAGAGGTTTTCATTAATTGTTTATGGAGTCTTAACAGAAAATTCTCAATACTAAAAATAAAGAAGACCGCACTATAAAAAGTCGAATTCTACATAAAAAAAAAATTAAAGTAGAATATTCAAGAAGTGTAAGGCCGGTAAAGATCGAGACAAAGATGAGTGTGCCGACTTGAGATTTTGGTTAACCCTGAAGTGCTTTCAAGATCGGACATTGGTCCTTAAAGTCTTCTAAGATAGGTTCAACGCCTTCTCCTAAATTCTGCTAATGCTGATCTGATTTCTTTTTTAGGGGCATTAGGGTCCGAGTAACCACTACATAAAACATACAAAGACAAGCAACATAGTAAATCAAACACCATCCACCACATATTATATGCATGGGATAGATATGATAAAAAAAGGAAACCATAAAATGATTCTCACTCCCAGTAGTCTGAATCCGAATCTTCTCCATCAGCTTTAGCTTGCTTGCTTCAATGTCAAAATAAAAAGAGAGCAGTCATTATAATGTCACACACACACACACGATTTAAAAGATAGTAATAAAATAATACCTCAATTCTAATGATCTTGACTTGATAGCATTCCCATTTGCAAGACCACAAGATTTACAGCACAAGGGAACAATTCGGCTAGTATCCAAACCTACAACATACTCCAAAAAGTGAAAGTCAGAGGGTTTGATAAATTCTGGAGGTAAAGTAAAAAAAAAAAATCAGAAAAGATACCTCTCAATGGAGGTCCTTCTCCTTCAAAAGGCTCACAGTAATCTACATGAGTATTCTTTTTGGGTGCTTCATGGATCCGGGCATAAAAGTGCTTAACAGGAACATCATCATCCGATGAGTTCTGCATGTATTCAAAAGATTTTGGCACACCCAAAATGTGCAGTTGATGAAAAACACCAACTTTTTTGTAAGCTGTCATAATCCCATCTCCACGATCATAAACTTTGTACTGTTCTTCCTGAAAAACAAATAATAGCAACAGAATTTTTTAAAAATCAAAGTAACAAACAAAACTAAAGGGAATCTTGTAATACACAGCATTGGAAAACTCCATTTTATCCCTTGTTTCTTTTAAATTTGCCTACGTCCCTGTCTCTCCCTGCTCTCAATCCCAAATCAGTGAATGAATTACAGTATCAAACATTCATAATGATTATTTTTGCTTACTTCTCTGCGAACCATCGGTTCAAGAAGAGTAAAATTCTAGGATTATATAAAGCACATTTTGATGGCTTCATATTGCATATTGCATTCTGCAATTTTTAGCAATAGCAATAAACCCATAGTTGAAAACTTGCAAGGCCATAGAAACACTTTAAAACTATTAATATTACAATGACGATTATATACCTACTCTCTAAATTAGCCCTAATAACAACTTCAGTCACCATTACTATTTGTTCATTCAGTTTTCCATTTCCATTACTCTTCGTTGCCTCTACGGCAATCACCGCCTTCTTCATCAAAGGCACCTTCCCAGCATTGTCCTCAAGATCCACAATTCCCTCTATCTCCACAGCACTCTCCCGTTCATGTACCTCCTCAAAATCATAAACCTCACACTCCCCGTTACTATTAACCTCATTTTCCAAAACCTCACCTTTCAAAACCCCAACAACCTTCTTACACCAATCAAAATCAAATTCCAATTCACCACCATCAACATCACCTTTAGGCAAACCCTCACTCCTACCCAAATCCCTAATTTTCTTCACAAAACCACACATGAATTTAACTTGCAAAACCCTTACTAGAGCAACTACGTTGCGGATTTTCACGCAGGTTCAACAACGAAAGTTCATGCAGATATACTTTCAGTTGGCAGAGGAAAAAGGACAACAGATCCAACACAAATAATAGTGAGAGCTTAATCAGAAGTGGCAAACATGGAGTGGTGTAAGGCAGGGTTTTCGGGTAAGTGATTGTATGGTCCGGTGGGAGAGGGCTGATGGGATGGGGAAGAACCGAGTTCGTGAAAGAAGAGATGAAAAAGGTTGACAATTGAGAAATTTAATATCACATTGAATAAGGATATATAGATATTTTAATCATTTTGAAAAGTTTTTATGGACCATTGGAAGTCCAAAACATCCTTGGACAAACGTAACATTAACCAACTTAGTCTTGTTCTCCCTAAATAACAAATAACAGCAACGAATTTTTTCTGACATAAAAGTAACATAACTAAAGAAAACCAACAGACAATGACAGTGAAGTTAATTAACCTCTTTTAGCATTCTGTTGTAGTGTTGCATTGCCACAAATGGATAAGGTCGATACTTCTCCATAAAACATAATCTACTTTGTCTCCGTTTTCTGTAGGAGTTCCGAATTTTTAGAAAAAAAAATGAGGGGTAAATAACAAATTGTTATACTGCAAAACATATCATTTGTGAAACAAAAATAAATAAAAAGAGAGTTCAAGTGCACTTACTCTTTTCTAATCTTACAATGATGTGGCCTTTGATTTCTTCAAACAAAATGGATTTGCCAGGGACAAATATATAAATGGATTTGTGAGAGAGAGAGAAATATATATAAACTGATATAAATTATTATTACAAAAAACGAATTTAAGTTTGACTAACCCTAGTTCGTCATCAGTGCCTCTAAGTATTGAGGGTCCACAAGGCTTTCGTCTTTGGTTTCAAACAAGATTTATTTGCAACAAAAAGTATTAATATATATATCAAATCATAATTGGAGGGAAAAAAGGGACTCAAGTTTACTAACACTTTATTAACGGAGGGATTACAAGGCTTTTGACTTTGATTGCAAGCAAAATTGATTTGTGAAGGAAAAACATAAAGGAAAAAAAATATATATGTCACTAATTTGCCAGGAATCATAATTAAGTAAACAAATAATAATTAGAAGAGAAAGCATGAAGCTTGTAATAAGTAACAACCAAGACTGGTGATGATGTTTTGCGGAGCTATTATAGACTGGAACTCCTCGGCGTAACCTCAAGAGGCGGTTGCCGATTATACGACCACGAGATCGCAGATTGTATCGCATTGATGGTGATGGTTCCATGACACCTGATAAAATTGTGAAAAAATAACAAAAGAAGAGAAGAAGAATATTATATTTTGTATTTTTTAATTAGATTGAATTGAATTATATTATGAAAGTAAAACTAAATATATATTAATATTCAGAGTATTTGGTCTAAAAAAGATAAAAATAAATAAAGATAAAATAAAAATAACTAAAAATAAGATAAGATAAAATATAATTAAATTTATATATTTGTTGGGTTGAATTTATGGGTCACCTTTGAACTCCAATTCTTCTAGGGTTACTGAAAACACACAATTTAAGAATCTGATGTTAATCTACAAAAGCACTATAACAACCTTTAAGAATTAAGAGAATCAAAGCAATAGACAAAGAAATCATTAATCGACAGCGTGAATGAGAAGAAGAATCAAACAAAGAAACCAAAACGAAGAAAAGGAACGAATTGAGAGGAAGAAAATTACCTGGTTGGAGAGGAAGGTTACTTTACAACGTCGGGTAAGAAGTGAAAAGGGATGATGCTCTAATCCAGGCCTAGCTAGCTGGACAGCCCATGTGGAGGCCCGTTGTCAATTTTGAAACGTGGTTTTCTTTTTCTGGCAAAGTATTGGTATTGGATGAGCATTGTACAAAAAGGAAGAGAAAAACACAAAATTGTTGGATCATGTTATCAATGGGAGCATAGTTATAAAAACTAAATCCGCAATTGACTTGGTTAAGTCATTATTAGGTTAATCATTCAACCCGTATCTAACTAATCAAATTATTTGATTTGATAATAATTAAATAAATAGATAAAATTATAATAGAATTAATTTTTAAATAATCAAATTGAAAATTGATATAATTATTCATGAAATTTTTTCGTTCCGATATCATAGTTGTAAGAACCGAACCAGTAATCAAACCGATTAGACTACTGATTTACTGGTTTACTGATTCAACCGATAAATTACTGGTTAAACCGATAAAACTAGTCCCACATAAATAAAAAATATAAAATAGTCAAAAATTTGAAAAATTTAAAATACATATCATCAATAGAATCTTAATTTGACATAATAAAAATAATAATCTTTAAAATTAGTTGTACTACTATAATTGAATTAATGTTCTCGGACAATATTCAATCACTCCTGAATTCACCATCATGGCATGTTCATCCAACTTATAGCAGGTAATAATAATAATAATCCTATCCTTGTCATATAGTTTTAGTTCATATATATGGTCACATTATTCAAATTAAAGTCTTAAAAGCCTTTCAAAATCACATTATACTATTGATTCTTTTTTCTAATTTCAAAACTAACGATAAATTTTCCAACACTATGCAGCAACATTATTATTAAAGGCATCACCATCAACAAAAAAATCAACAATCTACCATTAACTAGTTCAACAATATAACAAGTTATAACTCAACAATATATACATGATCAACAATCTGCCATTAACCTATCAGTTATTCACTCCCTTCAACAAATTAAAATCTAGTTTGCAGACCAATCTGGATGAGACAGATTCTGGCACAGCAATGTTACATCAACAAAAAAAATTATACCCACTAGGAATCAGAAAAAAAAATCAACAATCTGCCATTAACTAGTTCAACAATATAACAAGTATGACTCAACAATATATACATAATCAACAATCTGCCATTAACCTATCAGTTATTCACTCCCTTCATCAAATTAAAATCCAACTAAATAACTAAAAAAAAAACAGAGAACATATTTCACAGTTTGGAGACCAACCTGGATGAGGCAGATTCCGGCGACGGAGAGACAGCACCGCAGCAGCGACGGAGGAGACGCGACGGAGAGGTAGCACCACAGCAGCGACGCAGGAGACGCGACGACAATGACGAGAGACGCGGAGCCACGAACCCGACGTACTCGGACACACTGTGAAGCCGGCGAGACGAAGCAGAGGAAGAGAGTCTTCGAGACTAAGAGAGACTGCGAGGAAGAGAGTGTTGGTGTGATGAGGGGAGGAAGAGACTCGAGAAGTTGAGACTCGAGATTGTTGGTGTGATGAGGTGAGGAAGAGAGGCTTCTAGAGCTCCAGCCTCCAGGTCCAGGGGTCACTGGGGATTGGGGTAGCCGTTTAGGCAGGGTTAGGGCTTTTTCTCTATTTTTTTTTTAAAGAAACAAACGACAGCGTTTTCGGTAAGAAAAGAAAAAAAAAAGGAGAGATTTCCGAACCAGCCGGGTTTCACAAAATCGCCGGTTTGCTGGTTTTAATCCAAACCGGGCGGTTCAAACGGTTCTCTCCGGTTTTGTTTCTTATGCGATCGATTTATTCAACTGGACCGGTCAAATAACTGATTCATCAATTTTTTGGTCGAACCAGCTGGTCTAATCCGGTTCTTACAACTATGCCAAATATGACAGAAACAACTCTGACCCGGGGAAGAGTTGGATAAATCCTAGTTTGAATCCTGATTTTTGAATTATTTCATAAAGAAAGTTTGCTGCGATTCAATACACCGGTACTTTATAAATGCATCGATTTATTTATTTGAATCAATTCATATCAAACCTTCTTGTTTTCAACGAATTTGACTGTTGTTTGACCGAATTAATTATGGTCCGGCCTAAATGCTAAACCCAACCAGTTGGATCACTGGTTTATTGAATTTTGGATTAAATTAACCAATTTGATCCAATTCTTATAGGAGACCACTTACATAAAGTCACAAAAAATGTCTTTTTTTAAAGACATTCATACGTGGCAAAATATGATTGGACATTTTTATTAAACCGGTTAATAAGTTATTTTTTAATAATTCAGAATAAAATCGGTTTATTAAAAAAATAATAAACATAATTGTCTGTATTATAATTATTAGATTCGGTTTATTCCGATCAATTTACACAATATAAATCGAATTATATTTAAATTTTTTATAAAAAGACAAATATATCCTTAATTTTTTATTTTACAAATATTTAAATCTCTAATAATTTAAAAATACAATTAAATCCTTATTAAAAAAAAAGTCACCAAAAAAAAAATCCTTATTAAAAAAAAATTCTAACCCTAACCCTTTATCCTGCCCAAGCCCAAATTCAAGCCTAACGGTGAAATGGTGAAATAATTTGCAGCGTCCTGGGATTCTCCCAAACTCACTCGATCATGCTCAAACGTGGAAAGAAGGGATGTTCTCGGTAATACAATTCATCAATTCCCAGATTCAAAGTCGCAATCTTTCGAGAATTTACAGGAACTTACAGCAGGTAAAGTGGCTGCTAATCTTGAAAGCCCCAGGTCTGTGATGACTCACTGCAGTGCTGATAGAGTTATGTTGAGAAGGCATTTCTCAAGCCATGTTCTTCCTTCTGGAAGTAAGAGACTCTGGTGGAAGATGTTTCTCTGGAGCCATAGGAACATACATAGACCTATTTCAAGCAAATCAACACAGGTGAATCCTGGTGTGGCTGTAACGCACAATCCATACGGGTACTCTTCCGACATTATTGAGGACATTTTCATAGAAGAAATCCGACTGTCAATTTTTTTCATATTACATGATGAGGAATGTTTAGCCTTTCTTTGGTTAACGTAAAGAAGCAAAATAAGAACAATGTTTTATTTATTTATTTATTTATTTTTATGCTGTCTTAAGATTGCTGTTAGGTGAAAATTTTTGCTTAGTCTGCACCTAATAAGCTAAAGAAAAGAAAGATACACATTACATAACCAAGAAAAAGAAAACGTGATCATTCATCATTCATTCAACTTGAGATTTGTCAACAAACTACTCATATATAAACCTTAGACAAGTATTATATCAATTTCTAGTTTTTCTATGTTCTTCATTGTATTTTGTTTTCTCTTGAATGACAATACGTATATGAATTAGTTTTTTTTTTTTTTTTTAAAAAGTCTTATTATCTAGTCCATGTCAAATGGTTTAAATATCAGAAGGCCACATTCCATAATATTGAATGACTACAGTGACATATTAAAAGTAAGCAAAGATGATTTATCTTTAAGTTCTAAAGTAGTTGTAATCAAGAAAAAAGATGTTTAAATCACCAAAATTATACTCTTTTTATCCAAATTTTGCTGCTAAAAAAGTTGTATGTTGATTTTAGAATTGTTTTCAATAGTAATTCAGTGTGCGGGGAAATAAAGGAAATAGATGGTTCTATTAATAATAACAAATGCTGATTCTCTTGTTTGTAGGTACCCAAGGAATGGGAAGCTCTTTGTTTCTGTTGTTTCGGTAGAAAGTGGTAAAGCTATTGCAAATCAAGCAAGGTGCTGTTGCAAAATGGGAGTTGTCAGTGGTCAGATAAACACATTGAAATTATAAACACATAATAAAGTCGTAAAAAAGTTAATTACAATTAAAGACTTTGTTGGCATTATCCATTGAAGCTGTACTCTCTGATTTTTTACAATGAAGCAAAGCTACAGATTTGTACTTGATTGATTCTCCTATACATATCTCTAAATGTATTTACACAGCATGACTCAAAACCACGACGAAACAAAGCCTCCTTCTAAGCAATGGGTTTGTCAAAAAGCTTAACATCCATGTTCACATTCTAATACTTCTTTCCTCCTATTTGCTATCATAAACCAGGTTCATGAGCCCAAAAAGCATCTGAATCCGGACAAAAGAGAGAAAAATCTTGGATTTCTCTATTTGCTATGTGCCAATTGACAAAGCGAGCTTGTATCGACTTGAACAGAAAAAGGATGACCGGAAAAAGACAGCATTTATCATCTTCCCTGCAAGATCATATCCAAACTTGAAAACAAGGACCAACATAAAATATACTAGAAGCAAAGCAGAAAGCCCATCTAAATACAGTTTCTCAAAGGAATAAATAAATGGAGTTATTAAAATTTTTCTTTTTTCATCACAAAGACAGTGCTTTATCTGTGATAACTCAACTCCAGGAACAAAAAATTATGAGGGGCATCCAGCAGTTATTGGCAAGTGGTGGGCTACTGGAAAGAAATAGATAGAAGCTACAAACCCAAATTACCTAAAGTGGATGGGACCTTGGAAATTTGGCATCTCAAGTATTGCTCTATGTTAAAATGTCTATAGTGGACAAAATGAAGATGGCACCAATTTACTCAGACCATGCTTACATCAGTACTGTCATAAGCTTACATCTTAGGATTATGATTTATCTATTAGAACATGTTATTCATTCGAACCTATATAGATTTTGAAATACCATCCTTCTTTTCCAGAACAAAAAATAAAGCATACTCAAAGTTGTTGGCTATTTTTATTTTTTTAGTAGATAACATTCTCTCGGTGAAGGTTCTTTACTTGTAGAAAACAACAAATTAAATGCACACAAATTGAGGATTCACCCAAAATTCAAGAATTATGAACATAGAAATCCTATAGGTGTTGACAAAACAAAACAAAATCAGTAACAAGTAATCCCTAATCACACTAAACCTGAAATCAATAAAGCTAAACAAAAATTTCAGTAATGATTTGATTTCTATTTTTAGCAGCAGCAAGAAAATTTCAACAAAAGCTTCAAGAATTAAAAAAAGAGCAACAACACAAAATCAATTATTTGATTTTCCATTAACCCAGTCACAGTTTCACATTCAAAAATCAACAAGGTCACATTCAAAAATCAACAACAAGGCATAAAAGGAAGAGAAGAACCGAAGTGAAGGCAGTGCCGCTAACCTTCGACGACGACATGGACGGCGCCCGGCGAGACGACAGCGAGTGGCAACACAGCAGTGAGCTGCTCCAAGTTCGAGAGAATCCAGGGAGGACGGGGACAGGGGGAAGGAGGATGCCGAACTACGAGAGAGGAAGCAGAGGCGCCGACAGCACGGACGGCGGCGGCACCGCGGCAGAACAGTTGCAGGGAGAACTTAGGGTTTTGGTAGGGTGAGTTTGGAAGGTGCTATGGGTTCAGACTTCAGGTGATAGTGATATATGATTCACGTATTGGGGAAATGGGTGGGTGCTAGGGGAAATGGGCGGGTGTTACTTGTTAGGGGGAAGGGGTGGGTTTGGAAAGTGGACCAGATTATTTTTCAAGTCGGTTTTTGATTGAATCGGTTAGACTGGTCGGTCTGGCCGAATTTTAGAATATTAAAATTGGTTTTAATTTGGTTAATTAAAAAATTTTTAAAAAATCGGTTCACTAAAAACGTCCAATAATATAACGACACGTAGGCGTCTTTATAAAAAGACATTTTGTGTAACTTTATGGGAGCATCCCCCATTCTTATAACTATGACCAAGAGTCTTATTCGATGAAATTTTTTATTTAAGTGTTACGATAAGCAAGGAAAAGAGAGAGAAAGACCTACCAGAATAGAAATGAACCAGAGGTCTCTTAATAAGAACAAAGACTTCTATTGGTCTAGAGGAAGTGTGCTTGAAAGACTCAGCTTGCCTACTGGCTGTGAGAGCTCACTTCCTTTAGTCCAACTGGCTAGCGGAAAGGGACTTCACCTCTTTCTCTTTCAAAAAGTTGGCTGGCCCAGAGAAAATAGCTTTGAAGAATGATAGAAAAAAATAGCTATTTAAGGAAATAGAAAAAGATAATAGCAGGCTGGACGCTAATTTTAGGCCATCTTCAAAAAAACTTCAAAAAAAGGTGTGGAAGGATGGACTGCTATCCAAGATATTAAAGATATGATATTATTAAATCAATTCTCACAAAGATACGCAAGATTAACCCGATCCCTAAATAAAACAAAGAAAATTTATACTTTAGAGATATTTTTATTGAATTTCTTGACAATATTAGAAAGCAAAGCAATCTCTTTAATCTACATCTTATAACAATGACCAAGAGTCTTATTAGATGAATTTTTTATTTAAGTGTTACGATACCTTCATTCTAATTTTCTCAATTTGTAAAGGGTAAAGATACGATATTATTAAATCAATTCTCACAAAGTTACGCAAGATCAACCCAATCCCTAAATAAAACAAAGAAAATTTATACTTTAAAGACATTTTTATTGAACTTCTTGACAATATTAGAAAGCAAAGCAATCTCTTTAATCTACCTTTTCTATATTTTATATATAGAAGAGGTAGATTAAAGAGATTGCATGGTAACCAAAGAAAATCAGTTAAAAACAGCTATAACTTGCCTTATTTGGTATTCATTAATTATTGCGACAATTAATGAATGTTAAACAAGGTAAATTCTGGCTGTTTTTTTTTTTTTGAGAGATTTTGACAAGAATTAAAGGAGAGATATAATTTTATTGAACAAATTTTTAAGAAGAAAAGATACAATTACTAATTTTTTTTATTGTCAATTACATTTCTATTAAAATTAGTAGTATCAAAAAATATTTTAAATTTAATATTATCAAGAAAAAATAAAAAAATTATATAAGGACTAATTTGATTAATTTTTAAAATTTTAGGAATGAAAATGACTTACGTCTTAACTTTCAAGGACTATTTTGATTATAAATAACTTTTTTACATGTGAAGTGCCACGTGGCATGCCACGTGTCACCGATCTGACATGTCAACCAATCATATTGTGACACGTGGCATTAGCCCTCCACGTCATCATCCAACTGACGGAAGGACTAACGTTACCAATTTTAAATTTTTCGGGGACAAATTTTATTATCTTTTTTTTTACGGGAACTCGTTTGAAGAATGAGCTATTTTTCGGGACCAATTTGACTATTTACTCTAATAATGACATAAAACTATTTCTATCATATGTGAATTACAAAAAGTAATCGCCTCGGATTACAAAAAATCATACACGTGATACTTAGAACTTTAACAACTTTATTTTATCATAGTGCTAAGCAAATTTTATTAAATTGTAGAAATTTAATACTTTGAATAGCTAAAGCTTGGAAATAACTGTTTAAAACTTTAGCAAATACGAAATATAAGAATGAATATAAGAAATAATGTTTCAGCTTCTTAGTTTTTTCTTGAATTATAGTTAGTTAAAATTACCCCTATCAAGGGCATTTTTTGTTGTGGGAAAGATGAAAGGGCATCTATTCCTAGTACTTTTTCGGTAATAATAAAAATTTCATGCAAATTCAAATGGTGAAGCAGCTTGACAACTGACAAGTGTGAGAAGTGAATCGAACTTTTTATTTTGTGATAATAAAAAATATTATTTAGATTATTATATTCTTTATATTTATTTTTGTATTAGAGCAAACCTCTTTATTTTTATTGAATATGTTGATAATAAATAAATAAAGTAATTAGAAGAAAATTATTAGTATATTTGTACAAGATGTCTCTGATACGGGTTGAGAGATAGATCGAGAACTTGCGGGTTGAGGCAGATACCGGATCACTTGCCTGGAGCAATGGGGGGTGGTACCTGCAAAGACACTCCGACGCTCAAGTCAGAATGGATCTAAGAGGTAGAAGGTGTGAGAAATGAATGAATACCTGGAGGGACTTGGGTCATCTATTTATAGGTGATGGTGAATATCTTATCTTATCTTATTTGGCTAAGATAAGGGAGACGTTTGAATTATCTTATCTTATCTTATCTTATTTGGCTAAGATAAGGGAGACGTTTGAATTCGAAAGTTGATTAGGAGCTCTAGTGGGCTGGTTCCGGGCCTTCTGGAAGGGCGAAGGGGGTCGGACCCTGGTAACCGGGTTCGGGGAACGTTCTGGGTGTAGGATCCGTGGGCCGGATCCGTAACAGTTGCCCCCGGAGTGAGAGAGTGATGGTGCTCGGTCTCATCGCTGGAGAAACATTTTCCTCGCCATTGTGGTTTGGCAAGGAGATCGTTGTTTGGTTTTTCCGATCGAGGTCGAGGATTTGGGGAGTTCCTAGCCATTTCATGGTCAGGCCAGGAGCGCGTTGTTTGGGGGTCTCATCACATGCCGGGTTTGATGACCGTTCCAGAGAAGGGCCCGGAGATCGGGTCTGGAACAGTTGCCCCCGGAGCATGAGAGTATGTTTTCTTGGTCTCAATGCTAAGTCATTGGAGAGTCCGATTCTCTGTAGTTCGGGAGACTGTGAGGGGCCTGAAAAAGGCGTGACGTCATCATGCACCAATTGGTAGAATGTTGGTCAGTATGGCTTTTCGCGAGTTGGAAGACCGTCAGCTCATGCTTGTTTTGTGTGGCCTTTTTTGGGCCGTTATTGTGAACTTATTTTAGGCCTCTTGGTGGGCCGATTTCAAGACTTTGTTTATTTAGCTTATTTGGATTCCCGTTTTGTTGGTTTTGCGGGTGATCGATTCACGAGTCACTATTTTTGTTATTTGGATATCCGTTTTGTTATTTGGATATCCGTTTTATTGGCCTCGGGTGATCGATTCCCGGATAGCTGTTTACTTATTTGGATATCCGTTTTATTATTTGGATATCTGTTTTATTGGCTTCGGGGTGATCGATTCCCGGGTAGCCGTTTACTTATTTGGATATCCGTTTTATTATTTGGATATCTGTTTTATTGGCTTCGGGGTGATCGATTCCCGGGTAGCCGTTTGCTTATTTGGATATCTGTTTTATTATTTGAATATCCATTTTGTTGGCCTCGGGGTGATCGATTCCTGGGTAGCCGTTTACTTATTTGGATATCCGTTTTATTGGCTTCGGGGTGATCGATTCCCGGGTAGCCGTTTACTTATTTGGATATCCGTTTTATTGGCTTCGGGGTGATCGATTCCCGGGTAGCCGTTTGCTTATTTGGATATCCGGTTTATTATTTGGATATCCGTTTTATTATTTGGATATCCGTTTTGTTGGCCTCGGGGTGATCGATTCCCGGGTAGCCGTTTACTTATTTGGATATCCGTTTTATTATTTGGATATCCGTTTTATTGGCTTCGGGGTGATCGATTCCCGGGTAGTCGTTTGCTTATTTGGATATTCGGTTTATTATTTGGATATCTGTTTTGTTGGCCTCGGGGTGATCGATTCCCGGGTAGCCGTTTACTTATTTGGATATCCGTTTTATTGGCTTCGGGGTGATCGATCCCGGGTAGTCGTTTACTTATTTGGATATCCGTTTTATTATTTGGATATCCGTTTTATTGCTTATTTGGATATCCGATTTATTATTTGGATATCCGTTTTGTTGGCCTCGAGGTGATCGATTCTCGGGTAGCCGTTTACTTATTTGGATATCCGTTTTATTATTTGGATATCCGTTTTATTGCTTATTTGGATATCCGGTTTATTATTTGGATATCCGTTTTGTTGGCCTCGGGGTGATCGATTCTCGGGCAGCCGTTTACTTATTTGGATATCCGTTTTATTATTTGGGTATCCATTTTATTGGCTTCGGGGTGATCGATTCCCGGGTAGCCGTTTGCTTATTTGGATATCCGGTTTATTATTTGGATATCCGTTTTGTTGGCCTCGGGGTGATCGATTCCCGGGTAGCTGTTTACTTATTTGGATATCCGTTTTATTATTTGGATATCCGTTTTATTGGCTTCGGGGTGATCGATTCCCAGGTAGCCGTTTACTTATTTGGATATCCGTTTTATTATTTGGATATCCGTTTTGTTGGCCTCAGAGTGATCGATCCCCGGGCCGCTATTTTTGTTATTTGGATACCCGTTTTGTTATTTGGATATTCGTTTTATTGGGAGTGGGTAGACCGATGTTGTTTTGTCATAAGACGAGGTCTCCTGGTCCGAAGTCTCGTCGTACCGTGCTGCCATTGTACCTTAGGCTTATTCTCTATTTTAGGGCAAGCTCACGTAGGTGTGCTATACTCCTGACCTTGTCTGCAAGGCCCTACTTTGCTTCTTTGTCGTTTCCTCCCATGGTTCTGCGTGGATTCTGGTGTGCATCGAGATCGGAAAGGAAGATTCCTGCCGCGTCTCGGGATCTCTTGCGTAAGGCTAGGCTGATGTAGTCGTATTCTACCGCGGTTTCCCGGTCTCCGTGGATGGTTCCGACGGAGCCATCTTCTGCCGTGAACTTCATTAGAAGATATTTGGTAAAGATGACGGCGGGGAGGTCGTTGATTGTTTTCCTTCCGAGGATGACGTTATAAGCGGTGGAGTTCTTGAGGACCACGAACTCGGACAGGATTGTCTTCCTCTGGCTTCCCGTCCCAATGGTAAGGGGAAGAATGATGGAACCGTCTGGCTTGAGGAAGTTGCCTCCGAGTCCCGTGGCACCGTTGCGATGTGTTTGGAGATTTTCGTTGCTTGTCGAAGGCACCTCGGAAGAGGATGTTGGAGTCTGCGCCGGTGTCTACCAGTATTCTCCGAATTAGTCCTGTTCCGATTCTCGCCGAGATGACGAAAGGTGCGTCTTCGGCCGAGGTGATGTGCTAGCAATCCTCGGGCAAGAAAGTTATCGTTTTGTCGGCTGTGGTAGCTGGGGCTTGATCTCTGACGGCCAAGACTTTGAGGTCTTTTTTTAGTGTTGATCTTGACTTGCCTGACACATCCTTGCCCGTGATGACATTTACTACTATGGCCGGGTCATCTTCTGGACTTTCCCTGGGAGGTTGTTTTTGTGTTCTCAGGTTGCGTCCTTCCCTCTCAGGCGACCTGTCTTTTTCCGCGCGTTTTGGTTCTCTGATGATTTTGGCGAACTCTGGGGGTTTGCCGTCTCTTATAGCTTGTTTGAGGGCGTCTTTAAGGTCGAAACAGTCTTGTGTCCTGTGCCCGTTACCTCGGTGATAGTCGCAGTAAAGGTAGTTGTCGGGCTTTCGGGATAATACCCCGATCCGCTATCTGGTGGTATATCTCGGTAATCGGGGCTGTCAGGGGGTGTAGTTCGAGAATTTCCCGATCCTGGGTGGTCGGTTTGTGTTGGTTTGTTTGGGTTGGTCTCTTTGACTTTCTCTGGGCATCGGATTATGGCGGGAAGTCGGGTTGCCGTGTGGGGTGTTGCCGTTTATTGGCGGCGACGACCTGGCTGACCTCCTCGTCGTTTATGTAGTCTCTGGCGACGTTTTGGATCTCGTGCATGGTCCATACTGGCTTGGTGGTGAGGTGTTTGCGGAAGTCTTCGTTCATGAGCCCGTTGGTTAAACAGAGGCTTGCGACAGAATCCGTGAGTCCATCAATCGTTAGGCATTTATCGTTGAAGCGGTCCAGGTATTTTTATGTGGATTCATCTTATTTCTGTGTGACCCCTAATAAGCTGATGTGGTGTTTAGCTTTGGTGATTCTGGTGGTGAATTGGGCCATGAACTTCCGTGAGATATCGTGGAAGCCAGTTATGGATCCGTTGGGGAGGGCGTTGAACCATTTGATCGCAGGGCCAGCTAAGGTTATCGAGAAGGCCTTACACCGGATCATGTTGGCGGCTCCTTCCAGGTTCATCCTGGCCTCGAAGGCCGTTAGGTGTTCCCGGGGATCGTTGGTCCCGTCCTATTTCATGTCAGTGGGCTTGTTGAAGTCCTTCAGGAGTTTGGCTCTCAAGGATTTTTCTGTGAACGGGATGGCTTCCAATATCACGTGCATGTTTCCTGCTCGTTTGGCCTCCCGATGGTGCCGTCGGTCGTCTTCTCCGCGTCGGTGTTTCGGGTCTAGGGAAACACTGTGATCGTGCTGTTTGCAATGTTGTTGCTCAGGGGGCCTGGTGTTCCTGGTATCGCGATGAGATTAGGTCCTGGAGGTCGCTTGGCTTGTATGCTCCGGGTGGTACCGTTCTTTGGGTGTGACTTGGCCTTTGAGGTTTTGCACCCTGAGGCACAACTCTTGGATTATCTGGACCGCCTTCTCTCCCAGGCCATCGGGTGGCCGGGCTTCAGTGGGAGGACGGTTGTTCTCTCTTGGTTGTTGCTAGGTTGGGGTTGGTTGGCGATGTGCCGCGTATATTATCCTCCCGTAGGTGGGAGGAGTGTTATCTTGGAGTTCGGGAGTTGGGCTTTGTGAGTTTGAGTTGGGGTGTCGGGTGGAGGATTGCTCCTCGAGGTTCTCCGTCATGCCGCCACGATTTGGCTGTCTCCCGTATCTGTGCAAGAACCTTGAGAACTTTCTTGATCTATTGGCTCTTGAGAGGTCTGAGCTTGGCCACGGTGGTAGCATTTAAGGAGGTCGTTCATGATGTCATGGCGACAGAGTTCTCACAGGTGAGGCGGCGGATGACAGAGGTTTGGAACCTAGTGTTGAAAGAGGTGACCTCGTGGGTTTGGAGGAAGAGCTTGAAGAGTTCAAAAGAAGAAGCAACCTTGGTGGGCATGGAGCCGAATTAGAGCGAGAAGATGGGGCCATGGCACTTGGAGAGACGGATGAGGGAGTGGTGAATGAGAGGGTCCAAGAGATGGAGGTGTCCCACTAAAGGGAGGCGAGACTTTGGGCTCAGAGGATTTGAAATTTCACCGTTGGAGTAGGGCGAGGGTGCATAAAGAGTGTTATCACTAAGAAGGTAATTGCAAGTAACATTGTTCCTTTGGGATTTCGCCGTTGGAATAGGGCGAAGGTGTGTTATCACTGCAAAGGTGATGTAAGTTAAGGAAACATTATTCCTTTGGGATTTTGCCGTTGGAGTAGGGCGAAAGGGTGCATAAACATGATGCAAGTTAAGGAAACATTATTCCTTTCGGATTTCGCCGTTGGAGTAGGGCGAAAGGGTGCATAAACCTGCAAAGGTGATGCAAGTTAAGGAAACATTATTCCTTTGGGATTTCGCCGTTGGAGTAGGGCAAAAGGATGCATAAACATGCAAAGGTGATGCAAGTTAAGGAAACATTATTCCTTTTTGCTCTCAGTTACACGCAAGAAATCTGAGTTTGATGATTGCTCTTCTGGGTTATCCGCCATGCCGCCACAACGTTGCAAAGTCTCCACAGACGACGCCAATATACAAGATGTCTCTGGTACGGGTTGAGAGATGGATCGAGAACTTGCGGGTTGAGGCAGATGCCGGATCACTTGCCTGGAGCAATGGGGGTGGTACCTGCAAAGACACTCCGACGCTCAAGTCAGAATGGATCTAAGAGGTAGAAGGTGTGAGGAATGAATGAATACCTGGAGGGACCTGGGTCCTCTATTTATAGGTGATGGTGAATATCTTATCTTATCTTATTTGGCTAAGATAAGGGAGACGTTTGAATTATCTTATCTTATCTTATCTTATCTTATCTTATCTTATTTGGCTAAGATAAGGGAGATGTTTGAATTCGAAAGTTGATTAGGAGCTCTAGTGGGCTGGTTCCGGGCCTTCTAAAAGGGCGAAGGGGGTCGGACCCTGGTAATCGGGTTCGGAGACCGTTCTGGGTGTAAGATCCGTGGGCCGGATCCGTAACAATATTATATAGTATGCTAGTCTTGGATTACTTTCTAGATGTATTTTTAATTTTGATAACTCCAATATATTTTAATTATTTTCTTAATACAAGCATACACTTGAAGGTCTCGTCGTCTGGTGGGATATCATTCCATTATATAAATTTGTTTTGTTTCGTCTCATTATACTAAAAATAATTAGGTCAGTTGAGTAAATTAATTAAATTAAACGGTTTTCACGGGACATACATAGCAAGATTTCATGCAATACCATATTGTTGCAAAGACGCAAAGTCCCTATAACCAAGCCTACTTGTTTTCTCCTGTTAATAATCAAAAAAGAAAAACCCAACAGACATAGGCCCACTACCATCTCCGCTTATTTACCTCCCAAACCTCAATTAGATTTGAAAATGTTGCTAATCTTTGCTAGTATACTCACTTGCTACTATCTTACCTTAACTAACCCATCTAAATCTCAACTGAATTTTGGAATGTTACTAATCTTTCTTAGCATACTCACTTGGCACAATAAAAGAGCATACATTTGCTACCATCTTACCTTAACTAACCCATTTAAACTTCAACTAAATTTCGGAATGTTACTAATCTTCCCTAGCATACTCGGCACAATAAAAGAGCATACACTGCATTTTTACAGATATTATCTTCTACACCGACAAATATTAAAACTATGATTCATAATTAATATTTCAACATCGCAACCAAATATTAAGAAAAATTTTTATTTTAGAAAACACGTAAGTTGGAATAATTAAAATTTTGATTCTTTCAGACTAAATTACCACTATTTGTCTCTTTTTTTTATCAAAGATAAAACCGTCTTGATTTCGTTTTTCATTCTTGAATAAGTAATAATTTAGCAATTCTTATGCAGGAAATTTTTGGACATTAAATTTTTTTTTAATCATTGTAGTTTTGATATGAATAAAAGAGGTTTTCATTAATTGTTCATAGAGTCTTAAAAGAGAATTCTCAATACTAGAAATAAAGAAAGTCTAAGGCCTGTAAAGATCCAGCCAGATAAAGATGAGTGTGCCGACTTGAGATTTTGGCATTATAATCCTGAAGGGTGTGTGTGGTTGGGGGAATTAAAGAACATTCCCAGGAATTTTAAAATGGGAATATGAAATTCCTATGTGTGGTTCAAACTTTAAAAAAACATTCCAAGGTAACTTTTATTCCTTGGAATTGAATTACCACAAATTCAATTCCCATCTCCCCCCTGGTTATCCTTCATTCCAATGGAAATGGAATGCAAATAATAAAATAAAAAGACTAAATTACTCCTATTATTTAATACTTGGTTTCACCTTTTTCTTCATTTTTCTTTGAAGATTGAAACCCTAGCAGAGCTATTTCTTCCACAACTTAGTGAGTTTCACCATCGCCACCGCCATCGGAGCCGGCACCGGCGCCGCCGTTACTCTAAACAGAAGATTCGTCTCCTTCTCTTCTCCGATTCATGTTCGCAGTGCTTTTCTCTGTGAATTTTCTTCGAATCTCATATTAAGGTTTGAGGTTTTTCCCAAATCAGTGGAGGCTTCACCAACGCCACCGTCATCGGAGCTATGCCGACGCCACCGTTACCCTAAACGGAAGACTGATTTCCTTCTCTTCTTCGAGTTCATATTCGCATTGCTTCTCTCTGCGAATTCTCTTTGAATTTGTCATTAAGGTTTGGGTTCTTTTTATGCTTTCTACATCATATTACACTAATTTCCTGCAATAGACTACTAATTTGATTAGTTATTTTTTATTATAATTTTTTTAAGTTTTAAACACTGTTTTACCAAACACAAATATAATGCTGATACTTATTAAAAATTATTTTTAATTTAATTTTACCAAATGCAAGTGCTGCAGCTCTTAAAAAGCTGTTTTTTAAAAGACAGCTTTTATAAGCTATTTTCAAAAATTAAAAACTTTATACCAAACCAAGTCTCACTTGCTACCATCTTACCTTAACTAACCCATCTAAATCTCAACTAAATTTCGGAATGTTACTAATCTTTCCTAGCATACTCACTTGGCATAATAAAAAAGTATACACTGCATTTCTCCAAATATTATCTTTTACACCGACAAGTATAAAAATTATGAATTATAATTAATATTTCAACATCGCAACCAAATATTAATAAATTTTTATTTAGAAGATAAGTAAGTTAGAATAATTAAAATTTTGATTCTTCCAAACTAAATTATCATTGTTTGTCTCCTTTTTTTAATCGAAGAAAATCCATCTTGATTTCTTTTTTCATTATTGAACAAGTGATAATTTAGCAATTCTTATGCAGGAAATTTTTGGACATCAAATTTTTTTTTTTGAATCATTGTGGTTCTATTATGAATAAAAGAGGTTTTATTAATTGTTTATGGAGTCTTAACAGAGAATTCTCAATACTAAAAATAAAGACCGCGTTAAAAAAGTCGAATTCTACATAAAAGAAAAGATAATGTAGATATTCAAGAAGTCTAAAGCCTGTAAAGATGCAGATAAAGATGAGTGTGCCGACTTTGAGATTTTGGCATTATAACCCGTAAGTGCTTAAAGTCTTCTCAGATAGCTTACACGCCTTCTTTTTTAGGGGGCATCAGGGTCCGCGTAACCACTACATAAAACATACAAAGACAAGCAACATAGTAAATCAAACACCATCCACCACATTATATGCATGGGATAGATATGATAAAAAAAAGAAACCATAAAATGATTCTGAATCCAAATCTTCTCCATCAGCTTTAGCTTGCTTGCTTCAATGTCAAATTAAAAAGAGAGCAGTCATTATAATGTCACACACACACACAATTTAAAAGATAGTAATAAAATAAGACCTCAATTCTGATGATCTTGACTTGATAGCACGCCTATTTGCAAGACCACAAATTTTACAGCACAAGGGAACAACTCGGGTAATATCAAGACCTACAATATACTCCAAAAAGTGAAAAGTCAGATAGTTTCTGTAGGTAAAGTAAAAAACATCAGAAAATAGGTAAAGTAAAAAACATCAGAAAAGACACCTTTCCATGAAGGTCCTTCTCCTTCAAAAGGCTCACAGTGATCTACATAAGTTTTACTGTTGGGTGCTTCATGGATCCGGGCATAAAAGTGCTTAACAGGAACATCATCATCTGATGAGTTCTGCATGTATTCAAAAGATTTTGGCACACCCAAAATGTGCAGTTGATGAAAAACACCAACTTTTTTGTAAGCCGTCATAATCCCATCTCCACGATCATAAACTTTGTACTGTTCTTCCTGAAAAACAAATAATAGCAATAGAATTTTTTAAAAATCAAAGTAACAAACAAAACTAAAGGGAATCTTGTAATACACAGCATTGGAAAACTCCATTTCATCCCTTGATTCTTTTAAATTTGCCTACGTCCCTGTCTCTTCCTGCTCTCAATCCCAAATCAGTGTGAATGAATTACAGTATCAAACGTTCATAATGATTATTTGCTTACTTCTCTGCGAACCATCGGTTCAAGAAGAGTAAAATTCTAGGATTATATAAAGCACATTTTGATGGCTTCATATTGCATATTGCATTCTGCAATTTTTAGCAATAGCAATAAACCCATAGTTGAAAACTTGCAAGGCCATAGAAACACTTTAAAACTATTAATATTACAATGACAATTACATACCTACTCTCTAAATTAGCCCTAATAACAACTTCAGTCACCATTACTATTTGTTCATTCAGTTTTCCATTTCCATTACTCTTCGTTGCCTCTACTGCAATCATCGCCTTCTTCCTCAAAAGGCACCTTCCCAGCATTGTCCTCAAGATCCACAATTCCCTCTATCTCCACAGCACTCTCCCGTTCATGTACTTCCTCAAAATCATAAACCTCACACTCCCCGTTACTATTAACCACATTTTCCAAAACCTCACCTTTCAAAACCCCAACAACCTTCTTACACCAATCAAAATCAAATTCCAATTCACCACCATCAACATCACCTTCAGGCAAACCCTCACTCCTACCCAAATCCCTAAATTTCTTCCCAAAACCACACATGAATTTAACTCACAAAACCCTTACTAGAGCAACTACGTTGCGGATTTTCACGCAGGTTCAACAACGAAAGTTCATGCAGATACACTTTTAGTTGGCAGAGGAAAAAGGAACAGATCCAACACAAATAATAGTGAGAGCTTAATCAGAAGTGGTGAACATGGAGTGGTGTAAGGCAGGGTTTTCGGGTAAGTGATGGTATGGTCCGGTGGGAGAGGGCTGAAGGGATGGGGGAGAACTGGGTTCGTGAAAGAAGAGATGAAAAAGGTTGACAATTGAGAATTTTAATATCACATTGAATAAGGATATATAGATATTTTAATCATTTTGAAAAGTTTTTATGGACCATTGGAAGTCCAAAACATCCTTGGACAAACGTAACATTAACCAACTTAGTCTCGTTCGCCCTAAATAATAAATAACAGCAACAAATTTTTTCTGACATAAAAGTAACATAACTAAAGAAAACCAACAGACAATGACAGAGAAGTTAATATTAACCTCTTTTAGCATTATGTTGTAGTGTTGCATTGCCACAAATGGATAAGGTCGATACTTCTCCATAAAACGTAATCTACTTTGTCTCCGTTGTCTGTAGGAGTTCGGAATTTTTAGGAAAAAAAAATGAGGGGTAAATAACAAATTGTTATACTGCAAAACATATCATTTTGTGAAACAAAAATAAATAAAAAGAGAGTTCAAGTGCACTTACTCTTTTCTAATCTTACAATGATGTGGCCTTTGATTTCTTCAAACAAAATAGATTTGCCAGGGACAAATATATAAATGGATTTGTGAGAGAGAAATACATATAAACTGATATAAATTATTATTACAAAAAAAGAATTTAAGTTTGACTCACCCTAGTTCCTCATCAGTGCCTCTAAGTATTGAGGGTCCACAAGGCTTTTGTCTTTGGTGAATAAACAAGATTTATTTGCAAGAAAAAGTATTAATATTATCATAATTGGAGGGAAAAAAGGGATTCAAGTTTACTCACACTTTTTTAACGGAGGGCCTATAAGGCTTTTGACTTTGATTGCAAGCAAGATTGATTTGTAAAGGAAAAACATAAAGAAAAAAAACAATATATCACTAATTTGGCAGGAATGATAATTAAGTAAAGAAATAATAATTAGAAGAGAAAGCATGAAGCTTGTAATAAGTAACAACCATGAGTGGTGATGATTATAGACTGGAACTCCTCGTCGTAACCTCAAAAGGCGGTTGCCGATTATACGACCACGAGATCGCAGATTGTATCGCATTGATGGTGATGGTTCCATGCCACCTTCGAACTCCAATTCTTCTAGGGTTTCTGAAAACACAAAAGCTAAGAATCTGATGTTAATCTACAAAAGCACTATAGCAACCTTCAAGAATTAAGAGAATCAAGGAGCACGAGCTTAATTGTAGCAAGATGAAACCCTAGATATTATTCTTCATTAAGTTTTACTTCGCATGTTGATTAGCTTCTTCTAGTTCATGATCGTGATCAAGGTTATAAATATTAATTATGTCGATGAAACCCACCTGTCACCTGTCCCAATCAAACTTTCGAGCTCTTTATGTTCTAGGTTTAGATTAGATGCTAAAAGCTTCGAAACTAAATTAAATATGGCAAATCAAAGCAATAGACAAATAAATTATTAATCGACAGTGTGAACGAGAAGAAGAATCAAATAAAGAAACCAAAAAGAAGAAAAGAGAGGAAGAAAATTACCTGGTTGGACAGGAAGGTTACTTTGCAGCGTCGGGTAAGAAGTGAAAAAGAAAAATAAAAAATTGGCAGGTGTTCAAAGGAAAGATAAGATAACCCTTTGCCAATTGTCAAGAGAAGTTGATAATAATTGACAATTAACACGGTTATGTTATCTTTTCTTAAATACATACGAATTTTTTATGTTTTAAATTTAAATTAATTTAATTATTTTCATCTCTAAGGTCTAAGGTAAAAATTAAAATCGTCCCGACCTTTTTTTGCTATTAAAATCATCCCAACGTTACAAAACTTTATAAAATCGTCATTTTTTACTTCAATTATATTTTTTTGACTAAATTACCCTTAACTATTAATAAAAATAATATTAAAAAAAATCCCACCCCACTCCACTCCACTCCCCAGCATCTCTTCTTCGCTATCTTCCCTCCCACCCCCAATCCCCTTCCCCTACCATAGCCATTCTCAAATTGAAGAACACTCCCATCTGAAAAGGAAAAGGAATAATAACAACAACAAATTACACTTACATTTACATACTAAACCATAGAATTGATGTACCACACAAATCACGAAGCTATTATTATTATCATCACTGCACAATGAACCTGAATTTGGCGCCTTGGAGGCACTAGACCTTGTCCATTTGAGAAGTGAAGAAAGATGGTTAATCAATGCTCCTGATTTACCAACATTAATTAAATTATTTATCAAGCTAAAAAACGAAAAAAGAAAGAAAAGCATACCCACTTTTGAAAAAAACATGCAAAGTAAGAAGGGAATCAATTAGCACTCATCAACATAAAGCAAAATGATTCAAAATTTAGCAAAGTCCATTAAAGAAATTGGAAAATCGAACTAATTAAAGAAACCGGGACACTGAAATTTTCCTTGGTTTTTTATATTTTGGGGCTACCTGCAGGAGCAGCTTGAGCTTGAAATCGGAGAGAGAAGTAAGCGGCAAGCGCAATGAGAGAATACAATAATAGAACATTGTTCCTCCTCATAGTAACTCACCCAATGATCAAAGGAGAGGGTGGGAAAGAAGAAGAAGTAGTAGGTTGTTCTATGATTTCTGTTGTGTTTGTGTGTTTGTGTAAACTTGTTATTTTGAGTTGAGAAGAAGCTATAGATAGGGACGGATCCAGAAATGATATTATGGGGGCCAATAACACATATAATATTAAAAATTATGTAAAAAAATTATATAATATAAGATGTATTATAAAAATATACGGATAGAAAATATATTTTAAAATAAAAAAAATATGTGTATACTTTTTACTAACGAAGTGGTCGATTCTTCGTATCATAAAATTCACCGAAAATAAAATTTGTGTCAAAATTTTCAACAATTTTCTTTTCAATATAATTAAAAGACAATTAGCAAGAAATTTATCTTTTATTTTGTTTCTAAGTTATTTTTCACAATATTCATAGTTAAAAAAGATCTCTTAATTGTAGCAGTTGAAACAGAGAGAATTAATACCAAACGAATAAAAAAACGGCCACAAGAAGAAAAAAAATTCACTTTATGAGATTTAAAAATTTTTATTTAATTAAAAAATATTAGTAATAATATCTTTTTCAGATTTTTTTAATATTGTTACTTATTTTTTAGGTAACGTTGGGGATGATTTTAATAACAAAAAAAGGTCGGGGACGATTTTGATTTTCACTTCAAACTTTAAGGACAAAAAAAGTACTTAAGCCTATTTTTTATTATTTAAAACAAATATTTTTTTAAAAAATACATGTATCTCGTTTACACTATAAACGAGATATATACGTGTTGTGTCCATCTATCTTATCTCGTTTATATTGTAAACAAAATACTTACAAAACTATCTCGTGTAAACGAAATAAGAAAGAGATATTTATTTCGGTAAATATTTTTTAAATTATTTATTTTGATAATTATTACATTTATTTAATTTATAAAAATAAAAAATCCTTTACAAAAGATAAAAGATGACTATTAAACAGATCTTGAGTACCTCTAATATTTTCTTAAAAAACGAGGTAGTAGTCCAGGCCTTGCTAGCTGGACAGCCCATTTTATTTTCTAGCTAAAGTATTGGTATTGGATGAGCATTGTACCTAGGGGTGGCAAAGCGGACTGCCCCGCTCCGCCAAAGCCCGCTTAAATATGGACGGGCTGGCCCGCCCCGTCAAACTAATATGGGCTCAACTTGCTATTCCTTCCCGCCAAAAGGCGAATTGGCGGGTTAGTTTTATTTTATAATAAAATTATTTCATCGAATTAGTTTTTTAATATATAGAGTAATATTTTAAATTAATTATTAATCCATAAAAAAATTATAATTAACCATATAACTTTTTTGATTGAAATTAACAATAATAAAAATAACATAACGAATAATAAGTCTCAAAGTCTCAAATATAAGTGCATAATAATAACAAAACAAACACATAATTCACACATAAATTCTCCCATAATTAAAACAAAACACAACATAATTCATAAATCAACAAGACATCCAAAAAAATCCTTAAATCAACACACATAAATTAATTATCAACTTTTAAATCAATAAAATTTAAATCTGATCCAGAAGTTGAAACACCGCCTCTCCTAACACCTTGAGGATTCACATCTTCACCTTCGCCTTCACCTGCAATTAGAAGAATACCCAAATTTAGAACAAGATATAAATACTTAAATGTTATATAAATATTAAATTAGTAATTAACAATGTAATTACCATCAACAAAGCCTTTATTCCAATTGTGAGTACAAATCACAGCCTCAACATTTTCTGGTAACATTCGACTTCTATATTTGTTAATGACATGTGCTCCAATACTAAAGGTAGATTCTGATGCAACCGTAGTAATTGGAATACTCAATAAGTCACGTGCCATGATTGATAACTTCGGATAACGACTCTCATATAATTTCCACCATTCCAAAACATCTAAATCTTCAAAGCAATCCTTTGACAAAAGTGGCTCCTCCAAGTATGTATCAAGTGGATTCTTTCCACTAGAGACCTCAGCTTGATGGTTACGTTTCATCAATTTCTATCAAAATAGAAATAATCACATCTTGTTAGTATAGAATAATGACAATTAATAAGAGAATTTAAATATGTTAAATATTACTTACACCAACAATTGCGAGTCGCTTCTTGCTTGCACTTTTAGGAGTATGGGCCATGGATGAAGATTGAATACTAGGTCCTTGTGCTTGAACAGTTGGAAGAGAATTCTTGTCATATTTTTTAAAAAGTTTGTATAATTTTTTTTTCACATGTTCCACCTTCTCTTTTGCAGTCTCAGCATCAATCTCTTCATACATAAGCTCTAAAGTAGAAATCTTAAGTCTAGGATCAAGAATAGCACCAAATGCAAGAATGACACTATATTTTTCTCAATACTTCTTAAATTTGTTCATCATCTTTCCTCCCATGCTCCTTAAAAGCTCATCTTCACTTCTCAAACTTCTCATCAAAATACATTGAATATGATGATAGACTTGTAGAAAATACAAATTCGAAGTAGGGTAAGATATGCCAGAAATCAAATTAGTAGTTTCATAAAAGGGGTATAAAAATTCACATATTTTTTCAGCTCTCCCCCATTCATCAACTGAAAGACAATACTTATAAGCATGATCGGTTGTCTTCAAATACTCAAAGGCCTTCCGATACTTGATAGCACTTTCGAGCATAATGTACGTAGAATTCCATCGAGTAGTAACATCTAGATGCAACCCACTTATAAAATTCAAACCCTGAATCGCTGAAACACATTCTTTAAACCTTATCATTCTACTTTTCGATCCCCTTACATATTTCACACTTTTCCTAATCTTATCCAATGCATCATGAGCAATTTTTAATTCATCTTGCATAATAAGATTCAAGATATGAGCAGAACAACGAATATGAAAGAACTCTCCATCACACAACAACTAATCATGCATATTTAATGTACTTTTCAAATGATATTGGCATGTATCATTAGTAGATGCGTTATCTAGTGTAAGAGTCATAATCTTCTTTTCAATTCCCTATTCATTTAAAAGCTCAAAAATCTTGGAAGACAATTCAAATCCCGTGTGAGGAGGAGGCATATGACAAAAACTCAAAATTTTACTTTGCAATTTCCAATTCAGATCAACAAAGTGAGCAGTTAGGCATAAATAACCCTCTGTAGTGATGGATGTCCACAAATAAGAAGTCAAACAAACTCTATTAGGAATGGCTAATAAAGTACTTTTAAGCTTTTCTTTTTCCCTTGAGTAAATTTTCACCGTAAAAAAGGAGGATGGGCGGACGAGTTAGTCTCAGTCCTCTGGTCCTACCGCACAACTCAACAATCGTCTACCGGGGAGACCCCCTTCCATCTAACCTACGGGGTAGACGCAATAATACCCGTAGAGATCGGCGAGCCGAGCCGGGGGCTGCTTTTGGGGGGAGTCGAGAAGGATATAGAAAAAGACCTAGTAGACGAGGTTAGGGAGATGGCCCACTTGATGGAAATAGGATTGAAACAAAGGATGGCCCTACGCTATAACACCAAAGTACTCAAGAGAGAGTTCGAGCAGAATGACTTGGTCTTATGGCGTAACGACATTGGGCTCCCGGCCCTAGGGGAAGGAAAGCTGGCAACAAACTGGGAAGGCCCATACAGGGTGAAGGAGGTGATCAGCAATGGTGCCTACAAGTTGGAACGACTGGACGGCAAAGAAGTTCTGAGAACATGGAACACGGGCAATCTAAGAAGATTCTATTCCTAGGCCAAGCACGCCGATCGTAAGGTCTGCCATTCTAACTGGCTTAGTAAGATCCATGTTATCATCCATGTTACATTATCTTGCATTATTTACCTTTGTCATATATTTGTTATCACTTTGTGTTTGACCAGTCACCGCTTAGTGTTCACTTATGTTAAATCATTTCCTTCCTCTCTATACGTTGTCATTAATCAAACTACCATGCCAAGTAATCAACGCTATGGCAACACGGTATTCCGGGACTGATCACCTCGGGAACCACCAAAATAATACACCACAATGAACGGCTACAAAAGCAATAAAAGCCACGGCCTGGCTTCGTTAATTACCAGCGAAACGGTAAACAAGTATAAAATAGTCATTGCCAACAAAACGGTAAGAGAATATAATATAAGAAGATTACCGACTAAGCAGGGAATGCACAGTATATTACAAGCCGACCAAGCGGCAAACAGTTTCAACAAAAGCAGTTCAAAAGCTTACAAAGTTCACGTTACAAGAGTACAAGTTACATCTTCGGCATGTCGACGATCTTGCCATCCCTAATAGTCTTGAAGACGCCAACTGCCGAGGTGTCGAAATCGGGAGCCAACAGCTTCACTTGAGCCTTGAGGGCCTCCTCGGTCATCAGGATGGCATTCTTGCCCTGCTTCACGGTCTCTTTGTACTTCTTTTTAAACTCAGCAATTTCACCCTGAGCCGTCTTGACCGACGAGAGCGCCTCATCACGCTCCTTCTCCAGCTCATCCACCCGACCTTGAGAAGAGTTAAGCTGACCCTCCAGGGTGAGCTCCCGCTCAGTAAAGCAGGCCACGACAGTGTCAGAGGACTTGTCTTTTTCCTCGGCGGTCTTTACCTTCTCGTCAGCAACCTTGACCTTCTCTTCGACAGCAGCGAGCTGCTCCCGAAGCAACTTCACATCATCTCTATACTTGGCGTTAGCCTTGACAGAGGATTCAAGCTTCACCTCCAGAGACCGCGTCCCTGCCAAGGCAGATTCTGCCTTTCTCGCTATAACGGCCCCTCGGAGCAAAGTGCGGTACATCCACCTTGCTTGTGAAGAGAAGTCCCCACCATAGAAGAAGTTCTCTGTGCCGGGAAGCAGTTGGGAATCGATAAAGTTCCCGGCATCAAAGTTCTTCTCCATGACGGTGAGAACCCTCTCAGGACTGGAAGATGGCTTCCTTTTCCTAGGGTTGTCAACGACAACCACCTCCTCCTCCAGTTCCGCCTCTGCTCGGGGCTCCGGATCAACTTCCACCTCTGGCTGGGGACCAGAGTCAGCGCTGGTGCCGGCCACCTCCCCCTGGGAAGGTTGGGACTGAACCTCAGGATTGACGGTATCCTCGGGTGGCACCTCCTGAGCGGGGGTAGCAGAGTCATCATCGCTGCCAGCTAAGAAAGTGTTGAACAAAGCATCAAGTCCTGTTACCTCGGCAGACATTGACACTGCAACAAAACACAGAAGCCAGTTAGTCGTCAAATCGGGCAGATAAATGAGAACAATAGTAAGCACAAGTAAATCGCTAGACGGCCACTCACATATATAATTCCTATCCATGTCCCGATCACCCATAAGAAGATGAGGGTTAACGAGATTCTTCCCAAAAACAGCCAACAATACGTCGGCAACCCTCTTGTTTTCAGGGGATAACCCTTTATACGTTATTTTGGTGAAGGCATTAGCTCCCGCCCCGAAACTCCAGTAAGTCGGTATGCGACGTTCCCCTTCTAACGTCAGCCAAACGGATGCCGACCTTCGGCCGAGCGGACCTTAAAATACTTATCCTTAAAACCATGATAAGAATCTTTGAATACACCGAAGATCCTTCGGCCTTGGGCCACTCGGAAGGACATGAAGCCATTTTTAGCCCTCCCCTCCTTTGAAGGATTTGTTAAAGTGAAAAGAAAGAGAAACTGTTCAACGGAGACCGGCAGCTCCAAGTGCTCGCAAACCATCTCAAAACAGCGGATAGAAGCCCAACTGTTCGGATGCAGTTGGGATGGCGCCACATCACAACGGTTAAATAGCACCATCTGAAAGGGGGAGAAGGGGAGGCGAACTCCCAGGCGAGTAAACATGGCCTTATACAACCACATCCAATCGGGGACCTGGGGAGAGTGCAAGTTTAGCTGGAATATTCGTTCGTTGTCGGCAGGAACGAAAACTTCATAATTAACCTCCTCGTCAGTTCCTCCGCAAAGATAATCGGCCCGTCGGAACTCGGTAAGTTCCTCCAGGGACATTTGATTGGGGGTTTCCTTCACATCTGAAGTCACCCATGCATATCAGTCATAGGGCACCGGTCTCACGACCTTCATGACAGGATGCTGGGCCATACCTAGAGTGGGGGCACCACCCAATATCAGTCTAAGAGGCCGGGAAGCCGGTACTAATACCAGGAAACTATAATTCACCTATTCAACAACTATAATAAGGCAGGGTGTAAATCTACAACCAAGAGCAAGGCCAGAAAAGCAAAATCCTAAAATGGTAACCGCCCTACAGTATCTACCTAATGCTAAAATGCAAGCAAGTATGCAGTTCATATCAATAGTGCAACGCACATGCAAAATCAGGCAGATGAACAACGAAAATAAACAACACCACAACAATACCAGGGAAAAGAATCGGAAGCTTACCAGGATAGTGATGATGATCGAAGGGGATCGAAGAATTGATAAGGATCCGGGTAAAGCAGAGGCTCGCAGTGGAGATTTTGGAAAGAAAGAGGAGAAAGCAAAGAAGACGCAGTTGCAGCACAATAAAACTGAAGTGAAACCAAATAAAAACTGAAAAAGAAACCAACTCTGAGAAGCGCGAAGGGCAGGGGCAAAATAGTCTTTTCCCGCAGGGTTTTGAATTACCCATTAAGAGCATTAAATGCTCGGCGCGAGGAACGAGGCGACAAAGGATGCTCCCCAGTAGCGAACAGGCCTACACGCACGCAGAAGGCGCGTCCTCACCATGGACGACCGATAAGGCGACGACACGCGAAGGAGAAAACAGAATGCGCCACCAATGGCGCTCACGGCCATAGCTGGCGCGTTAGGGGCACTGTTACGGCCCAGCCCAGCTGACACGTTGGCCGACCCGGCCCGCGAGGAAACCCGATCTGCGCGACCGGGTTAACGCGCATAACCCGTCCGGTCTGTGACCCGGACACACACCCCTGCTACCAGCTGCATGACAACTGTGGAGAAGGAAGCTTCCAGGAAGAAGGCCTCCCCTATGGGGCCCGCCCTACTGACAGGGTATATAAGGGGAGGGTCCTACCCCTCCCCCAAGGTACGTCACATTATTCCTTTCTCTCACACCACCTGCACATTGTCTGACTTGAGTGTCGGAGTGTCCTTGTAGGTGGCACCCCCTTTCACCTTGCGAAGAGCTCGGGAAGTCGGCAGCTTCAGCATCTCGCGCCCCAGACCCAGATCAAGGCTGGACCCACCTTCACACCCAGAAGTTACACCCGAACCGTCCAAAATTCGACCCACCGAACAATTTTTAACTAAATTTATCAAACTAAGCTTTAGTGTTTATAGTTGTATTTTATACTTTTAATTCAAATTAGTTTATATTCTCTACCTTCTATTCTCCGTCTTTCTTATATTTTAAGAAATCTTTTAAAATTTCTTTAACATTTATTATAATTAAAATCAAATTTTTTTTCTCTAATATTAAAGAGTTTTCTTCTCCTCCTACTCTCTTTCTTTCTCTATCTCTCTTATTCTATAGTTTATATATATTTATCAATGTCTAATTACAAATTTGACAATCAAAATGTATAACATAATATTCTCTAATTGCAATCAAAA
>NC_029791.2:7828009-7834241 GCF_000816755.2 Arachis ipaensis | reverse complement strand
ATAATTCCATAATATTATTCACATAAATATTTTATTGTTATTGTTCTATGCATATACTTTATTAGTTTTAAATTTTCACCACTTATCTTTTGTTCATATCCTGGGTCAAGATGTTCGACCCGTGATGTTTAGCGACAAGTCGACTGACCTCTTCAGGTCAGACTATCCGACCTCTTCTCAAAGAGCTCGGCCAAATCGTCGTAAGAGGTCCAAGCAGGCCCAAACGAAGGAACACAGCCCAATTTAAAGGCAGTCAAAGCCTAGAAAGATAAAGGCGGTTCCCCAGAAGATAAGATGACCTCACTCAAAGATAAGATAAGATAAGATAACTAACTTATCTTATCTAAGAAGGTCACTCTACACCTCTATAAATACACTGGAGCACCCAGGTATAACTCATACTCTAATTCTACAATAAACCTGTTTAATACCCATGCTAACTTAAGCATCGGAGTCTCTTGCAGGTACCCCCACCCTCCGGTGACCAAGGATCAGAGGTACAGCCAGTCCAACAAGTCGGACACAACAGCTCCGGCCGCAACCAACCAGCCGGACACGTCATCTCCGACCAGTACAAAAGATCTCATCCGAGATCGACCTACAGTTTCAGGTAACCCTCAGAACATCTTTCTAATTTATATTTTCGTTCACTTCTCTTTCTTCAAATATTTATTACATATAATTCAACTGATAGAAAAAATTTTCATATGATCTTTTTATAAAAGTAATTTGGTTCTATAAATATTTAATTTCATCTCATAACTCATCATCTATAATATCAAGACAAAATCAATATGATTTCTAAAGATTTATATTCTCGTAATATTATTACGGGCAGAAACACAAGTTATGGTCTAAAATTATATGAATATAATTTTAAAAAATATTAGGAATTATCAGAATTTATTGTTTTTGGTCATCACTTGACAATTAACTCAATTCCTTTAGTCTAGTAATCCAACAACATATTTTATTCCATATTTTTAAATATTGATGGCTAATTAATGAACAAAAATACTTTTTATTTTTGATATTGGAGTGGCAATTGTGTTTTTCTTAAAATGTAGACTGTTGAAGTGTTATTCTCAAATGTGAAATCGTTTAATTAGAAAAATAAAAATCGGACAGTCCAATTTATTAGAGGTATAGAAATTAAACTATTTGATTTGTGAAAAATACAGAAATCGAACCTTTCGACTTGTGTACCTTTCACAATTTTACAAAATACCAAAAATTATAATATTAGATATATCACTATTTTTACTTCTATACAAAAAAAAAATCTAAATTTTGACAACTTTTTAACATTTTTCTGTATTCTTAAGAGAAAATTTCTTCTTTTATTATTTTTTTATTCAAACAAAGTATAAATCCGAATTGATTAACTCATCTTCTATGCTAATATCACCAAAATATGTATAATTGATTTGGCTTGTTTGAACTTTGAATGAGTCAAATATGCTGTCAAACAAATTAAACGGGGTAGGTATCCAAGAAACCCTGAATTTGGATTCCAAATTAATAAAGTCAATTACCTCTGAATTCAAGAAAGAAGCATACACGTGCACAAGGAAAGTGAGACATAGAGAGACAAAATTGTTAAATCCATGTGAGAAAGTGATGGAACACAATGCCAAAATTAAACAAAACCCAATTTAAACAAAGCAAGCATTAATCGAGTACAAAATTCCAGGCATTTCTGTCGTTCAATGTCTAAAGTCTTATTTCCCAATCCCAAAAAACCTTAGATATGTTAAAAAACAAAAACAAAAACAACGAGCTTCACAAGTTGCGTGTACTTGAAGATATGTTACTATATGAACAAATTAATTAAGTAGCCTAGAATCGTATAAAATAATTCGGAAAAAATGTCCAATCAAGTAAGCTAATTATGCGAAAAATAGAACATTTTTCTGAGCAATTTTTATTAGTAGTTATAATTAAAAAGTAGTGGGTGATTGTTTAGGTTAAGGAATATATTCCAAATAATCATATTTAGTCCGAAAATATTATACTCGAGTATTATTAAAAAAAAAAAACTTGTCTGTAGCTCGTAATAATCTATCTTTTGAGATATACGAGGATTCTTGTACCATTTGAGGCGTTAATTTCTCCACTAAAATATTACCCGTCTCTACCCAAGATCTGAGGGTAACAATTTTATTTTTGTCTAAATTTCGGAATAAATAGACTTCTAGATGTGGGATTCCATTTTCAATATATTTGTTGAAAATATTTTTATTCATCTAAATTAATCTAAATTGATTTTTTTTTACTCCACTCTAATAAAATAAACAAAGAATGAAAATGATTATAAATTTACTATGATATATACATATACCGTTATATAAATATAAATTCGATGTATTTTTTTATAAATTTTATAATATATATATATATATATATATATATATATATATATATATATATATATATATATATATATATATATATATATTATAAAATTTATAAAAAAATACGTCGAAGTTATATTTATATAACGGTATATGTATATATCATAGTAAATTTATAATCATTTTCATTCTTTGTTTATTTTATTAGAGTGGAGTAAAAAAAAATCAATTTAGATTAATTTAGATGAATAAAAATATTTTCAACAAATATATTGAAAATGGAATCCCACATCTAGAAGTCTATTTATTCCGAAATTTAGACAAAAATAAAATTGTTACCCTCAGATCTTGGGTAGAGACGGGTAATATTTTAGTGGAGAAATTAACGCCTCAAATGGTACAAGAATCCTCGTATATCTCAAAAGATAGATTATTACGAGCTATACTTGGAATTCAGGTATCCTCCTCAAAGAAAATTTGTCTAAAACTACCTAGCTATAGGCGGTAGAGGTCGAGTTGATGTAAGATGAATTTTTAAAAAAAAAAAAGAGGTTCAAATTATAATCTAGAAACTATTAGAATATATATATAGGTGAATGCTACCAAATCCCCTCTAAAATAACATGTAAGTTGCCCTTCATTATGTATCACATTGTAATTGATCCTTATCTTAACCATAGTTGGGGCGCCAACGTCATCGCCATCTACTGCCCTCCCACACAACCTCTCTTCTCAGTATAGCCAGTGCCTCTTTTTGCCATGGATCACTTCTTACCCACATAATTAATGGTTTTTTTTTTGTAACTGAAATAAATTAAACAAAGAAAAACAAAACAAATAAATCAAGGAACTGCCTAAATAGAGGGACAGTCCCGTTCAAGACTACTCTTAAACTCCTCCCAAGGTGAAAGAAGCTCCACATGCGAAAGTTGTAACTTCATCGCCATCTTTGCCATAGTATCTGCCACCGTGTTTGCATCTCTCATAATCAAACGAAAGTCAACCCGCCAATTCCAATGCATGATATCTCTTATTTTAAGCACCAGTGGATCAATAAACCCAAAACCATCTTGAGTAACAAGATTAAATGCTTCCACACAATCCGTCTCACAAACAACATCTCGTTGACTCACATCCAAGCTAAGAGATATTCTCTCCAAATAGCAAATAATTCTCCTTGAAGAATACTATTACTCTCAATCATTCCCAAACACCCCCTTTGCCAGCTCCTATTACAATCTCTAATAACACAAGCAAAACCAACACTATCACCCGAACCAAAATAACTAGCATCACAATTAATCTTAAAAGTACCAATAGATGGGGGATTCCAAAAACTATTTAGAGTAGAGGGAAGGGACATACGTTGTAATTCAAAAATATTCCTAAGCTCCTTTTCTGAAGTTAATGCCAGACAAATCACTTTTTCCGGAGGCCAAGTTTCATGGGATTAAAGATGTCATTATTCCTTACTCGCCATATCCACCAAAGTCCCGAAAAGAACTTGAACGGATGCTCTCTGCTATGATACAAGAACCAGTTCTTCAAATCCAAAGGATGACAAGAAATATCCAACCTATGCCAGACAAGCTGAGCTTTTGGACAATCCCGAATACAATGTAAAACTGATTCTTGGCTAGAAAGACATCTTGGACACCTATCCGATGACGACATCCCTCTTCTAAAGCGAAAACTTGCAGTAGGAAGAGTCTCCTTAAGACACAACCAAGCCAAAAACTTATGCTTTTCCGGAACAAGCTGACGCCAAAGCCAAAGCCAATTCTCCCGCTCCTCCCAACCAAACAGCTGCTTACACAACCACAAGTAACCATTACGTGAGTCATAGACTTTGGCAGCAGACCCACTCCAATACCAACTCACTTCCGAACCTGCTTGTTCATCTGGATTGTAAGAGCACATAATTAATGGTTAATTTGGTTATTAAATTTTTTTATTAAAAAAATATATCTTTATTTAATTACGTGATGGAACATATATTTATATGTAAAATATAATATAATAAAATAAATCTATTCAAAGTATTAAAATTAATAACACAAGTTTAAAATGATAAAATTTAACTTTCTTACAAGTATTTTTTATAGTATTTTTATTCTTTTAATTTTTAATTTATTCGTACTTTATTATTTAATTATATTTTACATATAAATATATGTTCCATCACGTAATTAAATAAAGATATGTTTTTTTAATAAAAAAATTTAATAACCAAATTAACCATTAATTATGTGGGTAAGAAGTGATACATGGTAAAAAGAGGCGCTGGCTATATTGGGAAGAGAGGTTGTGTGGGAGGGCAGTAGATGACGATGACGTTGGCACCCCAACTATGGTTAAGATAAGGACTAATTACAATGTGACACATAATGAAAGATAACTTACATGTTATTTTTGAGAGGGTTGAGTAGCATTCACCACATATATATATATATATATATAATGTTAAAAATTGAAGGTTAATTGTTTGGTGACAGGACGAATGTAGTAGTTCCAATGTCAAATATCAGGTAGTACGAAATTTTTGTCTTTAATTAGAGCACTAATATACAAATAATAATAATAATTTCATTTTAAAGTATTTTGGCATCGAATTCCCTTGTCAAATTCACGGGTTTAAATATTTAATCATTCTACCTAATGTGGAACAAAACAAAAAGGTAGTATTATATTAGACCTATCAGTTATATTGGGAAAAAAAAAAAAAGAAATTTACTAATAACTACTCTCTGCATAGAAACTATAAAAACTAAAAAGCTTATTTATGTTTTGCAGTTTGAATGTAATAGTCTACTCGTCAATTGAGGATAAATTTTGCTTCGGGCTATTTTTTTTTTCCTTGTTGTAAAAAGGAAAAAAAAAATGAAATAACTAACTTATTGTTTTGATCTACTCTAAAGTAGTCAATTTTAAAGTGCATTCTATTTAATTTTGTTCCCTTAATGTGAGAACCAATTAAGTCTAATAACTGAATCCCAAAAAAGCAGTCAGAAACTCAGAATGTTTAAGATATAACTATTTATATTCTTTTCTTATTAGTTTAAGTAATTTTTGAAAAAAAATAATTTCATAATATACTATATATCAAAAGTTCTATAATCTAGCTACAGATTTAAAATTCGATTTCTGTTAATAAAAAGGCTTAAGTAAGAACTATTCAATACTTATAAAACACTCATCATAATCACATAACACTTTATATATACTACCATACATTAGTATTCTCCTATCATGTTTATAATTGAATATCTTTTGCAAGTGAAATTCACAAGATGAACATTAATATGTTCAAATAAAATAATAAAAAATCTAACTCAAGCGTAAAAACTGTTAGCTAAATTGGTGAGAATTATTAGTACCAATAATATATGTTTAATTTACAAAGATTATTTTCATAAATTCATAATAATATATCCTAATTATAAGTGTAATGCATGGCTTCTAAATTCTTCTAAGTGTCGGTCCATGAATCAAATGGATAATCAATACAAATTAGTAATACATCCCAATACCTGGCCCTTAATTAGAAGAGTCTCGTTCTTAATTAATAATACACATGGAAACTAGTTAGGTGGGAACTGGTGTATTCAAGGCTAATAATAATGTTAGATTAACAATTAATTAATAATAATGAAAACATGACGAGAAATTGTTTATGGCGTCAACTGAATTGCCGTGTTACCTAGAAACTATGATGCAGGCAAATTGGGTAGCACGTCACCAAAATGAAGTTTAGGCTTTTAGCACAAACGGGCATGTTTTCCACTTCCCAATAATTATATTCAATTTTTCCTCAACCACACTTTTTCCTTTCTTTTTTTTTTTTTTTTTTTGAATTTTTGTATTTTTTTTTAGATTGT
>NC_029791.2:7824848-7827165 GCF_000816755.2 Arachis ipaensis | reverse complement strand
TGTATTATTCAATGAAAAAAAAAAGAGTAAAATTTAATTTCCAAACAAGCTAAGACAAATTCATATATATATATATTAAGAAAAAATCTATGGGCCAGCAACTTTGTTAAATTCTAGCCAGCATATAACCAGTAAAAAAAAGTAAGTCATTGGATGAAATCTCACACCAATCTCATACCATTAAAACCATTATTGATGGCTATTTGATGGCTACAAATCACAAAAGTTACTGGCCCATAGCATTCCTCATATATTAATTTCAACCTATGTGAGTAAAATTCTTTTATATTAACACTTAATTAGGAGGTAAAAGTACTTAGTTTTCTATTCACACTATCTTAAAGAAATACTATTTTTTGCATAATCAATACACTTAATTAGATATCAATATAAAAAAATTGTAGTGACATGCATTATACAAAAGTTAAAACTTTTTTTTTTAAATAATATAATTAACTAGCAAAATTTTCATTATCACCAATCTGCAGAAACATATAGTAGGAGTTATGCATAATAATCTCTAATAAGTTTATATATAAATATACATGATATTATAATTGAGAGAGAAAGGGAGAGAGAGAGGAGTGACTAGCTAGCTAGCTAGGAAAACCAGCAACAAAATTTATTTCACTTTATAAATTTTTTGTGACCATTGATGAAGTTTTAAGGCTAAGAACCGTTTACAAATAATTGCCTAATAACCCGATATAATTGAATCAACAATAATATTATAGGAGTATAGGTGTGAATAATAATAAATCACAACAAAAATAAAATAAGCTTAACCAAAAAAAAAAAAAAGAAGAAGAACAAAATTTATAAAGTTCATGAAGGTGAAGAAAAAAATGCCTGGCTTTCCCATGTACGCCGCTAAATCAATCTTCTTCCACCGGTGAATTCTCCACCATCGATCATAACCCTATCATCTTCTTCTTCTTCTTCTTGTAGCACAAAACATCATCATCACCACATGATTGAAAATAATAATGATAATAATAATAATAATAACAATAATGAACATCTTCATCATCCTCATCATAAGGGTCCATATGATGAATGATTGCAACGGCATTATTATGATTGTTGTCATCCATAAATAATAGTTTCTTCTTCTTCTTGTTATTATTGTTCATGATTATGATGAAAGTATCATATCATGGTACTTTTTTTTTTTCCTTCTCTTTGGTTCCGAAAAGACACAAAGTAGGGTGGAGTTTCTGAATTTACTTTGAAGGGAAAAGGAACAGTGTTATTGAAAAAGGGTGTCACTTTGTGTTTTTGTGTTTATAACTAAGTCAGAGAGAGAGAGAGAGAGAGAGAGAAAAGGGAAGAGGTAGAATTGTATGTAGATGGAGGAAGGGTGTTCCCAAGAAGAAGACGAGCGTTTCAAATACTAGTGTCCTTAATTATTTTTTCTTTTCTTATTAATAATGCATGTTATTTAACAAAAACCAAATTGTTAGAATAATCCTTAATTATTATAGCCTTTTTCCCGTTTGAAACTGAATCTATTAAAACATAAGACACTTAAATTGCTGTTTAACAAACTTTAGATATTTTGATTTTCAATACATTTTTATTTTTTTTTAAATTTTATTCTTATTAAATAGATTGTTTTTTACAAGTTTAATATGAAAGGGAATGATGAAAATAATAAAAATATAAATCTTTGTTTTTTTCAACTTTTACAGATTACGTACAATACATCAAGTCCATACTTTTATTTATTACCATAAAATATTGTCATCAAATTTTTTCAACAAATCTTGAACTATTAAAATAGCATTACTCTTCATTTATCTCCTATGGAGGTGGGCCATGAAAAAGAAGGCATTTTTGTTTCACACGTTGGGGTGGTTCTCTTTGTCTTCCACTCTTCCCCCTCAAACAACAGTCAATGGTTTTAATTAGCTATAACCTATAAGGCTATAACCCTTCATGACTTCATCAATGAGCAATCACCAAACCCACTTAATATATTCATAAATTACTATGTATTTTATTTTTAGGTTGAGTTTGTTATCCTACTTTTTCTTTTTGGAATTTTGGCTCCTTTCATTTATCTCCTATGGAGGTGGGCCATGAAAAAGAAGGCATTTTTGTTTCACACGTTGGGGTGGTTCTCTTTGTCTTCCACTCTTCCCCCTCAAACAACAGTCAATGGTTTTAATTAGCTATAACCTATAAGGCTATAACCCTTCATGACTTCATCAATGAGCAATCACCAAACCCACTTAATATATTCATAAATTACTATGTATTTTATTTTTAGGTTGAGTTTGTTATCCTACTTTTTCTTTTTGGAATTTTGGCTCTT
>NC_029791.2:7819819-7822025 GCF_000816755.2 Arachis ipaensis | reverse complement strand
TCTAAAAAAAAGTTATTTATTTCTATATTATCTTACATTTCTTTCCAATTTTTGTCTAGGCGGGAACAATGTAACTTCAGAAAAAGATTACAAAATAAATATTTTTTTTTTTAAGAAAAAAATCAGGAATATGAAAAGTGGTTGATGTATGTAGTTAATAGGGGTGTTCAAAATCAATCCAATCCAAACAAAACCGATAAATCGAACAAAAAAACCGATAATTGAACAAACCGAAAACAAAAAAACCGAAAAAGTGAGATTTTGCAATTTTTTTACGGTTCGATTTGTTTTTTGATTCTGGTAGAAAAAACCGAACCGGTGTTATTAAAAACCCTACTATAAAAGCAGCCTCCCTCCACAAATTCCTCCTAAACAAACCGTAGCCACCCCTAGCAGAAACCCTAACTCCCTCGAGCCCTCTTTCAGTCTCTCTAGCGAATCGCAGTGGAACCTCCTCCTTCTTTTTCTCTGCCATCGACGCCGCCGGACAGCACCATCGCAACGGCGCAACCCTTTTCTCTTTCTCTCTCTTCCCCGTAGGCTCGTAGCGCTTTTCTTTCTCCCTCAGTCTCGACAGCTCCACACACCACCTCTCCAGCAGCCGTCTCCTCCACGAACCAACAGCCGCTGTCGTTTTCGACGAACCGCAACAGCACGCACCAGACGCAATCGAAGCCGCTGCCATTCGTCGTCCTTCTCTTGTTCGTCATTGATCTGTCTAGTCTCTCTGGTCTTTGGTTCATCGCCCCGCCGTCTCACCATCCTGCACCTCCGTCGTCCTCTGCAATGGAGCCTAAGTCTCAGGTTATTTTTTTTGTTCTGATTCTATTTTTATTAATTCTGGTTTAGTCTTCTTATTGATTTTAATTTGTAATGAACACTTGGTTGGCTTGTTCTTGATTTTAGAGTTGAGTTGATTCTGATTTTATTTTTAATTTTAAAATTTTTGTTCTGTTTTGATTTAGGAAAATTCTTGTTTAGGGTTGATTCTGAACTTTTTGTTTATTTAATGTTAATGCAGGAAAGGGGAAGGTGAAAGATGAAGAATTTGTGGAATTGGTACACCACATGAATATTTTTGAAATTAGTTTGGTTGTATTTTTTATTTAGTTTGATTCTATTTCTTGATTCAGTTTGGAATTGGTGCACTGTTCTTGCAAAATTTTTGAAATTAGTTTGATTGTATTTCTTGATTTTCTTGATTCAATTCAGGTTGATTATTATTCTATCTGTTTCTGCTGTTTTTGTAACAAAATTGTTAATGATTTTGATTTGTTGTGCTTCTACTAATTTGTTAGTGATTTATGAGTCAAGTTGATCATTGTTTTGCGAAATTGTTAATTATTTTAGTACCCTATATATAATTTGATGATTAGAATAGAATAGATTTTCAAAACAATTTAAAAATCGAACAAATCGAATTGAACCAAACCAAATTTAATTAATTTGATTTGGTTCAGATGATCTTAATAAAAGTCGAACCAAACCGAATCGCACTATTAATATAACATTGAATCGAATGACTCGAATCAAACCACACTACGATCTGATCCGCTGATGAGATATTGGAATTAACAAATATAATTAGATTAATAAACCTACCGGCGGTTTATATAAATATTTGACAGTGTAGTATGTGACATTGTCTATCTGCTAACGTTTTATTAAAACCTTGCACTGATTCATGTTCCTCCATTGCCGGATATGCAACAACTTCACTTGAAACGTATAAACAATATTGACTTAATTATTAATAAATTTGGAGTAGTATGTACTATGTAGTAGATTACTGGTTTTTTTATGCAGCTAGTATATACTTGGTGCTGGGTTTAAATATATAATATGCTCTTTTGAACGGACCAGATTCGATCTTATCGTCTTGATTGAAGCATATAAAGAATATCAATAATTATTGAACAACATAATTAGTGTTGTGTGGTGTGTGACTGCTGCTCGATCACTCCATGTGAATATGTGATATCCTTAGTAGTAGTGTCATAGATTATATAGTTATTATATTCAAGCTCCGTTTTTCTTGTATGAAATAGTTGAACTTTATTAATCAAAGTTATTAATACAATAGATAAGAAATTCAGCCAGTTTAACCAGCTAAAAAAGATGAATTAGACATTAAATTTGAGTTCGGGAAAAAAAAATCCACTTTCAAGTTATACAAAAAAAATCTCTCTTTTTTTCTTAATTGTAA
>NC_029791.2:7807646-7819140 GCF_000816755.2 Arachis ipaensis | reverse complement strand
AAATTCTATTATACAATTTATATTTTTAAATATTAAATTTTTTTATTATTATTCCAAACTCAAATTTAATTTACAAACTTTCTAACTCATCTTATCTTATTGAACTATTAACAAGTGAAATTCGAAATAATTAATAAAATAACATAACTTACTATTTATATGCCACTTAAAGTAGCCACATCTATTGAATTTTTTTGTACCATCTCACCTATATAGTATATATAGCACCTCACTTTTTCTCCACCAACATCTAAATATCCTCTCACCATATACTTGTTTACATCATTCCTATACACAACACACAATTATCAAATGAATGTATTATCAATTTGATAGTTCTAACCCAAATATTGATAGCTTTAACTTAAATGAATATAAAAATGTTCCTACAGCAGCAGTAAAGAAATTGGAGGTTGGGTCAACGAAAGCTGAACCCATTACTCCCAAGACCAGAAATAAACTCACTTGGATGAAGGATTTTGTGCTCAATTGATGAGAGGAGAAGGACGTGAAAATAGCATCACTGTGACACCTTGGCAAGTTAGTTAGAGAGAAATATATTAGAAAGAATGTGATGATAGTTCAGTAGAAAATTTAGTGGATTCGGTTGTAAATTGGAGTGAGCACCCAACTCGAATAGGGACATATTCTCTTTATTGTTCTTCATTCGTTTATCTTTTCTCATTTATCAATACAAATCATCTCTAATCCCATTACACTATTTTTACAATTCTTAATCTAACAACTGGTGCTTTCATTGAGAGGGGAATGGCCAATCCTGATGAACTTAACCGCCTGGCAAAAATTGCTGCATTGCAACGTGATCACGTAGAAGTGGCTAGGCAGCTTGGAACCTGCAGTGCACGTATGGAAGAGTTAGAAAATTCAATGCGTGACATTCAAACTATGTTAAAGGAATCGCTAAAAATGAAACGGGCTGAACCTGAACTTGATGAAGAAGTAATTTCTCGTAGTTCCTATACACGCGGGAGTCCAAGCTCTCATCTACCATTGAATCGGGCATACAAACCTGAACTACCATTGTTTGATGGAGATCGGGTGGAGTAATGGGTGTTCAAAGCTCGAGAGTACTTCGAGTGGTACTCGGTAACCAGTGATATGAGGGTACGTATGCTTTCCTTTCACCTCAGTGGATCTGCTTATTCCTGGTATAGATGCGTAATTAACAATAATATTCAATACACTTGGGAGAATTTTTTGGATGCTTTGTTGATAAGATTTGGCCAGAATCAATTTTATGACCCTAAGGCAACTCTTAAGGAGCTAAAACAAACTTCTACGGTGGCTGAATATCAGAATCAATTTGAAGAATTGTCCAATCAAGTGACTGGATTGAGTGAAGAATGGTTAATTTCGCTATTTGTGGCTGAGTTGCATGATCATCTAAAGTGTGAGTTACTCTTAGCCAAACCAACTTCATATGTCACCGCAACTTTGTTGGCACGACTGCATGAGCAGAAACTTGCAGCTGCTGCACCCCTTTATCATAAATCACCCACAACCCATACCTCTCAACCTTTACACCTTACACCAAACATTGTCACCCAACCACACACCATTCGCAATTCTGCCCAAAAAAATAATTCACCATCTACCATGCCTCCCTCATCAAACACCACCACACAAACACCTAACTTACCAAATCCTAACCCACCCTTTAGGAAACTCACGGCATCCGAAATTAAACTGAAAAGAGAAAAGGGCCTTTGTTATCATTGTGAAGAGAAGTGGTCTCCGGGGCACCGTTGTAAGACCTCTTGCTACCGTTTAATAGGAGAAGAGGAGTGGCAAGAAATATTGAAAGAACCTGAACCAGAGGTAATCCAGTCACCCAAGATTGACAGTCCCATTGTTGTTGAACCTATGAGACTCGAGATTAGCTTTAATACTATGGTCGGCCAACACCAACCGACTACTTTTCGACTGAAAGGAACATACAAAGGGCAAACGGTTATGGTTCTTATCGATGGCGGTAACACTCATAATTTTGTTAAGGCGAGAGTGGCTGAGAAATTAGAGTTTCCGATCAAGCAAACAGTACCTCTACAGGTACTAGTGGGTAATGGTGATATTATAGGGTGCAGGGCCTTGTGTGAAGATGTTCCGCTGGTCATGAAAGGGTACCAATTTAATGTGAGCACTTTTGTTTTGGAATTACAAGGAGCTGATGTAGTTCTCGAAGTCCAATGGCTAATGTATTTAGGGTATGTTACTACCCATTATGGACTACTAACAATGGAATTCATTGTCAACAATACAGCTGTTAAGCTACAGGGTGAACGGCTACTACAATTTGAAGCCATCAGCAATAAGATGTTGCAAAAAATGGTCTTTTCGGAGGTGGTGACTACACTTTATCATATGAAAATGGTGACTAACCAAGAAGACACAGTGGCTGCCCAGGTCACTGACGAGGTGCAACAGATTTTAAACACCCATGAAGAGGTTTTTGCCGAGCCCTCCCGACTGCCGCCATATCGAGAGATTGATCATAAAATCCACCTAGTACCAGGGTCACAACCGGTTAGTGTTCAACCATACAAGTACCCTCATTTTCAGAAAGAACAGATGGAACGATTAGTGGCTGAAATGCTAGAAACAGGGGTTATTAGGGAAAGTCAGAGCGCCTACTCGAGCCTGGTGTTGTTGGTTCGCAAGAAGGATGGTAGTTGGAGATTTTGTGTAGACTACCGGGCCCTAAATGCAATCACCATCAAAGAAAAGTTTCATATTCCCACTATTGAAGAGATACTAGATGAGTTGTTTGGTGCAGAATTTTTTTCCAAAATTGACCTAAGAACAAGATGCCACCAGATTCGTATGAGCGAAGATACTATTCCTATGATGGCTTTTTAGACCCACCAAGGGCATTATGAGTTCGTGGTCATGCCATTTGGACTAACTAATGCCCCGTCGACATTCCAAGCCACTATGAACAAGATATTTCAGCCATATCTCTGAAAGTTCATCGCTGTTTTTTTTTACGACATCCTAGTGTACATCAAGACGTGGGAGGAACATTTACAACACCTAGAGCTAACTCTGAATGTCCTTGCTCAACATCGTCTATTTGCTAAACGCTCAAAGTGTACGTTTAGATAGCAACAAGTCGATTATTTGGGACACATTGTATGTGCGGCCGGTGTAAAGGTTGATCCGGCAAAGATTGAGGTCATTCAAGCGTGGCCCTTACCGAACACACTCAAACAACTAAGAGGATTCCTCATCTTGACAGGATATTATAGGAAATTTGTGGCTGGCTATGCTACTATTGCTCACCCTCTTACAGAATTGTTAAAGAAGAATAACTTCTCTTGGGGTGTGGAGGCTGAACAGGCCTTCCATGACCTCAAGTTGCCATGGTTCACACCCCGGTGCTGGTCCTACCAGATTTTAGTAAATAATTTACTGTGGAGAGTGATGCATCCCACACAAGAATTGGGGTGGTACTTACCCAAAATGGCCACCCCTTTGAATATTTTAGCAAGAAGATAAACTGCAAGATGATGCTAGCCTCAGCTTATGTCCGGGAGCTCTATGCAATTACCCAGGCAGTTGCAAAATGGTGACACTACCTTTTAGGGAGACAATTTACTATTAAGACAGATCATCAAGTCTTGAAGGAGTTGCTAACTCAAGTCATCCTGACTCCAGATCAGCAATATTACCTAGCTAAGTTGCTTGGCTATGATTTTGTGATTGAGTATAGACCTGGAAAACTAAATCAGGTGGCAGATGCCCTTTCGCGCCACCCAAACTCAGTTCTCCAACCGGAATTCGAAGCCTTGTCTATGGTACAGAACTCGTTGTTGCAATCCTTAAGGGACGCTAACCAGCAGTGCGAAGAGCTGCTTGGGATGCACTAGCAACTGCGATAGGGGAAACTTGAGCCGGATTATGTTGTGACAGAGGGAGTGCTACAATACCAAGGTCGCATTTAGGTTCCAGATTTTCAAGGGCTACGAGAATTGCTCCTAAGTGAATTCCACGCATCTTTGCAGGGGGACATGGAGGAGTGCTTAAGACTTACAAGGGTCTTAGTGATACTTTTTTCTGGCCAGGGATGCATGCCGATGTGCATAAGTTCATTGCGCAGTGTTTAGATTGTCAAGTTACTAAGTACGTGCTAGCTAAGACTCAAGGCTTACTACAGCCTCTCCCTATCCTTACCAGATCCTGAGAGGCAGTTTCTTTGGACTTCATTATCCAATTACCCAGATCAGTGGGGCACAGTGCCATTATAGTCGTGGTTGATCATTTCAGTAAAATGGGTCATTTCTCAGCGTTGAAGCCGGGCTTTACTGCAAAGGACGCAGCCATAGCCTTCATTCATACAATTGTGCGTTTCCATGGGTTCTTTACTACTATGGTTTCTGATCGCGATCCTATTTTTCTAAGCAAGTTTTGGCGAAACCTATTTGAGTTTAGCGGCACCAAATTGCATTACAGTATCGCTTATCACCCTCAGAGTAACGGTCAAACTGAGGTGGTGAACAGGACAGTGGAACAGTATTTGCGGGTTTTCACTCACTCCTTTCCGCACAAGTAGGTCTCCTACCTTGTTTGGGTTGAATTTTGTTATAATGGATCTTTTCATTCAGCAATCAATATGCCCCCCATGAGGCCTTGTATGGCTTCCCTATGCCCACTATACCTGGCTATACCCCTGGCTCTACTACTGTATGGGAGGTTGATGACATGTTGTGTCTGAGAGCCGCTTTTGATCGCTAGTTACGCTACTCGCTGCAACAGGCTCAGAACAAGATGCAAAACCAGGCTAATAAACATAGAAGGGAGAAACAATTTGAGGTGGGACAATGGGTTTTGTTAAAAATTAGAGCCTACAAACAACGTTCTGTCACAAGGGGAAAATTCAACAAATTCCATCAATGCTATTATGGTCCATATCAGATAGTTCAAAAGGTTGGATTAGTGGCTTACCGTTTGAAGCTACCTGATGCGTGTGCCTTGCATCCCGTGTTTCATGTGTCTGTGTTGAAGGAGTACCACGGCGACCCGACTACGGCGGTGTCTTCGACTGCCGACTTGCCCTCCTCTCTTCGGCCCCACCCGCTTGCGATTTTGGCCCGCCGCACTGCCAATAGCCCAGATGGACCACGATCTTAGGTTCTTGTGGATTGGGAAGGTCTTCCACGTGAGGAGACAACCTGGGAGGATGAAGCCACGATTTGCATGTTGTTTTCCGACATTGACCTTGAGGACAAGGTCCTTATGGAGGGCAGGATTATTGATAGCTCTAACCCAAATATTGATAGCTCTAGCCCAAATGAATATGAACATGTTCCTGCAGCAGTAAAGGAATTGGAGGTTGGGCCAACGGAAGCTGAACCCATTGCTCTCAAGACCAGAAACAAGCCTACTTGGATAAAGGATTTTGTGCTCAACTGATGAGAGGAGAAGGGGCATGAAAATGGCATCATTGTGACACCTTGGCAAGTTATTTAGAGAGGAATATATTAGAAAGAATGTGATGAGAGTTCAGTAAAAAATTTAGTGGATTCGGTTGTAAATTGGAGTGAGCACCCAACTCGAATAGGGGCACATTCTCTTTACCGTTCTTCATTCGTTTATCTTTTCTCATTTATCAATACAAATCATCTCTAATCTCATTACACTATTTTTACAATTCTTAATCTAACACAATTACTCCTATTGTCATCTCCACTCCCAAACTTTTTTTTTACTTTTCTTCTAACACATCATTGATTAACCAACTCGTTAATCTGTTCCCAAACATTTTTTCAATAAATTATTTTGTTCCGAAAAATAGTCCTATTTCTATATATTTTCAATTTGGACATATAGTAGGCAAGAAAAAAATAGATCACTTTTTTTTTGTCATGTTATACACTTCTCTTGATTTTCTTAATTTTTGAACCATGTTATTCTGTCTTTGGCACCTATCCAACTTACTCTATCACTACACAAAATCAGCTACCTTAATTTTGAAAGAAATTTACAGTGTATCAATAAATGATTTACTGTTTTCCGTGCTTCATTACACAACACGCACCTATCTTCACTTTGAGGTATGATATTCCTCTTCACAAGCTTGTCAATTGTATTCAGTTTGTCTATCATCACCATCCAAATAAGTATTTTCATCATCGGAAAAACAAGTCCACTCCACATCTAGTAATATATGTGCTTTACATTTGGAGCTCTTAGAATTCTTCCGGTTGCTGTATTGATAAACGACTTCACGTTATATGTCCCTTTCGAGCCAAATATCCACACTACTCTATTCCTATAACCTGCACATAAAGTAACACTTTCCAAAATATTATTAAACTCGCCTATTTGTGCCATTTTTCTGTCAAGGAATTTCTTCCTTCGTTGGAAGTTTTAGATTCAAATTGACCCACTCCACTTGTCACAGTCACTAATCATACTTTTTTTTTCTGACATGAGACGTTACAAAGGAATGAGCATTTTTTCGAGCGTTCTTATCCCGGACCACTCGTCTTTTCAAAGTCTAGTTTGGGTTCCATCGCCAATACATATCCTCCACCCCTTATTGCACTTCTCTTTAAATACATTGTTGCTATCCGCAATAGTAACTATCTCTTTTTACGGCCTGTTCGCTCTCTTACATATATATTTCTCTACCGGCAAACCCACATCCACATCATAGCACAATGTTACCTTTTTTTCCATAACACATCACTTTCATTTGAGAATTGTCACTACCATTTAAACAATATGGCTATATTCTTCAACTTACTTCTAGCATTCCAAAGGAAGTAAGGTCATAAATTCATAATACAGGAGCCTTTGTCCTCATTTTGAGTAGATATAGATACGCTCCTCATTCATGATCTAATGATTATAATAATTGACTTATTAACCTCCAAATTAATAACTCTTCCAACAATCTTGATGAAGCTTTTAAGAGAACCATTATGAGACAAGTCATTCTTCATAGATTAACTTCGTTCAATTTCTTATAAGAAAAATGTTTAGAAGGCATTAAAATTTAGAGAAAAGGACAAATAGGTCCCTAACCTTTTGCCCCGCGGATATTTTTGTCTCTGACTATTAAAAAATAATTTGAAGTCCCTAACCTTCACAAAAGTTGGACGGATCAGTCCCTCCATCCAAATGCTTGTCACGCATATGCGTCGCCTGGCAGACTTCCCTCTCACGAGTACGCGTGGGTCACGTGTACGCGTCGCCATGAATTCAGCAAATCCTCATTTTTTCCTGAATTCTCCACTTTGCATCTTTTTTTTTTCATTTCTTTCAAGCTATTATTGCCTTTAAAACTTTCAATCACTCAAACAAACATATCAAGGCATCGAATGGGAGAAAAGTAAATTAAATTTAGCCCTAACCCCATTATAACCATTGAAAAGACCTCTTGATATGTGTATCCATGTATTGAATATATGTTGATTGGTAGAAGAAGAGCAAGCTTTAGAAAGCTAGATTAGTAGAGAATTGAGAAGATCGATCCTCAAACACTATAGAGATTAGAGTGCAAACACTTCCGATGAGGGTTCGATACTCAATCCCTTGTTCCTTGCTTTCACGAATTTTCTTCTTGCAAGTATATTTATACTTCATTTTGAGATTTGAATTAGTGGAATTCATAAATCATCATACTATATTAGCCCTACTTGTTCATATATGTTCTTGGAGATTAATTCATTTTTAACCAAGTAGGTAGACGCATTTTGCATATTAGTTGATGAACCACAAGAGTTTAGCATGAGGACATGCTAATGTTTAAGTATGAAAAAGTTGATGAACCACAATTTTATAGTTTATATTGTATTGAATTTGGTGGATTTTATCAATTTTTTCCATATTTATTTTCTAAAATAGCATGGTTTTGTGAATTTCTCCTAAGTGTGCTTAATAATTGAAAACATGCTTTCTAGGCTATTAAATTGCTAGATTTAATTTACTTTTCTCCCATTCGATGCCTTGATATGTTTGTTTGAGTGATTTAAAGTTTTGAAGGCAAGAATGGCTTGAAAGAAATGGAAAAAAACATGCAAAGTGGAGAATTCATGAAGAAATGAGGATTTGTTGAATTCATGGCGACGCGTACGCGTAAGAGGGAAGTCTGCCAGGCGACTCGTACGCGTGACAAGCATTACAAGAGCTACGTCAGACTTCCGTTGGGTCTGACGGAGGTATTTGGATGGAGGGACTGATCCGTCTAACTTTTGTGAAGGTCAGAGATTTAAAAATATTTTTCAATGGTTAGGGACGAAAATGTCCACGAGACAAAAGGTCAGAAACCTATTTGTCTTTTTTCTCTAAAATTTATTATTTTTAGCCATTACTTAATCATTAATTCAGTTTCTTTAGTCTAATAATTTAACAACATATTTTATTTTATATTTTTAAATACTTTATTGAATACCTCCTGATGGCCCACTAAACATTTTTCTCCTTATAAATACCTTATGATATGAACCATTTTCCCGAACTCATTCACACTAACTCCTTAACTTAGCCATGAAAGTCTTTGCAAGTACATTGCCTATCCACTCAAAATCTAAAACTTCACGTAGAGCTCACAAATTTGCTTGCTATTCAAAGTCTCATTTACGAAAATTTTCTAGTCCTTCTGATGTAACTTGTAACAATATAATTACTAATATATTCTTTAAAAGAAATGCATGCTATCAAATAAAATCTTAGAATTAAATCAATTTTCATGTTTAATTCTTAAACAAAACATTCCTGTAAAAATGAAATATTAATCATATTTATTAGAGATATAACTATTTATGTATTTTCTCTTATCAATTTAAATTTAAAAAAAATAATTTTACAATGATATTTAAAAAAATTTGTAAAAAATTTTAAATTAACGAAGAGGAATTAAAAATATGTTAAATTTAACCACGCTAAACAAAATAAAAAATAACCACACCTACTTGATAAGTTGGGCCATATATATATTCAAGCGTTTGAAAACTAATTTCTGCCAAATAAAAAATAATAATTAGATTTTGGACTATGCCACAAGATATGTTTTTTTTTTGAGGGACCACAAGATTCACGCCCACGCCCATTTAAAACAGTCTATCTGTTTTACAAGCCTGGTCCTGAAATCTGAACTAGCCCATGAAATGAATATATATATATAACTCCACAATTTCTCGAACGCAATTGTGAGTCCAATAGTGTAAAACAAACTACATAGTACATACAAAGCAACAGGAATAAAATTATATTATGGCTATCCCAAAAAAAAAGACTATGGAAAATCCTAAAGTACTAATACTTTTAGACATTTCCTAGAAAAAATAAAAAATTAATTAATGTTAATTCCAATGTAAAATAAATACAAAAAATATAATTATCTATTTTTTTCGTAATATCTAAAAAAAAGGCTTATATAACGGGTTCTTCATCGATTAGATATATATGATATGATACGGTATCACTTGTAATCTTGTATATATGTTATGGTTCATAGAATCTAAAATACTGGATAGAGGTGCATTATTTATAGAAAATCATACTTTAATAATGGCCCCCTAAAGCCTCGTCGCAATCAAAACATTGCAGATTGCAGCTATATATATGTATCAATGTATGCCTTTAATAATTTACCTAATTATTAGTAGTCTCTTTCAGTAAGCAATAATAATAATTGTTGCACAAAAAATACACTCAAACTCTTTACTACAAATCAAATATAGCAATAAACTAATCGACTATCTTATGTATGTATGTATGNNNNACTAAAATAAAACTAACTTCACTCTCTCTATATAATTGCCTCTTCTCAAAATAAAAACAAAAGTATATTGACTTTTTTCGTTAATAATGAATTAATTTATTCTCCCTTGTTATAAAATAAAGTACGAGGCTTATTTCATAATAAGAAAGAATAAATCAATTCAATATTAAAAAATAAAAAAGTTGACCCACGCAACTTAAATCATCTAGTAACCAAGGGGAACCATCGTTCATGAAAAGAAGATTGGTAAGCCATCATGAAGAAGAGAAACACAAGCAAGAGTGCCACTCCCCACGGTGACCCTCCGGCACGGTGCAACGACTCCCTCTCCTCCGGCAAAGGAATCGGAAACGACTCGGAGGAGAGGCAGTGTACAATAAGCAACAAGATTAGCGGAACAAGTGCTAGCAAGATCTTGACCTGAACAAGCAAATCCTCAAACTTGGACTCATAGTTTATGTACCAAGAAAATACCAACACAAAGAAGAGTATGAACATGAAGAAGCATAGGTGAAGTGGGAAAGAGAAATATTCCCAGAAGTAGTATTGATCATTATAGTATCTAGCCATGAATGTTATTTTTCTTATTATTATTGTTATGAGTGAGTAGCTAGCTAGGGTTAAAAGAAGTAATATGTTTGCTCTTTGTTTGTGAAGTTGTTGGGACTTGGGAGTGAGTTTTATTGTGTTGTTGAAGATCTTTCGGGTGTTGTTTGGAGCTTTCTAGGAGGTTTGGTTTTGTAGGAGTGGATTGCATTGTGTATTGTTTGGTCAAAAAGGTTTTTATAGGGAGTTTGGGTCATGTTCATGATTGTTATTTTCCAAGTGTACATTTAGGAAAGGGTGATCCGCTGATGTGAATGTTGATTTCTTTATTTTGTGGATTGCCTTTTTATGTATCCCAATCCCATAATTGGTTTTTTGAAAATGTCATAATTATTTATTTTAATAAGAAGAAATAAAAATAATAAAATAAGTTGTCAACAATCAACTTAAATAGATTCTTTAAGTACAATATTTAAATTTTAATTATATAAATTTTGTGAAACAGGTTAAAGTGCAGATTTATATCATCCATATATAATAACGGAGTGAAATTTTTATAAAATAAAGTAGGACAGAATAAATTCAAATGAGTTAAGCTTTAAAGTGATTTTTGAGATTTGTATGTGCACTAAAATTTTAAATAAGGTTAAATTTATATAGAATTTTTTTTTTCTGGAGATTCTATATCATTTTTTCATAATTGTAGGTTACTATGTACATCGAGATTTGGCCAGTAATATGAGAACAAATTCATGGTTGAGGTTGAAAATGGTGTTATCCAATAGTTGAAAGCCACATACCACCGACATTGGACAAGAAGGTGTGGAGGTGAGAAGATCAAGGAAGAGAAATTTTTAAACCATGAGCTGTAGTTTGTGATAAAGCATTCATGGCTAAAGTGGGGTCATATCAAAGGGTGGCCCGTATAAACATTTCTATTTCATATATCTACTATCTTATTCTTATGATCTTAGCTAACAAAATTAGGTTAATTCGCACCTGTTGGTCTAATGATTATAGTTGTTAATTAATTCGTTTAAATAAGTATTAGAAATTTAAATTTTATTTTATGTATACAGTAATAATTTATTGGTTAATGATAAATCTTTAAATAAAATTTATATTTATGACTAATTAATTTTTAACTTCTCAAACTGAAAAATACTGCAAAAAAATGTTAATTTATATATTCTATTGAAT
>NC_029791.2:7800663-7807640 GCF_000816755.2 Arachis ipaensis | reverse complement strand
TAGTAGATTAAGAATAAATTTGCTCTCAACTAAAAGTTAATGACTAACTCGTAATTGTATCAAAGTTCACCTTGATAAATAAGAAACTGGCCATGAAATCTTATATATATCGCTACATTTTTTGGGCGCGATATCACTATCATTTTTTATTTTTCGTGTGTGAGAGAGGTGTATCACAAGATGCTGTAAGGAGAGAAGTATTTTATATTGTTATGGGTTACATAAATCGGAGGCACCAATTTATTTGTATTATTTTATTTTTTAAATAAACAATCACAAATTGGACCATCCAATTTGTGTCTTTGAAAATTAAAATAAATTTAATATTAAAATCGGACCGTCTGATTTTTATTTCAATAAATAAAAAAATTAAAAAGTATAAATCGGACCTTTTAATTTGTAATTTATTTCTTTCTTCAAATAAATCGGACCGTCCAATTTGAATATTATCAATTAAAAAAAAATTGGATCCTCTAAAGTTTGAATTTCACTTTAGAGAATAAATGGTGAACATTTTATAAGTGGGACCAAAAATAAATATGAAAGAGAAACTATTCAAGGGTAGATCACACTTTATTCTCTAAAATAAAATTTAAACTCTAGAGGATCCAAATCCAAAAAAAATGTCATATAAAAAAAAATACCTAATCTTCTAATAATAATATTGTTCCGGGGCTTACCTAGAATCGGACGGTGGTTGGGCTTGTTTGTGAGGCCCAAGCGCTGGAGGAGTGTGGTCTCCGACTTGGTTTACGTCTGGGAGCCGCCTCCGAGTTGTGTGTTCCAAGAGATGGGGGGTGGTACCTGCAAAGACACTCCGATGTCTAAGTCAGCATGGGGTTAAGCAGGTTTAGAATGAATTGGAACTTAGAGATACCTGAGAGGTGTCAGTGTATTTATAGTGGTGATCCAATAACCACCGTTGGAGTAGTGCCACCTTTTTAGGTGGATAACCGTCCCTTTATTTAGGGATTGTTGGGATATGGCTTCTAGAAGTGGGTTGAGAGATTTTAGGGGCAGTTACATATTTTAATAAGCATTATCTGCCAGCTATCTCTTGAGCCTGACTTCTTTAGAAAGAAGTCTGTGTTGAGTCCGACCTCTTCTAAAGAGGTCGGTGAATAACGAAGGCCAATCTTTGGATTAGGCCTTTTGGTGTATTTGGACCTGGGCCTTAGTGTTGGGCCAGCGTATGAACAGTGCCCCTACTCGAGTTCAATCTCTTTTTCTTAAGAGTTGGATTCGAGTATTTGAACTCGGGCTTGTAGGTTCTGTATGATTGGTTTTAGCATATCTTTGCTTAACCAAAGAATATTTCTTGTCCTAGTTTCATACAACTCGTTCAATTCGAGTTGTTTTGAAGATACATGACTTGTTTTAATACAAATCACCTTTCTAAAACTTATTCTGATTTCTTACGACTTGTTTTGATACAAATCGTTTATTTCAAAACTCGTAATTATTTTTTAGTATAACCTCATCTAGCTCGTTCGATGCGAGTAGTTTTAAGGTCTTACGATTTGTTTCATTTCAAATTGTTTAATTAAAATGTGGCTATTTCTTGATCTAATTTCATACAACTCATTTAAATTCGAGCTGTTTTTTAGGACTTCACAACTTGTTTCAAGTACAAATTGTTTATTTTGAGTCCTTTTAAAGTATCAGATCATCTTTATAACCATCGGACTTCGTTGCTTTATCCATTATGCCCCTGCTCGAGGTCGAGCAATTAAGCAGAAAAGATTTTCGAATGAAGCCTTTTTTTGTTGAACTCATTCAGTCTGAGTTTATAGATGACTTGTTTTTTGTATCAGTCACTTTTTTGAAGCACAACTTGTTATATATCAAGTTGTTTTGCGCAATTTGTTTTAATACAAATTGCTTAGATCATATGGTTATTTTTTACTCAATTTTGTTCAACTCATGGGCTTGAGTTGTTTTAAATCATCAAGCCGTATTATAACCATTGGACACTAATTTGAACCTCGTCGCTTTATCTGAGCGACCATTGAAAAGGTCGGCTCGCGATTTTTGCGCTTTGTCGAGCATAAATTGGCACCTTAAGTGAAGGGATTATATGTTTATTCCCTTCCCTTTTTAGTTTCTACAAGAGTTTTATCCTTGTGTATGATACAACTCATTTTATCCAAGTTGTTTTGGGAGGATAGTTTTTACGTTTCGATTTTGTTCAAAAACGTTTACAATCCTTCCTTTTTAACTCGTTTCTATACGAGTCATTTGGTTGAAGTGATTCATTTTGATACAAATCACTTTTTAATGCTTTACTTTAATGATTTGTTTTGATACAAATTATTTTTAAAGCTTTGTTTTTAGATAGACACGACTTGTGCTTGACACAATTTCGTTGAAAATATGGTTGACTGGCACAACTCGTTTAGTCCGAGTTGTCCTTATGTTGTTGTGAATGCTAGAACAAGTTTTCTTGGAACAATTTGTTTTTGTGAAATTGTTTCATTTTATACGACTAGGTCGTTTATTTTTAGAACTTGTAGAGATGAGATCGTGGGCTTGAGATTTTGTACGATCCATTTGTTATCCGTGTGGATCGAGTTGTTAGATCGTATTTATGCCTCGAGTGGCATTTTTAGTTAAGTTACTTTTATGACTTGTTCTAAACACAACTTTTCCAACCCGTTTAACCCGAGCTGTTTCGAGGTGTTTTCTTTCCAATTCGCATATGTAACTTCTTTCCACCAATTGGTTCCTCGTCGCTTCATCCAGGCGATTTCTATATGATCGGCCTGTGATTTTTGCGGTTTATCGAGCTTCAATTGGTGTGTATTAATTGTAGAAAATCAATTTCCATAAGAAATTGTGGTATCTCCTTATATTGGAGGTGTGTCGCAACCTTGGCAGTTTTTCACCCTTGAAGTTAGACACTTTGTAGTAGCCCTTTTCTAAGATTTCAGTAATCTTAGAAAAAACATTTTTTATCTTTGTTTTGAAAAACCTTTTTCTTGGCTGACTGTCCCTTTCTTTAAGTTAAGTTTTCCTTAACAACTCGGGACAGCCTTTTGCCTTAGTGCTTTCAATAGGTTTCCTAATCTCTTTTTGGTATTCCTTATACTCAATTTTTGATTTATTGAGCTCTTATGATTTAGGTTATTTTTGCGATGCGTTTCCTTGTTTCTCGGTTTTTCCGACTTGTAAGTCAGATAATTTCCGAGTTTATTACGATCGACTTTTATAACCTCTTTACACTGCCCGAACTCAGTAGCCTGATATTTTTTCTTATCAAGATGAGGTCTTTTGCGGCGAATCTCGTAGCCATCCTTTGTCTCAAGAGCTCTTTCCTTATCTGAGTTTGCTCTCAGATTTCTGGAAGGGGGTCACGTTCTTCTTTCGTGCTCTAGCATCATTGTAGAATGTTGTCTTTGGTTAATAATTTTGGACTTGGCTTTCATAATAAGCCAGTGCCCCTACTCGAGGTCGAGCTTCATAAAGTCGGACTCAAGTATTCAGTCATACCATTCTTGAATCTTACTATTTGTTGCTATGTGACTTTTACAAGTTATTTTGGACTCTCTTTTTGGGAGGTCGAATAACTTGTTTTATACTTGTTGTGTTAACTTAGTAAGGTCGAATACTTATCTCTTGGCTTGAGGAGGCATTCTTATAAATCGCCATCCTTTTTCAATTTGTTTTAAACAAATTGTTGTGAGGTCAGGTTTACATCCTCTTGATGTTTGATTATGATCACGCTGTCCTTAAGTTATTTGTGCAATTCGTTTTAGGTTTGCCCCTTGCCAGCTTGATTTAGTACAAGTGGCTTAATGAGGTCGGACCACGATTTGCATTTATAACTTCTTACACCACTTTAGATCTCGTCACTTCAAGTCAGAAAAAGTGTGCATTAGGGAGTAAAGTGCGCTTTCTAGTTGTAGTATCCCTTGGCACAATCTAGGTAGATTGTTTTCGAGTAAGTCGAGTAGGTTGTAGTAGTTCTTTTTCAAGTCTTAAGTGACTTTGTTAGAATCTTTTCATTTTGGTGTTGGCTTTTCTTCGTCCGATTTTGGCCCGATGTCATTTTGGGTCAAGATGAGGTTGTCAGTTGAGAAATTTCTTCGTATGACCTTCTCATGGCCATTTATGCCTGGGATCTGGTTCTCGAAGTCGTACCTCAAGAAAGAGGTCGGACTTTTCTTTGTAAGCTCTAAGCCTATCCGATCTTGTTGTAAAGTCGGACCTTTAAAAGAGGTCGGACTTTTCTTTGTGAGCTCTAAAAGAGGTCGGATTTTCCTTTATAAATTCAGAGATTTTGACCTCATTGTGGTCTGACCTTTAAAAGAGGTCGGAATAAGCTCTAAAAGAAGTCGGATTTTTATTTGTAGACTTGAATCCTCAGAAGAGGTCAAATTATCTTCATAAGCTTGGATCCTTAGAAGAGGTCGGATTTTTCTTTCTAAGCTTGGAAAGAGGTCGGACTTTCTTTCTAAGCTTGGAGGTTTTCGACCTCATTGTAGACTCTGATCTTTAAAAGAAGTTGGAATCTCTTTCTGATATTCTTCGAGGTTTTCGACCTCATTGTAGAGTTGATCGTGAAAGAGGTCAGATTTTTTACAAACTCCAAAAAGAGGTCGGATTCTTCTGAGCAATGAGGTTTTAGACCTCATTGTAGAGTCTAACCTTTAAAAGAGGTCGGACTTTCTTCGTGGGATCTAAAAGAAGTCGGATTTTTTTTTATTAGTCTGGAGGTTTTTGGCCTTATTGTAGAGTTTGACCTTTAAAAGAGGTCGGACTTTTCCTTCATGAACTTTGCAAGAGGTCGGATTTTCTTTTTGAGCTCCAAGCTTATCCAACCTCGTTGTAAAGTCTGACCTTTAAAAGAGGTCGGACTTTTCTTCATGAGCTCTCTAAAAGAGGTCGGATTTTCTTTGTGAGCTCCCAGCTCATCCGACTTTGTTGTAAAGTTTGACTTTTAAAAGAGGTCGGATTTTCTTTTTGAGCTCCCGGCTCATCCAACCTTGTTGTAAAGTCTGACCTTAAAAAGAGGTTGGACCTTTTTTCATGAGCTCTCTAAAAGAGGTCGGATTTTCTTTGTGAGCTCCCACCTCATCCAATCTTTGAAGAAAAGTCTGACCATCATCCCCTCCAATGAAGACTGGCCTTTATCACTCCGACTTTCTTTTTTCTTTGGATCGGATTCCAGTTTTCTTCCTGGAAGACATCCATCTTTATTGGTGTGCAAACAACATCAAATTCTACCACAGGAATATTTCTTTCCATATTCATTGACAGTGATGTAATTTGTGAGCAACCAACGAAAGATGTACCATGAGAATTTTTTGTGTTATTCACTGTTGTAATTGACATGTGAATCCACTGAAGAAAAAGCTGGATTCATCACTCTGTTGTCGGATTGGGTTGCATTCAAATTGGCTGATGTTGTGTATTTGGAACATGCAACTGTTCCATTTCATGAGTGGGTATCATGGATTTTTCCGAGATTGTAAGTTGGCACAGATGTCATTGTCCATCCTATTTCACGAAGAGGTTGGGATTAATCATGTTCCCTTTTCCTCTTTTTTTTTTTTCACGTAACTTCTTTTGCCAATTGAATTTTCTGAATTGAAAATTCTTTTATTCAATTAGCTTTCGAGTTCATTTTTTTTCACGTAACTTCTTTTGCCAATTGAATTTTCTGAATTGAAAATTCTTTTATTCAATTGGCTTTCGAGTTCGTCTTGGTTTGCTTTCCTACAATGGCCTTGGGACGGTGTTTTCTTCTCTTTTAATCCAATTTAACTGTAGAAGTAGAATCATCATCCCTATTTGATACCCTCTTCCTATTGGGAGAAGTTTTTACGGGTTTTTTGGTATCCATAGAAACTGTATTCCAGCTTCTTTTTAACATGCTTGCATCTTATTCATGTCGAGTGGTTGTCTGACTATGTTGTTGACCATCCGCCATTATCAAGAGTTGAGCTCCAGGTCCCCGGCAACGGCGCCAATGTTCCAGGGCTTACCTAGAACCGGACGGTGGTTGGGCTTGTTTGTGAGGCCCAAGCGTTGGAGGAGTGTGGTCTCCGACTTAGTTTACGTCTGGGAGCCGCCTCCGAGTTGTGTGTTCCAAGAGATGGGGGGTGGTACCTGCAAAGACACTCCGATGCCTAAGTCAGCATGGGGTTAAGCAGGTTTAGAATAAATTGGAACTTAGAGATACCTGAGAGGTGTCAGTGTATTTATAGTGGTGATCCAATAACCACCGTTGGAGTAGTGCCACCTTTTTAGGTGGATAACCGTCCCTTTATTTAGGGATTGTTGGGATATGGCTTCTAGAGGTGGGTTGAGAGATTTTAGGGGCAGTTACTTATTTTAATAAGCGTTATCTGCCAGCTATCTCTTGAGCCCGACTTCTTTAGAAAGAAGTCTGTGTTGAGTCCGACCTCTTCTAAAGAGGTCGGTGAATAACAAAGGTCAATCTTTGAATTGGGCCTTTTGGTATATTTGGACCTGGGTCTTAGTGTTGGGCCAGTATATGAACAAATATAAAAAAAATTAGCGTATAACTATTTGTTTATGCCACCTTTTATTATAGATGCTGAAAATAAGCTGTAATAATACAACTTAGAATCTTGAGTTTGGGCCAGCAAAGGGATATATTCCAAAATTTTAAAGGCGGCAAGATGTACGGCCCACACTTAGTGTCCAAGTGGCACATAGAAGTCGCAAAGTGGGTTATTCTCCGTCCTCTCGATAAGGCCCACAAAAATAGACAGGTTGGACCAATCTATAAAATACAAGGACTTAAAATAAACTAATTTGACAGTTGAGACTTGAGACTTAACTCAGATGGTAAATCATGTACGGGTTTAAACTTTGGTATATGTACCAAGTTGAAAAGGAATTCTTTAATATTGTATAAACCCTTTAATATTGTATGGATGAATGTGTAGTGATACCTAAAATTGAGAGTTGTCTAATCTTTTCGAAAAAAAAAATTGTATTTCAAAAAT
>NC_029791.2:7799206-7800641 GCF_000816755.2 Arachis ipaensis | reverse complement strand
TTCATTTAAAATAATAATATTAATTAAAATTAATTTATTAAAGAAAACAAATAAAAATCTAATCATAATTCAAACGCACACATCAATAATACCACTTAAGTTCTTAAGTATAGTTGACACTAGTATTATTGTGCCTGGTAAATATGGTATATATTAGAGTCATTATTATTTAAGTGTTCTCTCCTCCTTTTACCTATCAGGATAACATATGTAATTAATGTGTGTAAAACTTTTCATAGCCATGCTGATCTTCGATCACTAGCGATTAATTGCTGTTGCCGATGACGATGATCATTTACAACTCAAAAAGGCGGAATGAAATAATGTAAAACATGTATATGAAATAAGATAAACTGCAAATATATAATTATATTCTTATCATTCCTTATGACGTATATAAGTGTAAGCTACATTGATCTATGAAAGAAAGAGAACTCTAACTAGCTGAACCTCCTCCGATATAAATGACTAATGAGGTTTATTCAATCCTAAACTAAACATATTAAATTATCTAATAGCCTTAATTATTATCTCAAACGAAAAGATGATGAAGTAATTTATTTCTTGGGGATTATTATAGTTGTACATATATCTACGGGGTTTGGTTGCAACATGTGTAGCCAATTCGTGGGTGAAGGCATTTGCGGCGGCATTGAGCATCCACCACATTTGCTTCTTCCACGCCGTTCATTTCAGGCTTGTTTCCTTCGGATTCTTCTGATCTTGCTTCTCCTACACAGATCATACAATTAGTTATAAACTTAATTAAAAATCAATATTTTTAAAGTGAAAACTCAGGTGCAGTCGACTTCACATGTGAAGTGGATAACTGAAAGTTGTCAGATAATTTGACTGTTTTGACTAAATTTTCATCTAACAGCTCTCAACTATCAACTTCACGTAAAGTCGACTGCCTGAGTTTCCACATATTTTTAATTTATATTGACCAATATTTTTAATTAGTAATTTAAATTTTTTAATTTAATATTTAAAATATTTTTTAAATATTATTGATTAATTGCTAGTTAAAAATATTATTATGTTGATTTTGTAACAACTGAAAAATATACAGTAGTATCATTTTTACTTTCTCAATTCTATTGTACCCTTTAACAAAAATTAATCAGATGTAATATAATAAGGATGATTTTTCACATATGCATACATATATATTGGACGACTGGCATCCTGTATACCCTCTTCAATTTCATAATAATAATAATAATAATAATAATAATAATAATAATTTCTTGACNCAAAAATTAATAATATAATAAGGATGATTTTTCACATATGCATACATATATATTGGACGACTGGCATCCTGTATACCCTCTTCAATTTCAAATTTCATAATATAATAATAATAATAATAATAATAATAATAATAATAATAATAATAATAATAATAATAATAATAATAATAATGTACTAA
>NC_029791.2:7784720-7797914 GCF_000816755.2 Arachis ipaensis | reverse complement strand
GACGAATAAAAATAAACAAGTGAAATTAATTCCTTATAAATATGAAGTCAGCAAAAAAAATTCCTTATAAATATGAGCATATATAAATACCTCGTGTCCCATCTTTGAATGCTTGGTCAGTTGCCATGGCAGAGACGAGAAACAGTGTAAGAAGCAAGCACAACAAAGAAAAGGCCTTGTTATTCATTTTAGTGCTGAGGTTTAACAATTAAGATGTGATTGTACCAAGCATACACATATATATAGTGTATGTGTGTGTATGTGTGGTTTTTTTTTTCTAGTGAATTAGGTTGTTGTTTTGTTTGTCTTTATGCGTGTCGAGATGCATGCATCTTATCCCCAAACTATTTACACGTCATCCATATATAGATATTGCGAGTCAAATTAACTATCTGCTCTCTCATCTAGTTATAGCTCTAAAATAACATATAAGTTATCATCTTTGATGTGTTATATTTTAATGGATGTTTATTTATTTTAAATTTTTAGTAGAATTTGTTGGATGATTAATTTATCTAATAAAATAAAAAAATAAAAAATTAATTTCGAGTCATTAAAATTTGTAATTGTTTTGTATCTTTTTCTTAAAGATATATCCTTTTATTAATATATATACTATTGTTAGTTTTATCGTTTAACATAAAATAAATCAGTAAATTCTCTTTATTTTATACACGTACGAAGTTATAATTTTTTATATTATTCACTCATTTTGTCTTTAATTTGGTACTTTTAATTCAATTTTTTTGTTTAATTAGATGTTATTGTATTCTTGAATAGAAAAAAAACTTATATTATGGTCAAAAATAGACAGAAGTGACCAGTACATTCTGATTAATCTTCATAATTTGCAGTATATAAAATTTTAATATGAATATTTTTTTTGGTAATAATTATGTGTTGTGGTGCAATTTTTTTCTTTATGTATTACTACTTACTCTCTTAATTCTTGCTTTCATTTAAAAATGAGAAAAAATAAGATGTACACTATAAGATCAATTTATAATCCAATTACTTGATCATCTATGTGATCACCAAGCAATCGAATACATAATTTATTCTCTAATTTATAAAATTTAACAAAGACATTGATAAACATATTGGTTTCACATTTATTTATTTGTGTTATATTTGTAATTATATTATATCTATTTTTATCAATATATTTAAAAAAAAACGGTTAGTATTAACACATGGTATATTAAATAAATTAAATGATAAAAACATGTAACTATTTTCTTTTTCAGTCAATATTCAATATTACAATTTAAATTAATTTTAATAAAATAATTTAAAATTTTAATTTTAATTTTATTATGTGTATGGCACGGATTATTATATTTGTTAAAATAAGCTAAAATTATACCTAATGCAACAATTTCGGTAAAGTACCATAATTTTTAGTAAATTAAATACGGAATATCATCATATGTCATGGTCTACAATACTAAAATTGGTAAAATACCATAATATTATCTTATTGTGCCATCCTCTCTCCCATCTCTTAATTATTTTAACCAACTAAAATACAAATATCTTTTGACTTTTCCTAAATCTTAACACTTCCTACTAAAAACAAGAAAATTTTGACTAAAGCGACAAATACTTCTTTTTTTAAGTTAAAAAATTATGGTTAAGATATAAGTTTATTATTAATTTTTGAAATAGTTAAGTCTATATTTTAGTTTGTTTTGTTTTTAAAGATTTGTTAAAAGATTTAATTTAATTTTGATTTGTTTAATAATATTTTTAAAAATTTTAAATTTAAATCAAATATGATCTAATCTAATGAGATTAAATTTGATTTTAAATTAGTTATCATATCTTTAAAATTTTAATATTTAAATCAAATATAATTCAATCCAATAAGATCATATATGATTTAAATTAGTTATTTTATCTTTAGAAGAGTTAAATTAAATTATCTTATCTTATCTTTAGAAGAGTTAAATTAAGTTATTTTATCTTATCTTTTAGTTAATTTTTTATGTGACTATTTAAACACTTTTAGTTCAGTTGTTTTATGCACGTTTTCTTAGTGTAAAAAAGTATTCTTAGTGTGAAAAAGTGAGGTAAGTGATTCTAATCTTTTTCAAATTTCATCCATTTGATTTATGTTGGCAAGAACAAATTCTTTAAAGGTATAGTCTTTTTGTGTCATTATTTTTCTTATTTCCTTTCTACCCTTTCATTAAAACTTTAATGCTTTAAATTTATTAAACCCGCTCAACTTTCAATAACTTTTTTTTACCATACCTCCTATAAAATCTCATACACTCGAAATAAAATTGTTTCTAATACGAAAAACTTAGATGTTAAATTGAAAAATAAAAAGTTCCCTCCAAAATCCATAAATATTAAATACACGATCATCAATTCATTCCTTAATTCCACTGCCAAATATATTTGCGTGTAGTATTACTTTTTTTGCTTCTTATATCTATATACAAAAAACTTGAATTTGATCCCAACTATTAACACAGGTGTCGAATTCATTGAAGATGTTGCTATTTCTTGTTCGTTGGTGGATTTGTGTGTTTGTGCTGTTAAATTCAGGAGCTGTTAATGGTCAGTATTACTGAACTGTTGGAGACAAAATTCTTCCATTCAACAAAATTGTTGTGGATTTTTTGGGACATGGCAACTTCTCTACAATTCAATCTGCTATTGATTTTGTCCCTTCCAACAATAAGTATTGGATTTTAGTCAATGTCAAGACTGGTATTTATAGATAATAAATTCAATATTCAACTCTAGATGTACTTTGGATACAATCTCCGGAGAAGCTATAGGCACATCTGACTTTCCATATATGAACCTTTATTGCCTTCATTCAGCGGGTTGCAAAATAAGAAAAGTGTCTCATTTTTAATTTATGCTTTCATATTGGCTTATTATTGATATATCATACAACTACTGTATTACAAATAAGCAGTTCCATTTGAAACGATAATTAGTTGACACATAGGCGGCAGAAAAAGGCATACCTTTGTGAAGAATAGATGTTGTAGCTTGCCTTGCATCCTGGAAAAACTGTCCAACAGAATAGTCTGATAAATAATAATTAAAAAAAATATGAGATGAACTAATATGCAATGATCATGATCATAATGAAATTTACTACCTAATTCACTATTTACTATTATTTTGAGTTGTGGCATGTAACTCCTTGTTGGGAAAAACTCAACACAGGTTTAAAACAAGAACCTGTCTAACAGCGGAAGCACCAAAAATAATTTTCACAACCTGTGCGATTAAATAGGCAATACCAAAGATACTCCAAGTAGCAAATATAATGATAAAAATTAAATAATCAGACACCAGAATTTTAATGTGGGAAAACCCCCAAAACAAGGATAAAAAAACTCACGGAACCTAGTCCAATAAAATCTTCCACTATCAGAATAATGGGTACACAAACAGTCTTCCTAGTGACACTAGGGTATCTCAACAATCAACAAAATACATCATCAAAACTGATGGAATCAACATAAACCCTCCACAAAGTGGGTATCTCAAATCAGGCAAAAGAGAAGGCAATACAACTAGCAAGTTATATCCTAATGTTCATCTCTACACCAGGAATAACATACTAAAATTTCATAAGAAATGGAGCAAGTTTACCAAGTCAATGTGATCAAGATTGGCATGCCCTTTTCCCCCCAAATTTCCTCTTCTCTCGACGCCGAAGCACTTTTCTTTCAAAGAATGAAGCTTCAGTGCTTCTTCTTTCTCTCCCGTGGCCTTTTTAGACACTTTCTTCATTTTATTTGTTTTTCTTTTTTTTCTTTTAAAACTTGTGGGTCCCACTTGGTTGGAGACCCAGCAACAAATCTCCCCCTCACCAACTCAAGTGGGGATAGGCTGCTCTACCAAACCCGCCTTCTCTTTGCAGGAATCAAACTTCACTGCAGGTAAAGTCTTAGTCATCATATATGAACCATTATCATCAGTATGGATCTTTTCAAGTGCATATGACTTCATCTCAAGCGCTTGACGTATCCAATGATACCTCACCTCTATGTGCTTCGATCTGGAATGAAACGTCGGATTCTTGCTGAGATGGATAGCACTTTGACTGTTACAAAATAACACAAACTTCTCTTGATTGATGCCTAACTCTTGAAGAAATTTCGTCATCCACAAGAGTTCCTTTGAAGCTTCAACAACAGCAATGTATTCTGCCTCTGTAGTAGACAAAGCAACACATTTCTGAAGTCGAGATTGCCACGACACAGCTCCCCCTGCAAAAGTCATCATATAACCAGAAGTAGACTTCCTTGAATCAAGATCCCCAGCCATATCTGTATTTGTGTAACCATCCAACACAGGTTGGCCACTCCCAAAGCATAAACAAACTCTGGAAGTACCATTAAGGTATCTGAGAATCCACTTCACTGCTTGCCAGTGTTCCTTGCCAGGATTAGAGAGAAACCGACTAACAATTCCAACGGCATGAGCAATATCCGGCCTAGTACAAACCATAGCATACATCAAACTGCCAACTGCAAATGCATATGAAATCTTCTTCATTTCTGCTTTCTCTTTCTCACTTGTAGAACATTGCTGCGAACTCAGCTCGAAATGACTAGCAAGTGGAGTACTAACAGGTTTGAAATTACTCATGCTAAACCTCTCTAAAACCTTCTCAATATACTTCTGCTGCGACAACCACAGTTTCCCATTCTTCCTGTCACGAATGATACTCATGACAAGGATTTTCTTTGCAGGACCCAAATCCTTCATAGCAAATGATCTATTCAAGTCTTTCTTGAGACTTTCAATCTTCTTAGTATCATGACCAACAATCAACATGTCATCAACATAAAGCAAGAGAATTATAAAATCACCATCAGAGAATTTCTTAACATACACACAATGATCAGAAGAAGTCTTACTATACCCATGACCTTCCATGAAGGAATCAAACTTCGTGTACCACTGCCTTGGCGCTTGCTTCAGCCCATATAAGCTCTTCTTCAACTTGCATACAAGGTGCTCCTTTCCTTTAACCTCGAAACTCTCTGGTTGCTCCATATAGATTTCCTTATCTATGTCACCGTGAAGGAATGCAGTCTTCACATCAAGCTGATCAACCTCTAAATTCAAGCTAGCCGCCAATCCAAGCACAACTCGAATAGAGGATATCTTCACAACTGGAGAGAAAATCTCCTCAAAATTAATACCTTTCTTTTGCTCAAAGCCTTTCACAACCAATCGATCTTTGTACCTTGGCCGTGAGACATTTTCATCTGCTTTCTACTTGAATACCCATTTATTCTTGAATGCTCTCTTACCCTTCGGTAACTTCACTAATTCAAAAGTATGATTCTCATGCAAGAATTTTATTTCTTCTTGCATGGTCTTCAACCAATCTTCCTTATGCTCATCAGACATAGCCTCCTGGTAGCTCTCTGGCTCCCTAGTCTCAGTGTTCATCACATACTCATGAGGAGAGTATTTCTGAGAAGGATGACGCTCTCTAGTAGATCTTCTCAATTCAGGCTCAACTGGTGGTTCAGGTGGAACTTCAACATCTGGCACCTCAGGTTGAGGTGTAGGTTCATCATGCAAATCATCACCAACATTATCAACTTGTACATCTCCCCCATCAACAGGAGGTCTAGTGGAAGGACCAGGTTCATTACTAGCAGAACATCTAACAGTTATTGGCTTATCTGTCTTCTCAAAATCTTCAATAGTTTGGTCTTCAAGAAAAATCACATCTCGGCTTCTAATTATCTTCTTGCTCACCGGATCCCATAATCTGTAACCAAAATCTTCGTGACCATAACCCATGAAGATACACTGCTTTGACTTTCCATCAAGTTTAGACCTTTCATCTCTTGGAATGTGAACAAAAGCCCTGTAGTTAAACACTCGCAAGTGACTATAGGAGACATCTTTCCCTCTCCAAACTTTCTCTGAAACATCACCATTAAGTAGAACTGAAGGAGAAAGGTTGATCAGATCTACTGCAGTCCTTATTGCTTCACCCCAAAAGGATTTAGGCAACTTTGCATGAGAGAGCATACACCTGACTCTATCATTGATAGTACGATTCATTCTCTCAGCAACTCCATTGTGTTGAGGAGTCTTAGGAACCGTCTTCTCAAGCTTGATCCCATGTCCTGTACAATACTCTTCAAATGGACCCCTGTATTCACCACCATTATATGCTCGAACACATTTTAATTTCCTTCCTGTTTCTCTTTCAACACTTGCATGAAAGTGTTTGAAGATACCGAGCACCTGGTCTTTAGATTTCAAAACAAAAGCCCCCACTTTTTGAGAATAATCATCAATTAAAGTAACAAAATATGATGCATCACCTAGTGTCTTAGCATCCATAGTGCAAACATCAGTGTGAACTAAATCTAAAACATGTGATCTCCTATGAGGTCCAGAATTATGAAATAATACTCTAGCATGCTTTCCAATAAAACAATGAGTGCAAGTATTTAAAGTTGTACCTTTCACTGGAAGTGAGTGCTTCTTGGCCAAGACCCTTAGTCCTTTCTCGCTCAAGTGACCAAGACGTATATGCCACAAATCAGAAGAGGAATCATCAGCTACATTCAACTCTTCTTTGCACAACTTTGCTTGCAACCGGTAGAGAGTAGTGAGACTATTGTCTTCTCTAGCAACAATGAGAGCCCCTTTGGTAATCTTACATTTTCCACTACCAAAGGAAGTGCAATACCCTTCTTGATCCAATGCCTTTACAGAAATAAGATTGAACCGCATATCTGGCGCATGCCTAACATTCTTCAACTGCAACTTGCATCCCATGTTAGTTTCAAGCCACATATCACCCATACCAATGATATCACACACTCCTTTATCTCCCAATTTGATCTTGCCAAAATTTTCAGCAGTATAAGAAGTAAAAAATTCACGTTTCGGAGTGACATGACATGAGGCACCAGAGTCCATAATTCAAGTGAAATCATCACAGACAAGATTCATATAATTTTCATCATATGTGATAAGAACATCTTCATAAACAATAACAGCAGTTTCTTTATCACTATCTTTACCTTTGTCTTTGCTTCTTCCCCTTAATTCACTACAAAAAAAAGAGTTTAAAATGGCATTGACATTACGGCGGTTTTCAAGAACCGCCGTAATACCCGGTTATTATGGTATTTTTGGTTGCTGCCATAATTAACTTTGTGTTTGCTGGCGGTCTGGGTGATTATGGCGGTTTTGAACCGCCGTTTTCATACATATATAAAACAAAAGAATTGCAACCCTAGCCTTAAAACGAAACACACTATAACGGTGCTCTCGATCTCCCTTCTCTCTCCCTTCGCTCTCGATCTCCGACAACGCCGTTCTTCCCTCTCGGCTTCTCTTCTCTCCACCGGTTACGACTTCTCTAGGTACTTCTCCCTCTCCGCCAGTTACTGATTTGTTTCTCTGCAGCTCCCTCTCAAGTTCTCTAGGTACCTCTCCCTCTCCGCCAGTTACTGATTTCTTTGTTTTTAGGGGGGGTTTGTTTCTCTGCAGCTCCACGATCGGAGCTTGTGTTGAAGTATTCCATTGACGTTTGTGTAGGGGTGATTGACGCCGATCGGGTCTTGTGTTCAACTAGTCGATGATATCAGATCTTGGATTGATGGTAACTTCACTTTCTCTTTCCTTATGTATTTACTTCGATGCATGTGTCAATGGTTCAATTGCTGCCACTTTTATTATTGTTTTGGATTTTGCTAGTTAATTCATCCTGCTATTTCTTAATATAGTGAATTGATGAATGAGTTCAGACTGCATAAGCTTAGTGAAGTAGGGCTCTGTTCTGTATTCATTGATTTCTGGCCGTTTGATTGTGCTTGTGCCTGTAGCATTCTGTTCATGGAGTTTAATTGCGTTCTTATTGCTTGAGATTATCCTGAAAAAATAGATCATTAACTCTTCTTCTTGAATGATGTTGGGGCTGGAGTTTTTCTTTATTTGGTTTTTGGTTTCCTCTGCTCCTATACTTTGTTCCTGGCATTTTGCTTGGGGAACATCATCTACAAGGATTAGTTAAATGAATTTAGGTTCTTCAAATGATGTTGGAACATCATCTACTTGTGGTCCAAATGTGCAAGAAGAGTTGGATACCGTTAAAGTGCAATTGCAAGCGCTAGTCTCCTATATTGCTTCTAAGGAAGGAGGTAAAATTCCAATACAATTGCCTGGAATGTTCCCTACTCAACAAGTTTCACAGGTACAAATACAATTATCCTCTTTTTTTTTCCTTTTGATGTGAAATAATTGTAAACAGTGGATTAATCTCTGCTTGATTAGTAGTGTTGCTGAGTTTGTTATAGCATTCAAGCTCTCGTGTATTTGTTGACAATCCATGTTGAAAGAAGTCATTACTGTAGTCTGATTGAGATAATAATAGACCAGTAGGGTTTGATTGTGATCCATATTCTTCACTTTTCAAGCCAAAAGGTTCTACAGTTTGAAGGATGTTTGACCCGTTAAGATAAAAATTATTGAAGCTGGGGTTTCCTAAGGGGAAATTAGGGTTATTCCCCATGTTAAGAAATGTGTTGCCGTTCATGATTTGCAACAGATTTTGCAACAGTTGTAGTTGGGTTAATTGAGAAGTAGCATCTCCTTGTAGAGCAATATTAGGGTTTCTCCCCCAAGTAGTAGTGTTCATATTCATCATAGAATTCCCTCTTTTTTTTCCTTTTGATGTGAAATAATTGTAAATTGTTCATGAATACTTTTGATCTCCAAAACAAGTTAAGATTCGGTCATGGTCACTGTTGGCTATTTGAATGTACTTTTGAGTGAAATAATTGTAAACTGTTCATGAATACAGATTTTGACTTCCCGTTCTAATTTTCTTCTAAATTATAATTGATTAACAAAAAGTGAAAAAAAAAATTTATCAATGTTTGTGGTATATAGGCATAAGTAGGAAGCAGCTAATGGTAATAGGTGAGCATGAGCATGTGTTATTGCTGGTTGTTGACTAAGGGTTGTTATTGCTGTTACTGCTTTGTTTGAAAATGATTCTATACATCAGTGAATAGAAAGATCTTAAGGCTTCATTCTTTGTCGCTGCTATGGTTAACAAGCACATGGGAAAGCTAATTAACAACTAGCACTAGTAGTATTATTAGTAACATTTTATATGTATTTTTTAGATGAATTCAAATTCATAATTATCCACTTATTATTAATATATGCATTTTTCTTGTATTTCTTGTGCTCATAATAATTATATTTTTGTTGTAGAGATTGGATCAGGAGAGTGAGATTCCATCACCAAAAGAGTTAGGAAGTAGGTCTTCTGGAGCAAGCAACAAGGAAGCTTGATATGTTAAGACGTATATTAAGGATTATATGTTAAGACAATTATAAGTCAAAATTAGTCAATACTTGTTAAGGATTATTTTGATACTTTATTTTTTGGATTATGACATTTCAATTATGACTTGGATTATGACTTTTGGATCATGTATGAATTAAAAATCATCTTATGATGTTTGATTTATGGCTATACCTTTTGGTTATTATGAGATTTTTAAGTGAGTTTCGAAAATATCACTTTAAATTAGTGGTTTCAATCTTATTTTAAAAAGCATAAAATTGTCATCATAATTAGGTACAAACGGCGGTTAGAAACCCCCGTTTTTATTTAAAACGATGCCATTATACGCTGGTAGAAACGGCGGTTAAAAACTACCATTTTAAACGAAAATGATGCCATTATATTTTGGTAAAAACGGCATTAGAAACTGCTATTTTAAACGCAAAAGATGCCATTATAACATGGAAAAAATGGCAGTTATCATGGAAAAAATGGCGGTTTCTAATCGCCATTTTAAACGGAAGAGGTGCCACAACATCCTGGTAAAAACGACGGCTGTTCAAAAACCGCCATTTTATGCGGAAATAATGGCGGTTACAAACCGCCATTTTAACCCTCAAAAACCGCCGTATTATCCACAGGTTATTATGGTAGTTTTCTGAAAACCGCCGTAATAACCAGAATGGCGCCCAGAATAATGGCGTTTCTTAGAGGTGCCAGTTTTGGTCATAATGGCGGTTATAACCGCCGTAATTACCCAAAATAACCGCCGTAATAACCTTTTTTTTGTAGTGATTGTTCTCTTTTCAAGAACCTACAATACCTCTTGATATGCCCTGACTTGCCACAATGGTGACAAATGAACTCCTTTTTTGGCTTGTACTTTCCTCTTGACTTGTTTCGACTCTCTAACCTGTCAGAACTGTGAGGTTTTTTACTTTGACTTCTCCCCCATGACTCTGAAACAAGTGCTTCTGACTGGGAGGAGGCATTAGTCAAACATCGCTCTCTTCTTCTGGCTTCTTCATTCAACATGCTCTTTTTAACCATTGCTAACGTCAACTTCCCATTTGGAGCTGAGTTAGTCAGTATCACAACCAGAACTTTCCAACTATCAGACAAAGAGCTCAACAACAACAAGGCTTGCAACTCATCATTCAAAGTGATTTCATTATTTGTCAGTTGGTTCACCGTCTCCTGAAAAATGCTCAAGTGCTCTGGCATTGATTTACCTTCAGTATACTTCATATTAACAAGCTTCCTAATCAAGAATGTTTTGTTTTGCACATTCTTCCTCTCATATAACTCCTTTAATTTGTTCCACATATTCTCAGCATTCGTTTCGGTGTCAACATGTGGATACACGCTAAGATCAAACCATTGCCTAATCGAAGCAACTGCCTTCCGATTCAGCTTCTTCCATTCAGCATCGGATTTAGTACTTTTGGATTATCCCCCTCCACAGGATCATACAAGTCCTTGCTATACAGCATATCTTCCATGAGGGTCTTCCAAATTGAATAATTTTGGGAATTCAATTTGACCATATTTGGTCCATGAGTATTTTCCTCCATTTAGTCAGCACAGAGACAAATGACCAAAGCTCTAGATACCACTTTGTTAGGAAAAACTTAACACATGTTTAAAACAAGAACCTGTCTAACAGCGGAAGCACCAAAAATAATTTTTTCACAACTTGTGCGATTAAATAGGCAATACCAAAGATACTCCAATTAGCAAATATAATGACAGAAATTAAATAATCAGACACCAGAATTTTAACGTGGGAAAACCCCCAAAAGAGGGACAAAAAACCCACGGGACCTAGTCCAGTAAAATCTTCCACTATCAGAATAATGGGTACACAAACCGTCTTCCTAGTGACACTAGGGTATCTCAACAATAAAAAAAATGCATCATCAAAACTGATGGAATCAACATAAACCCTCCACAAAGTGGGTATCTCAGATCAGGCAAAAGAGAAGGCAATACAACTAGCAAGTTATATCCTAATGTTCATCTCTACACCAGGAATAACATACTAAAATTTCATAAGAAATGGAGCAAGTTTACCAAGTTAATGTGATCAAGATTGGCATGCCCTTTTTCCCCAAATTTTCTCTTCTCTCAACGCCGAACCACTTTTCTTTCAAAGAATGAAGCTTCAGTGCTTCTTCTCTCTCCTGGCCTTTTTAGCCACTTTCTTCATTTTATTTTTTTTTTCTTTTAAAACTTGTGGGTTTCACTTGGTTAGGGACCCACCAACACTCTTTTATTTAATTTAACTTGAGAAATTTGGTGTTACAGAGAGAAAGTAACGATTCCAAGTAATAAACCATACATAATATTGAAGGGAAATGGAAAGATGAAAATGTGGGTTGAATGGGATGACCATAATACAACTGCTTAGAGCCCCACCTTCCAATTCAATGCTGATAATATTGTTGTCAAATCTATCTCTTTTAGGGTAACTAATCATAATTAATTAATCAATTAATTAATTATTATATCATTCTCTGCCTATTTTAATTAATCCATTTATTTTTTTTTTTGGAACAGAATGCATACAACAATCCAATAAATACGGATACCAGAGTTCTTGCAGTAGTTGCAATGATAAGTGGAGACAAGTCTTACTTTTATAGAGTTGTATTTTTCGGATTTCAAGATATTTTGTGGGATAATCATGAAAGACATTACTATAAACTTTGTATTATTCAATGTGCTGTTGATTTTATCTTCGGTGTTGGTCAGTCATTATTTGAGATAATTAAATTTCATTAAAATATAAAAGGTGCATGCTATCGTATTTATTATTATCGTTAAAATAACATTTTTTTAGTAATAGTAAGAGCATCTTTAATACTTAATTTTAGTTTAATTTTATTTTAAGTCTTATAAATGCTACATAAATATTTATAGAATTATATATCATAAAAATTAATTTGAGATTTAATGTGAAATTTATATATATATATATATATATATATATATATATATATATATATATATATATATATATATATATGAATCTAATTTTAATAATATTTTTTAAATAATGTTTAAATTATTTAGTCACAGTAACATAAAAATGGATTGAATGAGAATTGATTATTAATTAAATGTATATTGTGCAGGTAATGGCAGAGGTGTGGCATAAATGTGATTGGAAGAGCATTAAGATTAGGAGAAGGATTTGGAGGATATATAACAGCACAAGGAAGAGAAAATCCAGGAAATTCAAATGGATTTGTGTTCAAAAATTGCAATATTTTTTGAAATGGTTCTACTTTTTTGAGAAGGCCCTAGACACTTTATACTAGAATTCTTTTCTACAATACAACTATGGCCAACATTATTCAACCCACTAGTTGGGATCCATGGGATTCCTCTCAACATGAGTAAGACTCTATCATTATGCTAATCATTTTATTAACAACATTATTAATTCATGTTAAATACAAAGCAAAAATATCAATGTGACTTAATTCATAGTATTTTAAGAATTATAGTTATGTATTAAATATTATGTAAATACATGATTTTGATTGGACCATCATGTAAAATATTATTTTTTTGTAGGAATAACATTATGTTTGCAGATTATGGCAATTTTGGACCAAGTTCTGATACCTCCAAATAAGTAAATTGGATTACAAAGTTGGATTTAGAGACGATTAATATGATGACAAGTATAACTTTCATAGACTTTGAAGGATGGCTTCATCAGAACCAACGATTTTAAAAAAAACAACATTATCAATATTTTTAACACTATTTTAAATAGAATATAACTCTTTATTATTTTATTATTTAATTGAATTATTATTATTTTATTATTTAATTAGATTATTAGAAAATTAAAGTTAGAAATA
>NC_029791.2:7779685-7783853 GCF_000816755.2 Arachis ipaensis | reverse complement strand
AGAGTAAAAACCCTTTTTCCCTTTTAATTCTCTTAAAACCCGCGGAAAAGAGGTGCGAATAAGAGGCGGAGAAGGGAGTTGAATCGATGCTGCTGCACCAGCTAAGCCAACAAGAATCAGAAGCCTCATCGCGACTCCAATCTATACGAACACTTCATCCTCTGAGGCATCTGCGTTGACCGAGTCCAATCCGGTCTCGTTTCTTGTTCCTTCAAAGTCCCCCCTCGTCTCACTGTAACTAACTTTCACACTCTTAATCATCACTTTTTTTTTTATTGTTGTTATTATTATTATTTTCTTTCTTGCTTGATCGTACTTTTTTTATTAAATATAAGCTAGAATTATTTAAAAAGGCGAAAACCTCAAGTAGTGAATGAAGAAATTCAGACCAAATCAGATGAAATTGGTTGAAGTTGTTATCAAATTAAATATTTAAATTTTAATATGTGATATTATTTAAATTTTTATTATTGCAAATACGATATTATAAAAACATATGGTCAATTAGAATAAGAAATTACTTTTATAAATCAAAACTATTTATATATATAAAAGGTAATAAATTATATCACTATCAAACATTGAAGAGATTAGGGATTTATTTTTGTTAACAATAAAACTATTAAGCCAGAAATCAGCTCCAAGATTGAAAATAAGAATAAAAAATAGTTTAGAGTTAGTTATCTTAGTATAACAGAATTTGATGACTTGCATAACTGCTTTATACTTTTGACAGCTAATATATATTTTGGGGTAGAATTTTTTTGGTGTTACACACTCTCATTTAATTGTAATTGAGATGATTTGAAGTAATATTCATTCAATAGAATGCTCTTTCATTGATTTTTTGTTTAGCAAGTTACTATTGTAAATAAAATTATCTCTATTTTTTTTTGTTCTTTTTCTTTTTTCTTCATTTCTAATGTTCTAATATATAGAACCTTTAAATGGTATCAAAAATTCACGGTTATTTCAATTATAAATAATTTTATAGAATATACAAATTTTGATAATTTTACGAATTTTGACAACTCTAAAAATTTAAAAGTAAATTAAAATGTTATTATTTTGAACAACTTTTTTTTCCACCATAATTCTTCAACTCTCAGTTCTTTCAATCTAATTACTAACAAACTTGATGAATAAAACCATAAAATATGGCAACAACAAGCAATTGAATTCATTCGAGATCAAGATTTGGAAGATCATCTCTATAAAAATGGGTTTTTCCTTAATATTCTTGAGTCTTTAAAATTGACTCAATGTTTAGGAATCTCAATACTACAAATAATGGCTACATGATGATTATAATTTGCAATCATGGTTCTTGACATCTATGGACTCATATTTGAAGAACAAAATAGTAGGCATTTTCTTTAGTAATGAAATCTATAGTAAGATAGAGGAATATTTTGCAGAATTAACTAAATATCGAGTGAAGCAACTCAAGGTACGAATCAAAACGATTAAGAAGCATGAATTAATAGCATCTGATTACATTACAAATATCAAAAGTATAATTGATTCTTTAGCATCTAATTACATTACAACTCAAGATACAACTCAAGTTTTGAATTATTTCTAAACCCAATTTGAGCTTGAGGGGGTATTAAGGTAGAAGTCAACTCCAAAATTGAGAATGAAAGTAGAGAATAGTTCAAGTAGAGCTAGTTATGACTAATGTAATAGAATTTGATAGCTTACATAACTGTTTTACACCTTTGACAGCTAGTATATATTAAAGTCTTTTTAGTATTACACACTCTCATTTAATTGTAATTGAGATGATTTGAAGTAATATTCATTCAATAGAATGCTCTTTCACTGATTTCTTGTTTAGCAAGTTATTGTTGTAAACAAAACTACTCCTCTACCCTTAATCTTTTATTAGTTTTTATGAAGTGAGTTTTTTTATAATTTAGATTATAAAATATATTGTTGTTACTTGATAATTGTTAATAGTGTTCAATCCTTAATGTCTATGCAATAATCACATATGAAGAGTACCTGATTGTGCATTCTACCGTAAGATTACGAGTATCGAAAATTGTTGATGCTATCTATCTTCACATTTTTTTTTCCCATTCATTGTTATATTTTTACTGAGTATCTGCTTGATATGATTTGAGCAGGGTCACCTTGGCTGTGTCAATGCTGTAGCTTGGAATTTCGGAGGCTCATTATTGATACACGGGTATCGCAACTTTAATCTTAAAAAAACTGTAATCTATATTAGGAGTTAAGTGGTAGTTCTGATGCAAAAACCTATGAAAGAACACTCAATATTATTATAAAGCATGTTTCTATACCAAGTGTAGAAACTCTTCTCATGTGAAGCAACATGTTCCAAATTTTTCAGCTTCCTTCTTTTGTGTGCTTGAAACACTTCCAAAACTCACAATAGCTACACCATTATTATAATTAATTCACCAACTGAACGAAAAAAAATTCTTAATAATCTTACTAGAAATCATTAAGGTTTAATATAGAAATATGTTTTACCTACTTTTGAGATTTGAACAACACCTTTTAAGACAAGACAAAATCTGCACAAACATTAAATCAAAATTGACAATATTTCCAGTTTCTACTCCAAATAAATTATTGTGCTAGTTAGGGAAAAAAAAATCTTACCGATGGAATCTTGTTTTCTTGTTAATTTTTAAAAAACAAGATATAAAGTATTTCAATTGTTGGGAATAAAGAGTATGACCACAATCCAATCAATCATGTGTCAAATAATTTGTTATTATTATATTAAAATGTAAATATAATAAGGTCCTTGATTAAATTTAGAGATTTATCATTGTGATAGTGATCATAATATTGAGAGATAAATCTTTTATAATTTAATCTAAATTGTTCTTGGTCATAGAATTATTAAAAAGGATATTAATAATCCGGAAAGATCAATATATATATAATGGTCTTCATTGGATGAAGATTAATAGTTCTCATTTATTAAATTATATATATAAATGGTGCATATAGAGATATGACCATTGAACTGACTCATTTTGAGAATTCCTAATGGTTATAATTACCGCATATTTGTCAATAGGATATTCTCAAGATTAACATAGTAATAGAGTTTCCTTTGACCTGCGACTGTCATAGTAATTAACAATGTATTTATTATACTTTGATTCCGGACACCTAATACATACCCTAGGGTGCTAGTTGAATGGATATCGGGTATGATTTAAATACTTATACAATTAATGATTAGTCAATAAGGAATCCGTCAACTCTCGGTAAAGAGTTTGAGCTCTATGATTATAATGACTGAGATGAATAAAACCTTGGCCAAGGGGATTGAGTGAATGAAGAAATGAGTTTCTTAGGTCATTCACATACAGTTCATTATAATAATGGTACCAAGTTAGAGTTTGACAATTAAACCATACTCTAAGGGTTAACCAATAACTGAAAAGATGGAAGGAATTATACTTTATTCTTCTGAGGTTCTTAGTAAAAATATATTACTTCATACTATCGAGTTGTTGAGGAGTGTTGCTAGACGTCAACCTTGATTAGTAAATTTAGTATGACTAATTTACTACCCGCTTAGTATTAAACCTATGGGGTCACACACTAATGAGTGTTCTAATATTTGTTGTAGAATTATTTAGTTATTATTTTGATTTGATCAAATAAATAATTATATTAATTCAAATGGAATATTATTGTATTCTTTGTCAGCACTAAGAATATAATAATATAATAATTGAGAATATTAAATGAGATTTGAGAATAATTAGTTTTTCTATTTTTAAATTTGATCAAGAACCTTATTATATTAACATTTTAATATAATAATAATAACAAATTATTTGACACATGATTGATTGGATTGTAGTCATACTCCTTATTCCCAACAATCTCCCACTTGCACGAGAGTCAATCATGATAGATTGGATTTTGGGCATACTATTATCTCAATATCAATTTCTTCCTTTTTTTCATATAATTCAAAACCAAATTGTATAGAATAAATTTCTAAATTTAAAGATCTATTTAACATGATAAACTTTTTAAATTAAAAATTTTCACAGTAACACTAATTTGTGTTTTTATTTTTAATTTGTCACATCAATATTTTAGTTTATAATTTAGTCCATATAAAAAAATTTTAAATTAATATTTTAATAAATATATGACAAATGTA
>NC_029791.2:7775521-7777697 GCF_000816755.2 Arachis ipaensis | reverse complement strand
ACATATTACTTTAAAGAGGATAAAATAGCATTCACTTTAATTATATATTTTATTCTATATTTTTAGATATTAATAATTAACCAATAATTAAAAATAATAAATTTTAATAATCTTCTAACATTTCTCATTTTTAACGAAAGTAATTTTAGTGACAGTGGAAATGAAAATCAGAGAGGATCTATCTTTTCGTTCTATAGCATTTGAGAACAGGGATTTTCTAACAAAGTCCAAAATAAATTCGTAATATAATTTTTTGAGAGAAGAGAACTAACAACACAGAAAAGCTCTAAAAATATAAGGAATTTCAAGGGATTAAAAGCACGGAACCAACCAAACTATATATATAATATATCTACATATTTATTTAATTTACTACTCTAGTTTTGGGCTGAATTTTTGTTGACTACTTCTAGTTTCATTTATGTAGTTAGAGAGTTAAATGAAAGAGAGGTCCAAAATGCTGAAGAGAACACTTCTAACGGTAGTGAGAGAAGGGCTAATAAGATTGCAACATAGAGAGACTCATTACTGATAGAAGGAGCAGTTAAGAGTAGTTCATGACAGTTACATAATGGTGAGGCAGTTAGAGAATCTTTTCTGTTATAGCTGAGCTGGCAGGTAGTTAGGAGTAAGAGTCTAACTGCCACAAGTTAGTTACTATGCTTAGTTTATAATTTTATATATCATGTGCATAGAATACAGAGGTATTCTTTACAAAAGAAAAAAGAAAAAGAAACAAAGAAAGAAGAGGGACCCATCATAATGATTCTAAAGTGAACAAAGCGACTGAAATTAATTAAAAACCAAGAACTCTTGGAGTGGGAGAGCAAGATGATCAGTTTCTGATTTCGTAGTTCTTTGCTTTAATTAATCCTATGTTTACCAGTCAATTAGGTAGCAGGTTGTGATTATGCATGTGAAATCTGGTGCAAATTGGAAGAGTACTTTGCCGAGAGAATAAAATTCGAAATTGAAACAACTCAAAGCTCATATCAAAACCATAAAACTACAAGACTACTATTTTATATTGGGAAAATTTAGTGCCAGCAGATTTATTAAAATTTGTCCAACACTTAGCCAGTAAAAGAAAAATGAGTGATTCTCTACCATTAGATGAAATTTCACACCATTAAATATACTATTGATGGCTAATTGATAGCTACAACTCACAAAATTTGCTGACCCCTAGCACTCCTCTTTTATATTTTCTTAAAAATTATAAAAAATAAAAAACAAATTACTCAAAATTTGTGCGTTAAATTTTAAACGGCTGAACTTGTCCTGGTAAATAGATATTGTTGATCAATTGTACTAATTATTAACTGAAAATTAGAATGATTCATAAAATTAAGAGCAAATATTTATTTTATTCTTTAAAAAAATTTAAATTAAATATTTTAGTTTCTAATAAATTTTTATTCTTTAAAAATGCATGAATTGATCTCTAAATTACTTTGAATCAATTTCTCTGTATTTATATTCGACAAAAATATTCCTAAAAAATTTTACTATAAGATAATTAAATTTTAAAAAAATATATTTTAAGACAAATTAATCTCCTTTAAAATAAAGTAAGGAATAATCTATCTAACAAAAATAATTTTTGAGAATAATTTGAAAATAGTTTTTTTGTTCAAAATTAAAGTATCTTATCTAAAATTTTGTTAGGAATCAATAATTTAAGTATTTATTCTAAAATTAATAAACAAAAATTTAAGGTAATTTCAAACTATGAATATGTATGGTAATATTAAAGATATAACATATATAATTAACGATATATAGTACAAGAGCATGGTGATTATACTTTATTTCTTAGTTCCTAGATGCTACAGTTAGTACATGGTGCATCTAGGTTTTTATTTCTTTTTTAACATTTTTACATCAATAGTAACAGATAACCGCCGCAATGTCTTATCAGCGATCTTGTCCTCCGGCATGTCCTCCACCTCCTCCCCTGCCTCCACCACGACCACCTCCTTTCCCGCCTCCACCGCGTCCACGACCACCTCCTTTCCAGCCTCCACCATGACCACTTCCTCCCCGGCGATCAGGGTATACTGAATAAAATTAATAGCAACATTTAGGGTAATGTAAATTGTTTTATTCCTAGGATTTTAATTTTTTTTTAATTCGATCCTAACATTTAAATTATAAAAACAATAATACTAGGAAT
>NC_029791.2:7769518-7775327 GCF_000816755.2 Arachis ipaensis | reverse complement strand
ATAGTATTTTTAAAATTTATTTGCGAATTATTATTTTACATATATACCTTGTTCCTCATCTTTGGATGGTTGATCAATTGCTACCTCAGCAGAGATGAGCAACAATGTGCAAAACAAGCAGAAAAAGAAAAAGGGCTTGGTATTCATACTTGCCATTGTGATTAATTAAAAGATATGTAGTGAAAGTACATGAACTATGCGTTTCTCCGTCACACTATTTATAGTGATAAATGAAAAAAAATGATAAAACAAAGGTGATGAAAAATTAAATGAGAGAAGTCATATTGATGAATGATATGATCGTGTTCATTTGTCTTTTCCTCTCCTTGGGGCTTAGAGTGACGCTAAGGCCCTATCTAGTAACCCTTTGATGCTAAAAATAGACGTGTATTGTATTTTAGGATATAAAGTTATTTGAAAAATAAAATAAAATAAATAGATAAATTGATTTAAGGTTAAATTACACTGTTAGTCTCTATATTTTTAATAAAATTACAAATTAATTCCTACACATTAAAAGTTTATAATTAGATTTTTAAAGATAATTAAAATTTACAATTTAGTCCTCATCATTCAAAAAGTGTTTGATTTAACAAAATATTCTCAGTATATCTTTATTTTAACAGAATATTTTTAGTATATTCTGAGAATATTCTATTAAATCAATATTTTTTGACCGATGAAGACTAAATTGTAAATTTTAATTTTTTTAAAGATTTAATTACAAATTTTTAAAATATAAAGATCAAAAAGGGCTTAGTATTCATATTTGCCATTGTGATTAATTAAAAGATATGCAGTGAAAGTACATGAACTATGCATTTGTCCACACTATTTATAGTGATAAATGAAAAAAATGATAAATCAAAGGTGATGAAAAATTAAATGAGAGAAGTCATATTGATGAATAATATGAACGTGTTCATTTGTCTTTTCCTCTCCTTAGGGCTTAGAGTGACGCTAAGGCCCTATCTAGTAACCGTTTGATGCTAAAAATAGACATGTATTGTATTGTAGGATATAAATTTATTTGAAAAAAAATTAAATAAATTAAATATAACAAGTAGATAAATTGATTTAATTAGGATAAAGTCTTTGTATGATTTTAGACCATGATTTTATGTCCATCTATCTAAACTCTTAAAACCACAAGGATAAGATAAAATTATAACTTATTTATTTAATTTGAATATTTTCGATTTTGATACCCTTAAATACAACCGATCGAAAACATTATTATTTGGATTATTGCATGAAATTAAGGGTCAACAAAGCTTATCAACACCGATTGAGACATTCTCGACTTTAGAGCATAAAATGTGAATAATAGGACGTGTGGAAAAAAGTTAGGTAAGCAAGTTCATGTAACCATGGCAACTGGCAAGTGGCCTTGCCGCTTGGGAATATATATGCCAAATGGTATTGCATCATGCATATATAATGCAAGCAACCGAGGACGAACGTAGACAATATTTAAAACAGGCTAATATTTTTTTTAGTTTTTTATTTTAACAAAAAAAAGTTAAAAATAATTATATATTTTTTTAGACGTTTCCTGTAAAATTATTAAAAAATGTATTATGCTTCAACCTTTATGCAAATAATTTAAATCACAACCATAACTTATGCAATAAAAAAATTAGTAACAATATTATTAGAGCTGAAATAAATTAAAATTTGCAACTTACATAGACAATTGAATTCGACGTTTTTTTCTTGATTCAAAGTCATCTATTATTGAATCTGTACTGAAAGTAGCTGCAATTTCTTTCTCAATGTAATGACTAAATTATCTGTAAGAAATTCGTCTGCCATTTTACTCCAAAGCCTTGTTTTAACAATTTTCATTATCGAGAAAGCTCTTTCTGTTGTTGTTGTAGATACTGGAAGAGTCAAGACATTGTGAATCAGTCTATCAACCAAATGATAAGTTTTTGATTTTTCCGTTTCTTTCAATCTTTGACATAACTCAGAAAGTGTCCCAACATCTTTTAGATGATTCGGTATATCAAATGCATAATGTTGCAATTGAGCATTCAAAAGAATCCTTTCATAATCAGAAAAATCTGAAGGATAAAACTTTTCAGCTAACTTGCATATATTTTGAATATTAAACAACTTAAAATTATCTTTAGGGTCCAAAACAGTACTTAAAGTCAAAAGCTCCATGGAAATAATCTACTATTTAACTCTTGAATTTGAGAGTCAATTGCTGCCAAAAACACATCTACTCGATAATGATGCTCGATTGTTATCTTTGGTTAACGAGATCGACCTCTTCCAACCGTCTATTGTGTACTCATATCAGAGATGTCAATTTCATGTTTCTCACAAAACTTCTTAACAATCTCAAGTAAATTGCACCAACCATTATCCCTCAATTTTTGAAAAAGTAGTTTTGATGTGGAAACAACATGCTTTGTATTCAAAATATCTTGAGATTATTGTTGTAATGCTTGGCACAAAATATTAGTAATCCCATAATTTCCTTCATCAAATGTAACAAAAAAACAAATTCAAACGAGGATAGCACTTTATTGACACCATAAGCCTCAGCTCTTTGAGCAGAAGTTGTACCATCATCATAATGTTATTTAGAATGCTATGAGTAGTTGCAAACATTCTTATCAAGCTACAAACAGAATGAAAGTGAGAACTCCATCTTATATCTCTAGCTCTTTGTAAAGTGCCCATTTGATTTGCACATTGACCTGTTTCTAGCTCATCATTGGCAATCAATTTTGTATTTTCAATTTCTTGAGTTTCTTGTAGTTCATCATGTCGTTTGCAAGATGCACCAACAATATTGACAATAGAAGTCAATTGTGTGAAAAATTAATGAATTTGAAGTACTTCCCTTGAAGCAGCCACCAGTGCTAACTGCAATCTATGAGCAAAATAATGGACATAATATATATGCTTGTCGGCAATCATTGAGAAATAAAGCTTGTAAACCATTCCATTCCCCTCTCATATTGCTAGCACCATCATACCCCTGACCTCGAATATTTTCAATTTGGAGATTATAAATAGAAAGCACAGACACCAACTCGATCTTTTTTCAAAGTCAAGGCACAAGTATCACTAATTTAACACCCTCACTATCAGAATGTCACGCTTCCGGCTGTGCTACTCTGATAACAAGAAGTATTACAACGACTTCATATACTTAATAATAAAATAGGAGCCTTTGACTCGAAATCGTGTCAATGTTCTTTTTGAAAACCGAAAAAAGAATACTTTTTAAATAAAACAAGACAAGCATATACATGTACAAAACTTCTTACTCAAGTAACTTATACATATTATATACATACGAATCATACAACTCCTATCCCTCTTACAAAAATTTATAAAAATAAAGGTAAGGGAAAAATAAAAACTGAGGTAATACAAATTAATGTCGAATAAACAGAAAACGAATATAGCTCTTCTGAGGCTTTGTCGCCCGTATCCTGAAAAAGTAAAGTTGTAGGAGATGAGAACCTAACCACACGGTCTCACCACAGGGTTTCAGAATTGTCATAATAAGATATTTAAAGAGAAATCTATTTCTAAGCTCAGTGATTGTTGTTCGTCCGTTGAATCTTTTAAAAATCAATAGCTAGTAATCCAAAAAACCCTTTTTGAAAATCAATATTTAAATATCCAGAAATCCAAAAACTTTCTTTTCTTATAAGAAAGTCTTAATCAGAAACCAACAACGCAATCAATCAACACAATCATCAATTCAGCACCAAAGCTCATTCTCAAAAGTAGCACACCAGGACAAACACAGGTAAAACAGGCAAGAAAATTACAGGTTTAGATAGTAGTTACAGCAAATAGCTCAAGTAGCAGTTAATAACAGTAACAATTAGGCAAACCAAAACAAATTCAAAACCCAAGCAAAGCATACAAATGCATATGATGCATGCCTGTCCTATGGCTAATGAGTTCATCTGTCGGTTATACAGCCAACCCGACAAGTCCGGTTTGCTAGACCATTGGACTGTCCCTCGACGCGCATCCCCATGAGTATATGCATAGCTTTTTCTCATATATATATATATCAAATCGCTCAATGGGGGTACCATTCCCGGGAATTTATAAGTGTCCAGTCACCCTTGCGTCATAGGGTCAACAGAGTATCAAGTCTCAACCTGAAGCAAGTGGTGGCAAGCCACTGCGTCTACCCAGGAAAACTCGTGTCTCAGATAATTCAAATTCATAAGCCATATGAACAATTCATCCATCATTCATCAATATCTAAGTCATTCTCAATATCATCATCATTCGTCAATCCTTATCTCATTTCCAAATTCATTCAAAAATCATATTTCAAAGTCAATTCTCATCATCCTTCTTTCCATTCCGTTCATCAACAATCCCAATTCATAATATAATTCTTTCTTTTCTAAATAAATCAATCTTAAAACATATAATGTTTAAACCAAATCCTTTCAAATAATTACTTCAAACGAAACTTCCAATTTTATAAAGTTTCGACAGCATCTCCTCTAAAACTCGGACTCTGCCACCCTTTTCGGGTCCCATCCAAACATCCCTCAAACCTTTCTCAATCATTTCCAAATCTTAATTATTTTTCTAAAATTCAACCAGTTCTAATATCAAATTATTTTCAGATCGAACCAATGCCAATAATAAATCTTTATCAAAATCAAACCAGCTCCAATATTAAATCATTTATAAAATCAAACTAATTCAAAACTAAACCACTTTCAAAATCAATTCATTCTCATATCTCAAATCATTTCCAAAGCCAATACATTTACATTATCAAATTAACTTCATTATCAAATTAATTCCGTAACCAAGAAAAACCATTTTTCATAATAATCAACTCAATAACATTACAAACCAATTTCTTATTAATAACCGCACACCACCCAGGCAATCAGTAATTCAATCTAGCAAACAACCACAAGACAAACATAATCACAAAAGTATATTTCTCACCTCAATATCTATTTATAACAATCCTGTACTATAAAATAAATTTAAGAAAAACCCCTACCTCAGTTAGCTGAGTCCGCGTAACTTATCGTGATAATTCCCTTTCCTTTTAATTAATGGCAACAGTGACAACAATAACCCCATGGGAACAGCAACAGCCCCGACGCCTCTTATAATAGCCGTGTCAATAAAAATTGCAATTACAGTGACTGAAACAGTTTCAAGAAACCCAAGACAAGGACATATATCAAAAATCGAATCAGAATAGGCATATAACAACAATAATGATAAGGGTTCTAGATCGAAAACTCACTGCAGCTATAGAAAAACAGAATGGTGGAGCCGCAAGAAGTAGAAATCAGACAAGAAAATCTGTTCTGGCGGAAGTAGCATTAATCCGAGTGATTAAGACAGCAGAGACACCAACAATAATTAGAACAGTGGAACAGAATAGAAGTGGAACAGATTTCAAGAAAGCAAGAAGCAGAGTTACTGGTGAATCTGTCCCAGTTTCGCAACAGCGTAGGCAAGGCTTCCCCTCGGAGATGAGACGCGGCGGTGGCAACTTTGGCGACGACAAGGCGTGGCGGTGGCTGCGCAGCAACGAACAGCGGCGCAACACCTTCCTCTCTCACCTGCGAACTCTCTTTCTCTCACTTGTGAGCTCGACGGCAACAGCCATAGAAACTTCTCGGACGGTGATAGAGACACGAATGGTGGCGATGGGCTTCTGCTCGGTGGGCTCAACGGCGACTGGTACAGTGGCGGCATCTCCCCTTTCTCCATCGTGAGCTCTCTCATTCATCTCTCACTCTCCCTCAGCTGGCCCAGTCGACAGTGTCGGCGACGCGGA
>NC_029791.2:7766684-7769412 GCF_000816755.2 Arachis ipaensis | reverse complement strand
TCAAAACGGCAACGCTTCTCCTTCTTCGACACGGCTGGACGGCGACGCGACACGGCGCGGCGAGCGGCGGCGAGGCAGCAGCGCGGTCTTCTCTCTCTTCTCCTTCCTCATCTCTTCCTCTCTCTTCTCTGTACGACCTGACGGCACGGTGGCAGTGACACCCGCCGGCGCCGCCCTCACTCTCCCCTCCCCTTTCTTCCCGCGATCCCTCTCCTCTCTTCCCTTTCTGTTTCAGCTGAAGCTACATGTGTTGGGGTGTGTGTTATTTTTTTTTTTTTTCTGTTTGCTAATGGAAAGGGGAGGCGGCTTAGGGTTTCATTAGGGTAAAGGAAAAGTGGTATAATTAGGGTTAGGGTTTGCATATGGAATTGGCGATTTTGGGTTTAATTTGAGTAAAATAATTTTAATAAAATTGGAGTATAAAGTATTAATATTTGAAAAACTAATTTAATCTCTAAAGTTACTTTAAAATATTATTTGTGGTATAAAAATACTAATTGATTCTCAATAAATTACTTGAGCTGTTTAAATAGAGAAATAGTCCTGTTTAAGATTATTTTTTTTTATCTTTAACTTAAAGTATTAAATGATATAAATTAAATTATCTAAAATCAAATCTTATAAAATTCTTATTATTTCATAACTACCAATTTTATAATTTAAATATAGAAAATAATTCAATAATTATAAAATTAGACAAAATTCTAATTTAAATAGTCAAACCTCATTATTTTTTGAATTTGTAGAACTTTAATCATGAATAGAAAAATAATCCATAAGTATAGAGTTTGGATAAAAACCTTAATTTATTTCAAATCCAATTAATTACCTTTACTTATTTTCAATAAAAATAATTTCTGAAATTAAAACTATAAATAAATATATGATTTGATATTAGTTTAAAATAGGACTTTTCAAAAGTCTTGGGTCTTACAATTAACATATACAAGATCAAAGAAGCGTTCACAAACAAAACCATCCACATCAACAAATCTCAAAACTATGGCCATTTGCTCTTTTTTAGATTCATCACGAGTTTCATCAATGATAATACAAAATTTAGCATCTCCAATATCCTTTCTAATTGAGTTTCTTACCATTGTAGCAAGAACATATGTAGAATTTCTTTCTGAACATCACTTGAAGTATATTTAGCAAATCTAGGAGCATTTTCCAAAACAAGCTTCTGAACACTACTATTGTAAGAACCAAAAAACTTTAACAATTCAATAAGGCTACCTCGATTATCTGAACTCGAACTTTCATCATGGCCTCTATAAGCACAATCTTGAAAAGTCAACCATCTAATACAATCAATTATGCTCCAAGTCTACGTCGATTATTCTCAATTTCCTCTGATGTTTGTCGTTTCATAAGTGTATCAACATGTTGTAATTGCTTCATCAAATCATCACATGATTTTGTTGCCCTATGATGGAACGAATTGGGGCCTTTGCCAATGTGATTCAAAAGAGGACAATCTTTTTCACTATTTACCTTCTTCCAATTCCTGAAGCCGTTTTCAATGAAAGCATTTGAACCTGTATTGATTGAAGATTTTATAGCAAATAGGTAGCATGATAAACAATATACAGCATCATCTTCAATAGAATACTCTAACCATGAAGGATATAATTCAAAGTAAGAAGCTTGAAAATGACGACGATGACTTGGGTCGCTCGAGAATGGATACTTATCAAGTATTGGTTGATTTGGTCCAGCTTTAAGATAAGCTCGACGAATTTCATCTCTTTTACTTGGATGAAACTTCCAAATCATTATTGGTCGAATTCCTGGATCTTTTACCAAATGACATACTTCCATTTGTTCAGGATTAAGTCGTGGGCGCTTTGTCTTTGAACTATCTTGTTGAGGAGCTAAAGTATTCATGTTTGATGCCTCAAGTATTGAAGAGGTTGGTGTTGATGTAACAACATTAGAAACATTTTCACTCTTCTGGCTAGTCTTTTTGAAAAAAGTATCTATTGTTTTCATCTTGCTCATGATTCAACTAAATTCCTACAATTAAGAATTTACATAGATAATAAGATAAACATTATGCAACTTAACTAAACTCAATTTATTTTATTTTTTGCAAATCAATAATATCAATGTCACAAACAATTAATAATGAGAAAAAATTAAAAACAATACAAGGATAACATTATAATTATATGATTATCATCTTCAATTTTTTTCAAAAACCTAAATTATTATTATAATATTATAAACTAGATAAATAAATAAATAAATATATAAATTATTCATAAAAACAAATAAAATAAATAACTTACAAAAGAAAGAAGAATGAAAGATGATAATAGAAGACCAAAGACTACTTGCTATCCTCTAAGTTGTAATGATAATAGAAATATGGAGTAAGTTTTCTTATTGAAAGAAGAGGAAGAATGGAAGAAGTGACTTGTTGACTTCTTGTTATTGCCTTTTCAGATTATTCACTTTTAAAATGGATTAGGACTTTTTGTTTAACTAAACATATGACCCACTATTTATAACCCAAATAACACACTACTTTCTAATTCATTTCTTAAATGAAATTACGGACAACATATATTTTTCAAAGGGAAGAGGCCTACTTTTTTTTTTTAGGAAAAGCACTCTTTGATTTTTTATTATTCTTGTAAACAAATTTTTTTGGGAGGGGGCCACTGCCTCCCCTGCAACATACGAAGTTTTGCCCCTGCAACGTACAGGACTGAGAAGGGTA
>NC_029791.2:7765017-7766566 GCF_000816755.2 Arachis ipaensis | reverse complement strand
AAATATTTATTTTTATCCTACTATACATAAAATTTTTATTTTTTTTTTGTCTGAATTAAATTTATAACTTATTTTTTAAGTGCTATTGTGATTAAAATTTATTTATTTTTATTTTTCATTCTTTATGTTATTGACTTTATTTATATAGATAATTTGAAAAAATTTGGTGATATAAAAAAAAAGTTTATGTGGTATAAAAGTTATCTATCATAATTGAAGATTACACAATTACAATTCTAAGCACTATCACAAATTCTAAGCACTCAAACTTCAATGAACACCATGTCTTTCAAATTAAATGAAGACAGTTTTGTTTTATGAAAATACCAAGTTCTTGCATTTATCAAGTCTAATGATCTCTCAGAAGATCACTTCAATCACAAAAGATTTCAAAAAATATGACTCTAAAGAGCAAGATGATCAGTTTCTAATTTCCTAGTTCTTTACTTCAATTAATTCTATGTTTACAAGTCAATTAGCTAGTAGATTGTGATTATGCATGTGAAATCTGGTGCAAATTAAATTAGAAGAGTAATTTGCCAAGAGAATGAAATTCGAAATTGAAACAACTTAAAACTCATATTAAAACCATAAATAAACAAGACTACTATTTTATATTTTCTTAAAAATTATAAAAAATAAAAAGCAAAAAACAAAGATCTATGATTCTATGTAGTTTACTCAAAATTTGTCCGTTAAGTTTTAAAGTGTTGAATTGTTAAGACAGGTTAAGAAATTGTTAAAAGCTGATAATAATTAGTTATATTATGTGTATTGCTGTTATAAAATGACTTTAATCATTTTATATAAATTTTTTAGAAGTGAAACGTAATAGGATATTAGTATATAAAAGAGTAAAAAAAAAGTAAAAATTAAATGTTTCATAAACGTAATAGGATATTAGTATATAAATTTTTATTAAATGTTTTTCAATAAATTACTAAAAGTAAGTTTGATACTCTTCCATTCCTAAAAAATTTATTTAGAATGGTTAAAATTTTTTCATAACAACAATACGCACAATACAATTAGTTATCATCTTTTAACAATTTTTTTGCCTTTCTTGATCAATTCCCGACCTTGTGTGCTTCTTTATTTTCCTTAACAAATATATCCTGGTAAATAGATATTGTTGATCAATTGTACTAATTATTAACTGAAAATTAAAAAATGAAAGTGTTTGATCTAAAAGTTTTTAGAGATTAATTTAGATATTTATCCTAAAATTAATAAACAAGAATTAAAGGTAATTTGAAACTATGAATATATATGTGAGGTAATATTAAAGATATAACATATATAATTGACGGTATATAGTACAAGAGCATGGTGCATAATGTATACAATCATAGTAGCCCGTGCTTTATTTCTTAGTTCATAGATGCTACCGTTAGTATATGGAATGCATCTAGGTTTTTATTTTTATTTTTTCAATATTTTTACATCAATAGCGATCTTGTCCTCCGCCATGTCCTCCACCATGTCCTCCGCCATGTCCTCCACCATGTCCTCCATGACCACCTCCTCCCCAGCCTCCACCGTGTCCTCC
>NC_029791.2:7763878-7765002 GCF_000816755.2 Arachis ipaensis | reverse complement strand
ATGACCACCACCTCCCCAGCCTCCGCCGTGACCACCTCCTCCGCCGTGACCACCTCCTCCCCCGCGGTTAGGGTGTACTGAATAAAATTAATAGCAACAATTTTGTTAGGGTAATGTAAATTGTTTATTACTAGGATTTTACAAAATTTTCAATTTAATCTTAGCAATTAAATTATAGAAGTAACTTTTTTATAACTTCTAAGATATAGGTCAACAACAAAAGCTAACATGCATGGGAATTAAATCATAGAGGTACATTTAAAAATACTTAAAAAAATTTGTACATAATTAAAACAATTTAAATATTTAAATATATAAATTAAAAATTATGAGCGAATTAAAGTCTGCTTTACTCTCTAGTTTAGATAGAGTGAATAATAATGATCATTTAGATTTTTCTAGTATATTAGTGTACTTGTCCATAAAATTATATAATTTAGCACGTTAATTTATAATAGTAAGAAAAGGGAAAGAAGTCAAAATAACATTTTTGGTGGTTAAATTAAAGTTAAAATAGCTTTTATGTACTTCATGATGAACTTAAAAGAGTAGTTTTGACTTTTGAGTTAATGGTGAAATCAATCATGCATGAAATAAAATAGGCGTGTAAAAAAAATTTATACATGTTACGTTTATGTTAAAAAGTAATTATTTAATACAAAATATATATTTTAAATAAATTATATAATATAACTAGTATATATATAATATTTTAAAAATTCATTTGCGAATTGTTATTTTACATATATACCTTGTTTCTCATCTTTGAATGGTTGATCAATTGCCACCACAGCAGAGATGAGCAACAATGTGCAAAACAAGCAGAAAAAGAAAAAGGGCTTGGTATTCATATTTGCCATTGTGATTAATTAAAAGATATGTAGTGAAAGTACATGAACTATACGTTTCTCCTCCGCACTATTTATAGTGATAAATGAAAAAGAAGATAAATCAAAGTGGTTGAAAAATTAAATGATAACCTTCCTTAAATACAACCTAAAACATTTATATTTCGATTGGGTTAAATTGCAATGAAATGAAGGGTCAACGAAGCTTATCAACACTACCGATTGAGCCATTCGATTTTAGAGCGTAAAATGTGAATAGTAGGACGCGTGGGAAAA
>NC_029791.2:7758525-7763518 GCF_000816755.2 Arachis ipaensis | reverse complement strand
CCTTTAGTTTAGATAGAATGAATAAAATATATATTAAAATATAAATTATCATTAGAAATAAATTATAGAATATACATAAATATATATAAAATAACTAATTTAGTGATTAATTTTTAGTATATATATAATATTTTTAAAATTTATTTGCGAATTATTATTTTACATATATACCTTGTTCCTCATCTTTGGATGGTTGATCAATTGCTAACACAGCAGAGATCAGCAACAATGTACAAAACACGCAGAAAAAGAAAAAGGGCTTAGTATTCATATTTGCCATTGTGATTAATTAAAAGATATGCAGTGAAAGTACATGAACTATGCATTTGTCCACACTATTTATAGTGATAAATGAAAAAAATGATAAATCAAAGGTGATGAAAAATTAAATGAGAGAAGTCATATTGATGAATAATATGAACGTGTTCATTTGTCTTTTCCTCTCCTTAGGGCTTAGAGTGACGCTAAGGCCCTATCTAGTAACCGTTTGATGCTAAAAATAGACATGTATTGTATTGTAGGATATAAATTTATTTGAAAAAAAATTAAATAAAATAAATATAACAGGTAGATAAATTGATTTAATTAGGATAAAGTCTTTGTATAATTTTAGACCATGATTTTATGTCCATCTATCTAAAATCTTAAAACCAAAAGGATAAAGATAAAATTATAACATTTATTTAATTTGAATATTTTCGATTTTGATACCCTTAAATACAAAAGCATTATTATTTAGATTATTGCAATGAAATCAAGGGTCAACGAAGCTTATCAACACCGATTAAGCCATTCAATTTTAGAGCGTAAAATGTGAATAATAGGACGTGTGGAAAATGTTAGGTAAGCAAGTTTATGTAACCATGGCAAGTGGCAAGTGGCCTTGGGAATACATGTGCTAAGCGGTATTGCATCATGCATATATAACGTAACGTAAAGGACTGAGAAGGGTAGCAAATATAAAATACTTACCGTCAGTATAACACTAAAAAGTCTAAAATTACATTGTAAAAGAGTGAATTATCAATTTAAATCATTTTATTGGATTTGGCCCAATAAAATCATTAAATTCTACTATTTAATAGTTCAATCAGATTATTTTTTTTTTAAGTTAAAAATGAGATTTAAATTCAAAATTTTTAGATAAAAATAAAAAGATGATGTCATTTGAATCATAATTCGTTTATAATTTAATCAGATTATTACACCCGAAAGAATCTAAAATTGAATTTTATAACTTGATATCTAATTTGATTTGGAGAACAAAAAATTATCCTTATTACTTTCACTATACCTAGCATGCATGCAGAGGAATAACCACTCTATTCTGCAATAAACGCTCACACAATTGTCCATCATTAGCCAAAAGAATCGCACAAGATGTGACTCAGTTATCTATCCTGTCCATCTTATAAATACACCACCCCTTAGGTAATTATCATCTAATTTTATATCTCTACTCTACTAAGATATTTGCGATTTTCATATTATTAGAATTTCTTGTAAGTAGTCCCCTTAACCGTTGTCTACAGCAGACCGAAGAGCAATTTTCGGACGATCAAAACATTCATCACAAGCCCATTTTCTTGGTCTTTATTTTAGGTAGAAATGACAACGAATATCTATAGAATGGATCGGAGATATATCTTTATTTTCGTCATTTTAAGTTTGTTTTTATTTTCTTTTTATTTTTGCGATGGATAACGGGATTCCATATCTGTTGGGGATCAGAATTTCTGTAAATATTCACAAATTTTAAAAAAAGTTTAAAATATTAAAAAAAATCAGAAAAAAAGATAAAAAATAATCTGTAAGTATCATTGCAAGTATAATCTCTATAATCTTCAAAGACTTAAATAACAAATAACAAATATTATCTCCATCTAAGTTTCAAACAAATTCTTAAAACAACCAAACATATCCAAAATTTTAAATAATAAACACATTCTAAAAATATAAATGACCTTCTTTTGTAATGATAGTGATTATAGAATATAATCCGATTTGTTTGAATCCTACATTTAAAAAACAATTAAAATCAACTCTAAAACAATAAAATTAAAACATAATCTCAAAAAAATTACAAAACATAAACAAAAACCACCTATAATTACAAGCAAGAATTTTTAATAGTATCACATATATGATATATTCATCATTAGGGCATAGTAATCTCAGAAACAAATAAAACAATGGATTCACAGATTCACAACAATCACATATTCACAGAAAATCAGAGATCAACTCTAAAATAATAAAATTAAAACATAATCTCAGTAAAATTGCAAAACATAAAAAAAAATTACCAATAATTAAGCAAGAATTTTCAATAGTATTATCATATATATAAGGTTTTCATCATTAGAGCATAGAAATCACATAAACAAAACGAAACAACGAATAATATATTTATCATTTTAAATTTTTGTTATTAATTTTAATAATATATTTATTTTTTAAATAATATATGTATGATAAAAAAATATGTTTATTTGTTTGGAGTACAAATTTTATTATTATATTTGTATGTTCATGATTTTAATTATACTTTTAAATACTTTGAATAGATTTATTTTATTATATTATATTTTACATATAAATATATGTTCCATCACGTAATTAAATAAAGATATATTTTTTTAATAAAAGGCGATGAAGTTGGCGCTTCTTGTCACGAACGCGATGGTGCTTGGAAGGACCGAATCTAAGTGATGAAGTGATGAACAAAAAATGGAGGAGTGGAATGTGCTTCAATTAAAGGGAGTGGAGCTTTGATATTTTAAGAATAATAAATTATAAAATAACCCAACTATGGTTAAGATAAGGACCAATTACAATGTAAATTTTTTAAACTAATCATATTAAATATTTACTAAAATTAATTATAAATATAAAATAAATATTAAAATATAAAATATATATAAAAAATAAGTTAAATAATATATATATTTATATACAAATATATAATAATTAATTTTAGTAATTAATTTTAATGTATAAATAATATTTTTTATTATTTACTATGGTATCGTCTACAGTGAGTCGTGACTACACTATTCAGCAACCTATGGTGGCCATCATCTATCATTCAATTGAAATTTGACATGGTGCGACACTAAAGACTATTGGACCTAATTAGCATTTGATCTGAAATCATAATAGAGATGGTTTGTAACCAGTGACGGAGTCAGAAAATTTTAAGAATGGGGGCAAAAATATATACACTAAAATAAATTTTATTAAGCTCGTCCTCCCCGGTAATAAAATCCTTCGTCTGTTGGGTCTTCTTGAGTAGCTGTACATATATACAAAATAATTAATACAATACATATATTGGACAAAAAAATTCAAAACAAATTTTACTGTAACATAATTAGGTTTTTAAAAAATACATTTCAAGACATCCTAGTCTCATTTAAAATGACGCAAAAAACAATCTGTTTGACAAAAGTAATTTTTGAAGATATTTTGAAAATAAAATATTTTGTTTAAAATCAAAGTATTCGATGTGAAATTTTTTAGAAATCAATTTGAATATTTATTCTAAAATTAATAAACAAAAATTAAAAGTAATTTGAAACTATGAGTATGTGTAATAATATTAAAGATATAACATATATAATTAACGGTATATATAAATGGTATAAAATTAAAAGAAATACTTGAGCGCTATTAGAATTATATTTTGATCATCAATTAGTCAACAATATTTAAAAGTGTGAGCTAAAATATATCGTTGAATTACTAAATTAAAGGAATCGAATCCATGGCTAAAAATAATAGTAAAAAACAGCAATTCGAATAATCTACTACCATTTCTAAAATTAATAGCAACAATTTTTTTAAGATGATGTAAATTGTTTTATTCCTAGAATTTTACAAAATTTTCAATTTGATCCTAACATTTAAATTATAGAAGTAACTTTTCTAAAACTTGTAAAATATAGGTCAACAACAAAAGTTAACATGAGAATTAAATCATAGAGATAGATTTGAAAACACTTAGAAAGGTTTGTATAAAATTAAATCAATTTAAATATTTAAATATATAAAATTAAAAATTATGAGCGAATTAAAGTCTGCTTTACTCTCTAGTTTAGATAGAGTGATTTTATACAAAATAATAATAAAAAATTAAAGAATTGATGCATTTTTTAAGAAGAAGGCTAATATTTAAGAAGGAGAACATATAACTTTTACAATATCAACACATGTAGATAGTTCTTCTACTTTAATAAATCACAAAAAAGTGAGATACAACCTTTAAAAGTTTAAAAAGTTACATATGATGAATTTGACCTTATGTTTTTGGAACGAGACCCTGAAAAACGGCTTTAAATTTGACAATATTACCCAAACCAGAGAGATGGAATTAGATGAACTTATCTTAAATAGGGTCCATATCAAAAGCATCTTGACAATTATCCTCTATTTGGCCCTCCAAAATTTTGTTTCAAGTTCCGCCACTGGCACCAAGACTAATCAATCTGTGGCTGATTAACTTGTATGGGATGCTTTCATAAAGATGCGTAAAATATTTTTTTTGTAAAAACGTTTACGTGCCGCATTATTATTGGACATATTAATTAACATGTTATTTTTGAATTTCTTAACAAATTAAAATAAAATCGATTTTTTTTATAACAATAACAATAAACTCAATTTTTTTAGGGATCTAATTGTATTTTTAAATTTTTAGGAATTCAAATGTCTGCAAAACAAAAAAGTCAGAGATATATTTATCTTTTTATCAAAAAATTTAAAGATATTCGATTTAGATTATGTAATTCGATCGGATCAAACCGGATCTAATAATTATAATGTAGATAATTAGATTTATTATTATTACTATAATAAACCGATTTTATTCTGATTTATTAAAAATAAATTATTAATCAGTTTAATAAAGATGTCTAATAATAACATGACACATATAAACATATTTAAAAAAATATTTTTAGTGTCTTTATTAAAATAGTCTCTAAATTTTTTA